>NC_090328.1:8781651-9096703 GCF_035084215.1 Heptranchias perlo
ACAAATGATGCCCCTTTCCATGTGCCGGTCTCTCCTATTCCACATGTCAATGAACAAAGGTGGAAAAAGCGGTCTGGAGACTGGCAGGCGGAAACCGTAACACCGTATGAGGATGAAAATGCTTTTGATCTGACTCTAGTGGCAGAAGGTGATATCAATAGCCCAAACAGTACATTATTACCCCCCGCGCCAACAACACCATCCACTGTCAGTAAACTGGAGATAGCTAACTATACTCCACCAACTCCCTACACAGATGGTCAGGAGAATTCTTCACACTGCAGATCCAATTCAGGTATTTAAATGTGGCAAAATATCCATTTGTAAAGAAAAAAAAACTTTAAAAATGTGTTGATTTGTGTGAGATTGATCATGTTTAAAAGAAAAAAAGGAACTGGAAAAGACTATCTAAAAACTTGATACATGATGCACTAGTTTCAGTTTACATCTTTTCTAAGTATTAGCTGTTGATCGTTCTAGTATTGCAGAGTATATATGGGAAAAAAAATTAAATTGAGGTAAAGCATAAGAATCAAGTTTTATTTAGCATGTACTAAGCAGAACTTATTTTATGTAACCCATTCTACTGTGTCTGAAGATATATTTTATTTACCCTGCTGCCCTTTCTAGGATAATTACAGTAACATATTCTTGCGATTTCCGCATAAACCTAACGTTAATCCACTGGTGGTTGAGAAATTGTCACAAGGGTACGTGGGGACCATACACCTTTTTTCAAATGCTCCGAATGACGTTTCAGAATCTGTTTCATATCGGGCAAAAGATGACAAAATTACTTAACCAAGTTTCACTTCTCAGTTTCAGTTGAGCTTAATACCCTGAGTAGCTAACTGAAATATTTGCTTTTATATAGTGTAAGATTATGCACATGTACAGTCCTACCCACTTATATCGACATCTTGGAGACCATTCTAATTTTGTCGACATAAACGGACATAATATATAAAAATAAAATCACCAACACAGAATTTCTGAATGTTCAATTTCTGTACATTTATTTACATTAACTTATTTTTTTTTAAATAGTAATTTAAGAATAGACTGTTTCAAACACGTGTTCTTTTCGGATCAGGACTTGTAGCTTATCCAAATGCTTAGCTGCTTCCAATGCTGCTGTTGGCTCCGATTGAGAAATAAACGTCTGCAGTCCTTCACACATGCTAAATGCTTCTTTGCATGTCACGTGCAGAATACTGGCATCATTGGACTCTTCATCGTTTTCAGCATCCTCAGCTTCTTGGCTGTCGTCTTGATCCCTCTTTAGTGAAGCAATGATATCGTCATCTACCAGTGCTGCAGTATACCGTTCGTTTTCATCCACATTAATAGCAAGATTTATGAACTCTTTTTGCAAGCCAAGAACTTCATACAGAGCCTAATCAATTGCACCTTCTTCAGCTCCATCAGCTGTGAATTCACAGAAGACATCACCATGTAGGTTGCAGAAAAAAGCACGCATAAAGCAATTTTGAATTGTCTCTTGTTTTAACAATGTCCAGGCTTTTATTAAATTGTGCAGCAACCCCAGTAGATTTGCCGTAAACTCTTCCTTGGCATCGATGGCTGCCAACTTTTTATGAGCTAAACATAGAAATCATAGAAAATTTACGGCACAGGAGGCCATTTGGCCCATCGTGTTTGTGCTGGCTGAGCTAAACATTTTCAATAGTGGTACTTAAGATTTTGAATAATCCCTTGACCCATTGGCTGGATTAAGGACATGATATTTGGAGGAAGAAAAACCAACTAATGGCTCGTATGCCATTGATGTGAGAAAGCAGTTTTATTGACTAAAAGCGCTATTTTCTGACCAGCATTGTCATTTTTCAATTGAGTGTTTGGATCTATCTTGTAAAAATATCAGGTGTCATCTAAGCATTGGTGTTGGCCTCATACTCGACTTGCAGCTGTTTTATGTTCTTAAAGCATTGCGGATTTTTTGACTTCCCTATTATAAAAAGCTGTAGCATATCTGTTCCAGTCACGTTGGTGATGAGAATTGAAACACAGTCTTTATGTTGTTTACCCCCAGTACACCGTCATCCCTTGGCACAGTAGGTTTTGCCTCAATTGCATTATAAATATGACCCGAATTGTAGTCCTGCAGAATTTCATGGAGACGAGTCTTCCACTTGTCGAGTCAAGACAAGGTGGCACGACGGGTAGATAAGGTGGTTAAGAAGGCATACGGGATACTTTCCTTTATTAGCAGAGGCATAGAATATAAGAGCAGGGAGGTTATGCTGGAACTGTATAAAACACTAGTTAGGCCACAGCTTGAGTACTGCGTACAGTTCTGGTCACCACATTACAGGAAAGATGTGATTGCACTAGAGAGGGTACAGATGAGATTTACAAGGATGTTGCCAGAACTGGAGAACTTTAGCTATGAGGAAAGATTGGATAGGCTGGGTTTGCTTTCTTTGGAACAGAGGAGGCTGAGGGGAGATTTAATTGAGGTGTACAAAATTATGACCGGACTAGATAGAGTGGATAGGAAGGACCTATTTCCCTTAGCAGAGAGGTCAATAACCAGGAGGCATAGATTTAAAGTAATTGGTAGAAGGATTAGAGGGGAGCTGAGGAAAAATGTTTTCACCCAGAAAGGGTCGTAGAGGCAGAAACCCTCATCACATTTAAAAATGATGTGCAATTGAAGTAACCTGCAAGGCTACGGACCAAATGCTGGAAAGTGGGATTAGGCTGGGTGGTTCATTTTCAGCCAGCGTGGACACGATGGGTTGAAAGGCCTCCTTCTGTGCCGTAAATTTTCTATGATTTCTATGATTTACCCTCACTGCAAATTTTCTTATACACAACACCATGCCGAGCCTTGAAGCGACTAAATCACCTATTGCTGGCGGTGCAATTCTCCACGCCTAGCTGATTAGCAAAAGCCTTGGCCTTTTCAATAAACGTGTCTCAATCAATTGTGATGGTGGGATTTTGGGCTAGTTTTTCACTAAACCTTGCAGCTAATGCTTCTTCAACTCCTTCGTATTTTGCAGTTTTTTGTTTCTTTATCTGCAATGCGCATGTTCCTACTTTGTACCCGGCTTGTATGTGTTCAGACCAGCTTTCCATTAGCTATATAGGTTGTTGTGCTTCACAGAGAAGGTTTGGCAGACTTCTTTTCTGGACGTTCCACTCTCAATTGCTTTGATTGCATGAGCGTTTTCCTCGAGCATTCTCATCAAATCTATGTTTATTTCCAATCTTGGTGTCCAGCTTAAATAAACTAGGATGGGCATTTGCAACATGGCTAATTTATAGGCCTAATAAGCATATACCATACTCACTGACATGTCACACGTGAAGAGAGGGGCCTATCGACATTAGTAGTCAGATTCATGTTGTCGAATTAAGCGTGGCAGAGTTTATTGATGTTGACACACGCGGTAAATATTTGGTATCAATGTGCAGAGTAGGGATTGGGACTTGCGGGATTTTTTGTTGATATAAGCGCGACATCGACTTAAATGAGTTCAAGATAAGTGGGTAGGACTGTAATTACAGAGATTAGTTGAATCCATTGAACACAAAAGATGACTACTACCACAATAGTGGTTGTGGAAACTTCAAATACTGGATTTCTATATAAAGTGCTGAAACACTGCTTGCCTTCATTTGCTGCTCATGAATCTGTGAAAGTTCCCTTGCACAAGAAAGTTTTTATTAATATTTTAAAAAACACGAATATTAGCTGTCCTGTATTTGAAGATGGAAAAACATTCATTTATAACCTGACTATCATTTAATCATGATGTTGTCCCTCGTGAGATATGACTTTGGGTTAACAGGTGTTTAAGTTCTGTGGACGGTAACTGGATCATCCTGTTTATTCCAAAGAATTTGCTGCTCAAACTTCATCCAATAAATCTCAAAAATTTAATGATTTAAAAACATTGTTAATAATGACTTGTACACTTCATTATCTGCTATTTGTACAGTTCTGTACACTAATTTAGATGACATTTAACTGTCTTAAATCACTCTAGAGAATTGAAAACTTTTCTCTTACACTTTGATTTATCTGTACTTCATAGCTGTCTGTTATAGATGTTTTCACCAATGTATTACTGTCTTTCAGTTTTTAGATTGAATTCTCCAAAGAGTCGGTATCCCTTTTTCTCAATCTACATTGTTTAACACTGTCAATTATCATTTTAATTTTAGTTATTTCCTTTTCCTATATCCCCTATTTAGATGACTACCCTTTCTTTTCCATTCATCGCCACGTTGTAGTTCTGGGAGTAAAATGATACTGAGCACAATAAGGGCATTCTGTTTGTAAATTTGTATTTAATAGATTAATATCAAACAGTGCTTCCTAAGTACTTTTATGAGGCAAGATGTATAGGATGACACTTTACCAGCAGACTGATTGAGATTCATAAAATTAGTTACCTGCATTGGGAGTTTTAAGCCTGCTGTAACCACACTGTCGGTGAATATTCCAACTGTTACACTGCTTGATCCATGGACTAAAGTGGGACAAGGCTAGTGTGGAGCATAAACACCGGCATGGCCCTGTTGAGCCGAATGGCTTGTTTCTGTGCTGTAAAATTCTGTGTAATGCTATGTGAAGTTTTTGAAAGGAGTGAAAATCAAATTGAAAGCTTCACAGATTGAAAGATTGCCGACTGCTGTTTACTCCATCACTGTCCTTATTTATGACCTGATTGATGTAAAATTTTGAACATTTGAAAAAGCTGAGCTGTGTTTTAAAGAAAAAAGTCACCCACCAATTTTTTTTCCTAAAAGGTTGACCTAAGACATCAGAAGGGATACTGGTTCTTTAAGGGAGAAATTAAAACTGTCCTTATATTGAATGTGTTTTTCCTTTCAAGACCTGAGGTAACATTCTGTATTGTAAAATATTTTACAATTGTTTTCCTTGTGATGTATTTAAAGTGTACAATATTGCAATGTTGAATTTTCAAATTTGGGAAACCTATTGTTCTAAAGATAATGATGGTACGGATATATTGTTGATTGAAAGATTAAATGGCGAGAGGTTACTGTACATACGTGACAACCATGGTGATGTGAAAGTCTGACTCATTCTTACTACGTGTGTATTCAGCTTCCAGTCACACCAAAAAGCTTGCAGACATTGATACGGTGAAGAAGGTCCGTCTGCCCCATTTGACTCGCACTTGTAGAATACCAATTCTATTGTCATTCCTTTACCACATCTAGTTATTCCTTAAATAAGGTGTCAGTCCCGGCTGAACCACACTTTCTGCCATCCTAGTCCAGTTGTTGATCACCCTCTGTATAGAAATAATTCCTAATGTTTGTCCTAAACTTGGCCTTCACAACCCTGAACCTGTGCCTTCTGATCAGTTGCCTTTACGTATCTGAAAATATTCTTCCAGATTTGCATTCTGATTTTTCCCGTTAAGTATCTTGTATAGAGGATAGGAGTTAAGAGTGGATGGATGCTGGGAGTTCTCTCTAACACTCAAAAGTTAATTTCCATACGGAGTCAATGTGAGAAAAGCAGTCATGAGCAACACTGCAGTACTGTGAAAAAAGTGGTTACCCAAAGGTGAGAGAATTGAGTGCAGGATTGCTGTGGTAGTGGGAGATTCTACAGTGCGAATAGACAGCCACTTCCGTAACAATAATACGGAGTCCCAAATGGTGTGTCGCTTCCCAGGTCAGTTAAGGGACATAAGACAGCGTGTGCAGAAACTCTTGGAGGGAGATCATGTGGAAGTTATGGTTCATGTCAGAATTGTTGTAGAGAAAAATAGAATTCAGGTTCTGAAAAAACAGTTCTGAGTGTTAGAATGTAAATGAAGTTTAGATAAGTTTAGAAGATGGAGGGGTGATCCAATCAAGGTGTTTAAAATGATTAAGGGATTTGATAGGGTGGATACAGAGAAACTATATCGTCTGGTGGGGGAATGCAGATTTAGGGGTCTTAATCTTAAAATTAGAATTAGACATTTAGGAGTGACATCAGTAAGCAATTTTTCACAAAGGGTAGTGTATATCTGGATCTGTCTCGCCCAAAAGACTCTGGATGCTGGAGGTCAATTGAAAATTTTCAAGACTGAGATCAATAGATTTTTGTTAGGTAAGGGTATCAAGGGATATGGAGCAAAGGTGGGTAAATGGGATTGAGGTACAGATCAGCCATGATCTAATTGAATGGCGGAACAGGCTCGAGGGGCTGAATGGCCTACTCCTGTTCCTATAAGTGGGTAGAGCCTCAAAGGCAGTAATTTCAGAATTACTACTAATGCTACATGCAAGCCAATATGGGAACAGCCAGATTAGCACTTACATAATAGATAAGTAAGAAAACATGGTTAAATTTAATGAATAAAAAGGCTTTCCGAATGCACATTAATAATGAGAGGGTGGTGAAAATAGGGAAAGAGCTGCTAAGGATTAGAGGAGACAAATTTATAGTGGAGTGTAAAGGAATGGCACAGTATTTTGAGTAATTTTTCACAAAAGAGGTGGATATTGAGTCTGCAGAACCATGAGCGGTGGCTGTAGAACTGTATACATGTAAATCGTCTGTTAACGAGTGGGAACCATTACGGACCAAACCTCCTCTTCCTCAGCTCTGCTCCTAACTAAGCCCTGCTGCTACTAGAAATGATTCCAGCTGCTGCATGTTGTAGGTGGAAATTGTGAGAACAAGATTTCCTTCCACAGTGTCCATCAGCTGGAACCACTTCGCATAGCGGAAGAACTTGGATAGGAGCGGCTTTGAAGGGGCG
Organism: Heptranchias perlo; assembly: GCF_035084215.1. Classification (NCBI taxonomy): domain Eukaryota; kingdom Metazoa; phylum Chordata; class Chondrichthyes; order Hexanchiformes; family Hexanchidae; genus Heptranchias; species Heptranchias perlo. Next base: position 8,788,416 of record NC_090328.1, read on the forward strand.
GGGCAGAGGAGGAGTGGAGAGGAGAAACTAGGAGTGGGACTTTGGTAGGGAATAGGGCAAAAGCTGGGTCTTTGGTAGGGAACAGCGGAGAAACTGGAATCCGTGCTTTTGAGGGGGGAAGGGGAGAAGCTGGCAAGTGCGCTTTGGGGTGGTGGAGGAAGGAGTGTGCTGGCATTAACTGAGAGGGTGAGCAGAGGAAGAGCGCTAGCATTAACTAGAGGGTGGAGGGAGAATGACAACACTAACTGATGGGGCATGGGAAGGAGATTAGCACCTTGAACTGAGGGGGTTGGGAGAGATAAAGTGCCAGTTTGAACAGTGGGGTGGGGTCTCATTGTCATAACGTTATAATCCAGGCCTTTCTCAAGTTGTCAGATTCTTGAAGGCTGTGTCAGCTTTTTAAAAGTTGTTGCTCAGTTTTTTTCTAATTTTATAGGCTTTGAGCAAAGGAAAATTGTGCCCAGAAGACTGGGGAATGGGTGAGTGCCAAATGTGACACCTCTCTTCAAAAAAAGACTGGAGTAAGCCAGGAAATTATAGGCCAATTAGTTCTACTTTGTCAGACTTATACCACGCCACTTCAGAAGCTACCCACTGGCTCACCAACCTGGACTTGGTTATTTGAATGTTGTTAATCAGCTCTCGCTATACGAAAGTAGTAGTTGTTGATAAAATACTGGAAGCTTGAATACTGGATGAACTCACTGAGCACTTGGAGAAACACGAGATAACCAGGGCGAGTCAGCAGACCATGCTTGTCCAACCTTATGGAATTCTTTGAAGAAATGTAGTGGATGTTGTTCATATAGGTATTCAAAAAGCATTTGATAAGGTGCTACATAAGAGACTTATGGCAAAGATGAAATAAGGAGAATGTGGCCACATGAACAGAGAGGTGGTCGGAGGGCAGAAAGGAAAGGGTAGGGGTAAAAGAGTTTCTAAGACTGGAAACATGTGGTGATTGTTCCATAGGAGCTTGTATTGGGCCAGTTTTTAATTCTCATATACATTGAGGGAACAGTATCAACATTTGTTGAAGACATCAAATTATGGGGGAGTGACGAGGATTTTTAAAAATTCATTCTCAGGATATGGGTGTCCCTGGCAAGGCGGGAATTTATTGGTCTTCCCTAAGGCCACTTCAGAGAGCAGTTAAGAGTCAACATGGCATGGGTCTGGAGTCACATATAGGCCAGACCGGGTAAGGACAAGCTTTCCTTTCCTAAAGAACATTAGTGAATCATTTGGGTTATTTACAACAATCCGACGACCTCACGGTCACGTTTATAGATAACAGCTTTTTATTTAGGTGAATGGGCAAAACTGTGGCAAATGGAATTCAATGTAGACAAATGTGAGGTCATTCACTTTGGATCAAAAAAGGATAGAACAGGGTACTTTCTAAATGGTAAAAAATTAAAAACAGTGGATGTCCAAAGGGACTTAGGGGTTCAGGTACATAGATCATTGAAGTGTCATGAACAGGTGCATAAAATAATCAAGAAGGCTAATGGAATGCTGGCCTTTATATCTAGAGGACTAGAGTACAAGGGGGCAGAAGTTATGCTGCAGCTGTACAAAACCCTGGTTAAACCGCACCTGGAGTACTGTGAGCAGTTCTGGGCACCGCACCTTCGGAAGGACATATTGGCCTTGGAGGGAGTGCAGCGTAGGTTTACTAGAATGATACCCGGACTTCAAGGGTTAAGTTACAAGGAGAGATTACACAAATTGGGGTTGTATTCTCTGGAGTTTAGAAGGTTAAGGGGTGATCTGATCGAAGTTTATAAGATATTAAGGGGAACAGATAGGGTGGATAGAGAGAAACTATTTCCATTGGTTGGGGATTTTAGGAGTAGGGGGCACAGTCTAAAAATTAGAGCCAGACCTTTCAGGAACGAGATTAGAAAACATTTCTACACACAAAGGGTGGTAGAAGTTTGGAACTCTCTTCCACAAACGGCAATTGATACTAGCTCAATTGCTAAATTTAAATCTGAGCTAGATAGCTTTTTGGTAACCAAAGGCAGGTATATGGAGTTAGATCACAGATCAGCCATGATCTTATCAAATGGCGGAGCAGGCACGAGGGGCTGAATGGCCTACTCCTGTTCCTATGTTCCTATTTCCACATTTCTTTTTAACTGAATTCAAACGATCAAGTTGCCATGATAGGATTTGATCTCACGTTCTCCAAGTTATTAGTCTAGGAATATAACCATTACTCTACCGTACCCTTTTGCGAAAGATGGTAGGAAGGCAAAGACAGGGTGGGAAGATAGGTGGTGGATGCAGTTTAGTGTAGAAAAATATGAAGTGATACATTTTGGAGCAAAGAACAGGGAGAGGAAATCTGCCTTAAGTAGTAAGATTTTAAATGAAGTGGGGAAGCAGAGGGACCTTGGTATGCAGACATGTCGGTCAATAAAGTTGACAGTGCAAGTAGATTAGGCCATAAAAAGGCAAATTAAATCATTGGTTTTGTATCTGGAGGCATAGATACAGAAGATAAATGGAAAATCCCTTCCATTCCCTCTGCTGAAGTCTGCCCAAGCCACACAACTACTTTGGCTGAAGGGAGTGACTGGAATCCAGCTCCCAAGCTACAACTGACTGATGAGATGTTATTTGTCAGCAATCCAGAATAGTTTGTCGTAAGCTTTTCTTTTTGCTCATTTGTGGAAAAAGAGCAGACGTCTGCTTGGTGCTTTCAAGTGGTAACATAGCTTTATCTAATATCATAGCTTTGATCAGAAGAGCACATGGGGAATTGCTGGGCACGTACTTGTGTCCTATTACTCCATGGAGCTAATTCAACAAGTCTTATAAAATCCAAATTCTTGAGTATCTTTTAAGAACAGTGGATTTCACACAAATGGATTGTGTCATGATACTGTTGAATTATACTTGGCTCTTTTAGGTTTATCTTCCACACAGACTTCTGTGGGATTAATCTATCGCTGCCCAGTTGGCCAGAAAATTGAAAATTATACTGCTCATGAGATGCCTCCTTTTCTTCTACTTTGCCACAGCTGCACAGAATGTACTGCTCTAAGAATGGCTTTGACGCCTCAGTGAGAATGTTGCCTCTTTCCTCCTTTTGATAGGTTTGGTGACTCCTTGCTCTGAGGGTGCTGGGTTCTGTTCATGTTGACAGTATCACTTTGAGCCTCTGCTATAGACTGGTGTGTTGTTTTGTGTGCGATCTTGGTAATGCTCTTGGTTTAACAGAAATGTAGATTAGTTGGCCCAAGTCTGTCCAACGTGCTTTCCACACTGCTGCTTCTTTGCTGCATTCCAGTGAGAAAATAATCCCAGCATTGAGATTTTGCTCTCAAATCATGGACAAGATTTGACCTCAAGAAAATTGACTAATAAGATGAAAATGTTGCAAAAACCTAAAACATGAAAGGCTTGAGTTCCCTGTTCAATTCTACAGAATTATATAATGTTGACAGTCCTTTGAGAGCTACTAACTTACTTTTGTCATTTTAATTATTGCATTCCAAACCATTTTCCTCATCTAGTTTAGGATTGTCACCCTTCTGTCTGTCTTATTAAAGACAAGTAAACCACAGTTATCACTTTGAGTTTCACAACTAAAGTCATGCAGACCATAATTGCTTATACTATTTTCAGCCCCTCCTGGACACCAGACTTTTCTGCTTTACATTGAGGCTTTTTGGAGAGAATCATCTGACACTGCAACAATGATATCAGCTGGCTTTCCGATAATCAAAGCTGTGAGCAATGCCTTCAGACACAGGCTAGACTCAACTCTCTCTCTGACAAAAAGCTTTAGCTTCTAACTCACAAACCAACAGATACTACCCAAGTGTGGAACAAAAAGTAGAAGTGCTTCTATCTAACTGTTCATCCAATTATATATACATGCAGATACTGAAAAAAAACTACCAAAATTGAGCCACTTCAACTGGAACTTTGCAAAACTTTTAAGGTTCCATTGGGTTAAATTGTTGTGAAAAAATGTGTCATATTTCATTACACTGCTAATTACTACAAAAGAGGTAGAGAATTAATGCAGTGCTTAAAGGTGTCACTCCTGTTGCACGTACTGTGTTATGCAGTATCTTACTCCTACATGGAATGTTGCTGCATATCACAATTTTAAAACATTAAAATAAACTTGTATACATCTGGCCCCAATGGGTTAAATCTTGGCTGTGTGGTTGTTTTCCCTACTGTTTTTAGTGGCCGGGGAGGCACTTACGTTGTGCTGGCAAGGTCACTTCCTATTTCATGCAGCTCCAGATTTCCAGTATGTCCAGTTTATTTAAATTAGTTTGTTATTAACTATCTGCTGTCATGCAGGCAGACTGAACATGTGAATTCTTCTGTCTGCTTTTGTACCTTGTTGACTTCATTGCTCGGCTTGTTATGGCATGAAGCTAACTGAAACCGATCATCTTCCCAAAGAGAATGAATGGCTCATATAATATTTTCAGTTAATATATTTGCAGGTTACATGTGCCTGTTACAAGACTTACATGGTTCAGTATCAGCATTTCCTATGAAAAATGATGCAAGGCGTATCAATTGATCTTTCTTCTGAGACAAGGGACAGGGTTCATTCAGTCTGTGATGTAATAGAACCAAGTTTGAACTTCAGGCAATTTGTGAGTCAGATGATCCTGGATGTCAGTCCCCAGTCTAAGTCTTGGTTATTAACCATCAATCTCTTATATACGACACTTGGTGTCTGGACTGAACCCCTTTATCCTCCTAATGAAGGAGAAATCAATGTTTAGGGCTAAAATTGAAGAATTTCCTCACTGAAAGAAGCTTAGAAGACTTCAATACAAGCACTCAAATGATACTCTGGAATACTTTAACATCCTTTTTTTTGATGGAGGAAGAGAGAGAGGCATGTAAGTCCTTTTGAGGTAGTCTTCCTTTTCTAAGTGTGGTATCCTGTGTAAAGCAAGATATTCTTTTGGAGATGCCAATGGGAATTCAGGAACTGAATCTGATTTCCTAAGCCACTACCTTAAGCAGAGCACTTGGGTGATGCTTATCATTGAGCCATCACCTCAGATTCCTTGGGTGCTAAAAGATTACACCATTCACTTAAGAAAGTTAATCTTTTTGTGGAATTAACTCTATCTTCTGAAGACAATATGTTGTCAAATAAGTTAACCATTTTACTATTTGGAGCCAGTACTACTGTACTAATTTAAGACCACACCTAGGATCCACTTCAGCCCACACTCAAGAATGGACAAAGTTAAAATACAAAGAAAAGGCAGGCAACCAGAGAGGTAAGAAATAAATCTAAATTTATTTGTATTCACAGGGACCTTGAAACACATTACTTGAGCAAGAAATGTGCATTGGCATCCCTGGGACTACAAGATACACGGTCAAGCTTGCTTTTGTAGGATTTTTTTTGGCTAAAAGGTACAATTATACTAAGGAGGTGACTCCTTTAATTACATCCCCTACCTCCCCCTCCCCATTTTCGCTTCTTAAGATGAAGATTCATACTGAGATACAGTTCCACAGATGTTGACAGTCCTCCAGTACCTCACCTAAATGCCCATTCTTCATGCGTGAGCCTAGACACACAGGTAGATTTTCAACTTGAAATCAATAGAAATTAAAATCAGGCGGTGTCTATAACTGGTGGCCAATTTGCAACACCAGTTTTATGCCCAGCCGGCAAGTTGAATACCTACCTCTGAGAATCAACAGATAGTTCAACAATGGGGATGTCCCAACAGAGACCAATCCTGTTCTTGTATTCGCACATATGCACTTTGGTATAGGGATCCCTGGTTAGTAATCAGGAGTAGAGGTACAAGTGCCACTTTGCCAATTGTAGTACCCTTAGTAGAGATCTGCTAGCTCCGCAGAGGCTAGTGATCAAACCTGGGACTTTCATGGTGTGTATAGCTCAGCGTCACATCCATGTGATGCATTTGCTCACTGAATCATCAGTAGACTTTACGACGATTATTTGCTACAACGTGAGTTAAATACTACCAAAAGTATTTGACGTTATTGAAGAGAGGAGAGTAAAATTACAAATCTGCTTATCTTGGTGTTGGCAAGAAGATACGAAAATGCACAGTGAGAAAGGTCACGTGGCCAATCAAGCTGGCTCTATCCAGAGCTCCTGTATGATTATTCTATCATGGACTTTCCTCCCACACTGCCTGTTGGTCCCTACTTTAAGGAACACTAAATACATTCCCCGAGGGAAAAAAATTATGCAGAACTTTTAATATTTCTATAATCCTTAATTCTTTCATCCACAGATATCATTGAAGCTCTCTTTTAAAGCTGTTCATTGACTCCCAAATCAACCACCTGCTCGGAGTGTCCGTTCCACATATTCACTATCTTGTGGGGGGCAAAAGTCTTCGTATCATTAGCAATCTTCCTTTCACACCTAAGTCTCATCTTTAGATGATGCAAGGGGCACAGTTCAGGTTTTTAGGTAATAATTATCAAACGAGAGAAATCCTAGCAGTAACCAACAAAAGACCTCCCTTTGTAGGTGCTAAGTTTTAGACAATGCTCAGCATAGTCGCTTTATGACCAGACAGCTTCACAATTAATGCACGTTTCCACCCTTTCAGTCGGGTGAGGTATTCAAACTCAGTGGTATATGCAGGTCTTGGGCCTAATGTATGCATCCATCTTTGTGGTTCTGGATGCAAAATGGTGAGTATATTGCAATTACACTTTCTCGTATAATGGTTCCTGATACATTCACCATCGTCCGATGAGATTGGTGAATGTGCTGTTGCTTTGGCTAAAAAGTAGGATTAGGTGGGGAGCAGATCAGTTGACAAATTTCAGGGAAGCCTCTCTGTACCAAGTCCTAGTGTGAAGATCTCTAAATATAGCTAGTGACAGTACTGCTGAGGCTAACTCCAAACTGCCTAATGCTGAGGCAGGTCTTTGTCATATCGTAACTTCACATTCTTCCCTGCCACAAGACTACACATACCTTGGCATTATCATAATAATTTGCAAGGTCAGTAGCTTTACAGGACTCAGACAGGAGGCGGCAGCGGACCAGATGGTCCATCGTTTGCGTCTCATCACCACAGTCGCACATCACTGAGTTACTGTCAATAGTAACCCCAATTGCCACTTCCTTACCATTAAATGACCAGTACCAGTGCTCGTCTCATTGTTAATGGTGAGTCAGGTTTCAAGCAATGATGAAAATAATCAGCTCTACTTCCAACGTTGGGCCCGACATAATGCTTCCTTATGAGAAAAACAAAGTTACTTGTTTCTGGATGAAAAGTAGCAGTTAAACACCATGGCCCTAAATTTCCTTGAGTGCCTGGGGCATGATGGGGAGGTAAAAACAGCGCAAGAAGCCCGACGAGAAGAACCCGGTGTCGAGGTCGTTGTATGGACGCAAGTGGAGCCACCTGGGTTTTCAGGCCTAAACACTCCTAAAGGTTCCAGCAAGTGCAAACATAATTAGCCTTCTTACAAAAGGGGCTGATTGACAGCATTAAAAAAAGACTTTAGCGACTGGCACCAGCGGGCATCCTGAGTGGTTTGCCAGAGCTGCTTTTTCCTCCCACCTCTCTTCTAGCAGGTGCCCAACATATGCCCATACTTCTGTGGGCACCCACTGAAAATATTTAAATAAGGTGACTTGCTCTGACTCCAGCTACTCTGTTAGGGTCAAGAGTGCAGGGGGCGAGGAAGCAGGATTTCCACATCAATCCAGTTAAGCAGCACTGCGATCCCAAGGATTCTCAGGTTTGCTAAAAAGCCATATAAAATCCCAGATAAAGTACTAAGAACCCTATTGTAGTGGAGCAGCCCAAAAGGCTTAATTAGGACAAGTTCTGTTTGAAGAATTTGATACTGGAAACATTAATGATGTTGGAGATGTTTGTGTTCTCAAAACACCATCTAAAGAACCAGCTGCTCCTGCCTCATCTATTCAAACTGCATCGGTATAACCTGCTGGAAAAATTAAAGTTAGACTATAATGCTTACAGACCAGTATCCCCACTATCAAGCATTTGGAAGGCCATTATGAATGAGTAACTAAACTGTAATCTGGTACCAATCTGACTTCAGACCAAATTGGCCTACGTGAGACACACTTAGTCTTGTGATACAGAATGGAGTGAATCTAACCTCACGGAGAAGCTGGCTTCTTATGACATCTCTGCTGAGCTGCTGAACTGAATATGTGACCTTATCAGAGGCTACAAACATCAAGTCAGTTAAATCACTTTCTTTTCGTAAAACACATCACGTGGGGTCTATCAGTAAAGTATGCTTGGCTGCACCCACTACGAAAAATAATGGATGGGAAAACACCTACTGGTCCATCCAACCTGTCCAGCAAAATGGTGATGCCTTGGGGAATCACGATACATACATTCCCCACCCCACTTGGAAGCCACGTAGTCTCCTGGGAGATGCGAAAAACCAGATAAAATCTCTGGCTAATTAGGGGGGGGGAGAGATCTGAAAAATTCCTCTCTGACAGTCTTAGATGTTCCTCATCTTCACCAGTGGATGTCTTTTATAAAAAGTAATATTCCTTACATAACATCAGTTATTACACTATAATGTGCAGTTAATTGTGCAAGGTGCTTTGAAATGTTTCAACAACATTATAAGGAATATATATATATATATATATATACACAATATATATAAAATCTATGTATATGTGTGAAATCTATTTTTTCTTTGCTGATACACCATTTTCTACGGAGTAGTTAATTTCCCATCTGAAAGGTGAGTAAAGTGAATCACTAAGCAAGTCTGGACAAAAGTAGTGACAAATTTTGCATTTCTAATACTGAGAAAAACAAACCAATTATTCTGTTAAGAGACGCTGCTCGCTACCTCTACTTTCAAGGACTGTAGGAACTTTACAGTTACGTTCAATTCCATCTGATCTTTGCAGGACAAACAAGCAAGGACAATGGCTGGAGAATTGAGAATCCTCAGGAAATCTTGCCCTGTTTATACTATCAACAACTTTAGTATTCTACAAGGCCTATCTATCCATCCTGTGATGGAATATTGCATTCATGTTTGGCAGACTGCAGAGTAAATCTCTTGCTTCTAGAGTCAGTAGATCAGAAGCCATGCAAACCAGTGATTTTGTTGTTGATAGTTTACCCCATTCCAGCAATGAAGATACAGGGCTTGCTGTCAGTCCCATCAAAGATCATGACTAGCGTTACACCGGAAGAGTTTAAGAAGTCTCACTTGTGTGCTTATTGCTAGGAATTCAGGAGTTGCTGAAACTGCTGAACCTCATCATTCTATATGTTCAAAAAGTCCATCACAAGGACCGCCTCCTCCTACCTCTGTAACATCGCCCATCTCTGCCCTTGCCTCAGCCCATCTGCTGCCGAAATCCTCATCCATGCCTATTTCACCTTCAATCTCGACTATTTCAGTGCTCTCCTGGCCCGCCTCCATTCTCCACCCTCCGTAGACTTCAGCTCATCCAAATCTCTGCTGCCTGTATCCTATCCCATACAAATTCCCACTCACCCATCAACCCTGTGTTTACTGACTTACGTTGGCTCTGTTGTTACTGATTCAGCAACAAGTGGAAAAAATCTTTCACTGTTTATCCTATTAAAAGCTTTGAAAACTCTTATTGGATCTCCACTGCCCCCCCCCCCACCCCAACCTTCTCTGATCCACTGAAAAAGCTAGGATTTTTCACAACTGTAATCTGTTATTCCAGATATTTGAGTGAATTTTTGCTGTACCCTTTTCATGGTTCCAATATTCTTCCTATAGGGTGTCCAGAACTGCATGCAGAACTGTGGCCTAACCAATGTTCTGTACAAATTTAACATCAATTCCCACTTTTATATTCAGTTCCCCTATGTATAAAATGCAGGATCCCATTTCCGTTCCTTATGGCCTTTTCTACCTGCACACCATCTTTAAAGACCTACGCATCGGCAACCCTAGATCTCCCTGTTCCCGTATTCTGTTAAGTGTATTACCATTCAGGGTAAATTTCTTTCCACTGTTATGTTTCTCAAAATGCACCACTCTACATTTCTCTGCATTGAACTGGATCTGCCACCTATCTGCCCACTCCACTAACCTGTCCATATCTTTCTGCAATCTGTTGCAGCCATCCTCAGAGTTCACCTTACATCCTAGGTATTAGCAAATTTCAATATCATTCTTCTTGTGCCCGTGTCCAAATCATTTTTATAAATTGAAAACTAAAGAGATTCCAGCACAGATCCCCAGGAAACACCAACACCCACATTCAGCCAATCTGAAAAACATCCATTTACTCCAACACTTTCCTAGCCATCCCTCTATCCGTGCAGCTACATATCCCTTTTATTGCCATGTGCCTTAAACTGTCATGTAAGAGACTAAAGTTATCAGACACCTTGGGGAACATCCATATATACAACCTTGAGCTCCCACAGCTGCAGCCATTTTGTTTTAAAACTAACAAATCTAATGCGATTCTGCTCATGACAGGTTGTTGGATACACAGTTTTATAAGGTTGGAACTATTATGTCATGTAGCACACATTATTATGCTGCTAAAGTGCCAGGTGTATCTTTGTCTCCTTGAGGCCATAGGGTATAATTGCTTGCACAGACATTCTGTGATTTACGCAAAAAATTAGTCAGGCACAACCTTCCCTTCACAAATCCATGTTGACTATCACTGCTTCTTTCTCAGTGTTCAGTCTGACCCCCCTCTGACCTGAGGACCTGCAAAGTACAGTTATTCTTTATTGAACCTGAGGAAGGCACAGCGATTTCACCGTACGTCCTCAAGGAGACACACAGATGCAGCACTTCAATAGCAGAGTAATATATTGTGCATTACATGGCATAATACTGCTGACTTTATAAAACAGTGTAACCAATGACCTATCATAGGAGGTCTACCCATCTTACGTTAAAATCGCTGCTGTTATCAGTAGTCTCAAGGCTGCAGAAATTCAAGGCCAAGCTAGCAAAATGTGTACATCGGAGAAAAATGGATTTCTGTGGAATGCTGTAAGGTTTGTTAGTTGTCATTACTGGATCCAAAATACCATCTTACATACTTCTACCAAAGCCACAATGTGTACAGTATAGTTAAAAATATAGATGTGCTGAATAAAATGAGTTCAGTAGACAAGCCAATCATTCAGAGATGGAATAATTATCGTCAAATTGCTAAATTTTCTGTTACTCACTAATGTAATTCAGGGGAATTCACTTTAAATCCTATACATGCCTGACTCATTAAATGGCAACTTCTGAATCTCTGAATCAGATACTCACATTACTTGCACATAAAAAATATTACTCAGATGTTCCAGAGACATCCCTTACATTTACATGTATTTTCTCCAGGTTTTTCAGGGCTTTTATACCTATTTGATAGGAAACCTACCACATATTTGTGCATATTATACTGATGTTTTCACTGGCTACAATTCAACTGGAGCTAACGATGATTCACAGTAAGATCTTTTCCACAACAAAGAGTTTGGAAAGTGTTCAAATTACAGTAAACATGATCCAGGAAGCAGACGAAAATTTAACCAGTGTTTTTACCGTCTCGTCAAAAGGTGGTGTGAGACGGCAGTTACAAAGCTTTACACAGCGAATGGCTCGTTCTGTCATGAAGCAATTGTATTACTAATTGATGTTCGTGGGATGTTGCTGTGCAGATATTGGCTCCCAACTTTGCCTACGTAATATTAGTGATAACACGTCAGAAGTAATTGATTGGGATGCTATATGAATGCAAGTTTTTTTCTTTCAGTCGATACCAAAATGTCTAGATCCATCCTTCATATTTCAGGTATCACACACAAAAATTTCTGTATCGCCCCTTATAAAAAGATATAAAAAGAATAGAAAGCCACACTGACCTCATTGACCTGAGTCTCTACTATGAACATTAGTTTCCCAAGATTCAGATATGAAGTTCTCAACACGGTTTGATGATATCTATGATATGTTGCAGCTTGATAATACTGAACAAAGGGTATTCATTTTATGCCTCTGTAGAATGTGCACTTTTCTGGATAAAAGCCAGCACATTAGTACTTAAATCCTGTTGTTTGTAGTTACCATAATATGCCATTTTTTTCTCACCCCCTCTAAAGATTCAACGAATGAAAGGGGAAAGATTTCTCAGACGAAGCCTGCTTGCTTTGGGCAGAATTCAGGCACACAGACACAGACGAGCATAAACAGCACTGCCTTGGCCAGGAGCACTAACCACTCCCAAGTGGGACTTCCTGTAAACACGATTATTGACACTGATGGAGTGAAATCAGAAGACGGTGCAAGAACTGAAGAGTCGGATGGGAACCTGAGTTTTGAAGGATATATTTCTGAATTGAAATGTTGCCAGGGGCGGATGCGCACGGGTGTGTATCGGATGTCAGAACTGCCATCACTGATCTCAGTAAAGAGTGAGAGGAGCAAGGCATTGGAGGCACAACATAAGGCGACTTTTGTCTGAATCTAGGTCATACATTTTTCTTTAAAAAGGTCACTAAATGTTTGCTTCAAGTACTATCTGGAAAATTGGGAATAAAACAGGAATTATTTGTTAACAACTGGATAATTAGTATTCGCATTTTAGCTACCCCCACCCCCAACCCTTCCCAGCACTAGTTTAGAAACATTGAACAAAAATCACCCACTCTGTCCTTTCCTTGGGTAAAATCTAAGACTTTTAAGAAGTAAGAGCAATTGATGTTGGATTAAAACAAAAATAATTGTATTGATTCTAAAATTTATGTATTTATTTGTAATAGGTAGAACTAGACAAGTGAAATATTGACATGTTTTCCAAGATTTTTGATGCAGTAAAAATATTACTTTGGGATAACTTTGACTAAAAGTGAAGTAAGTTGCATGTTAATGTAGAATGAATGTGGCTTGTGTAAATCGAAGTTTTTGTTGATGCTTTTCCTTGAGCTTGTTCTAACAACTGATGAGGGATGAGAAAACAAGGTTAATTAAAATACTGAAAACAAGTATCTGATCTTCATTAGGGATATAAAGGAGGAGTACCTCCTACTGAATTGTCCTATAATCCAAAACGTAGAAATATATGTTCTTTTACTGGTGTGTCTCAGATGTCCCTCATTATGGTGTTTTACATTTTAGGGCTTAAGGATAGAGACAACCTGGTCACAGATCTTTTCTATAGAGCTCCTCTTTATGTAATTTCATGACGTTTCATTCCAGTGGCATTAACAGTAAGTACAGTGGCTTATGGACAGTAGTCCTCATTCATGATGTTATTGGAGTAGAGTTCCATATATATATATGCTGCTCAACATAAGAAAAGCCAAGGATGAGAAAAAGCCAGTTGACCCACCAAAACCTGTTCCAGCTTAGCTTCCCGCAGTTTTGAATGCCTTTAACATCTGCATTTCTACTTCTGTTCAGAATTTATTTTTCATCAATTTATGATTTCTTGTTCTATTATCCTGCCTCATTTGAAAGAACGGTTCAGGACTTGGCTAGGCCACGTGTTATTTTATATACTTCAGCAGTTCCTCCATTAACAACCCCTTTTTTCTCTTTGTCGTTGAGATGGATGCCAGGAATTGCCCAATCTGCCACCGATACTTCGGTGGAGAATTGGCAGAAACCAGTTATTTAACCGGCTTATCCGGGGCTGCCGTTGAAATTAAGGCGGTCGATGGAGGAAATCACCGGTGGCAGCATTTTAAACGCATTGCTGTTTGAGGGTTGATTCATCTGATTGCTGTTCATGGGACCTTGTTGTGTACAAATTAACTCCTACGTTTGCCCACAAAACAACAATGACTACACTTCCAAAAGTAATTCATTGGCTGTGAAGTTCTTTGGGATGTCTTGAGGATGTGACAGAAGCTATGTAAATTTAGGTACTTTCTTTTGTCTGTCATGCACCTGTCAGATGCCAGAGATGCAAAAGAATGTTTTAAAGGAGAAAAAAAGTTGGGCATTTCATCCTAGTTCTTCTGATCTGCAGTCTGAAATTTACAAGCAGTTGCTGACCTCTAATTGACCTAAAAAAATTACAAGCAGCTGAAATTACCCACAGATTCCCACAGGGAATACTTGTGGAGTGGTCTCAAAGGGATAGGCCAGGTCAGTAGCTAGGCCACGGTCCAGATCTTAGATTACTTGCGAGAAATGGCACAGAAAGAGTAGGTTAAGAACACGGTGACAATGGACAACTCAAAGAACCTCAACTAGAGTACAGATGTCTGCCTTTATAACATTATGGGCCAATTCAGCAGAATATACTGCCCCTTTAACTGTGTTTTGCTTAATAGAGTCACTATAAACATTGAGACCAGTAGCTATCTCTTAAATAACCCAAAGAGTTACATCAAAAATTCAGTTCAAATAAAGAGAATATAAAATCCACTCTGCATTTTATACATTGTTTAGTTAGTTTCTTAATAGTCAAGGATCTTATTGCAGTGCAATACAAAGAATTGTGTGAAATATTTTGTCATCTGTATACGATCTCTCTTTTTAATAAATCCTAGAAGATATTTTTATGTGGGAAAAAAACTGTTCTTTTGTAAAAAGTGCAGAAAACCTACTTGGATTCCAAATGCTATTTGTCAGTCATGTGATTATGTGGTTAATTCATAGAAAGCCCACTGTAAAAGTAAGTGTTTGACTGTAATGAAGGTTTATTGTGACTATGTAAATCAAATTCTGTTTTTAATTACATGGGATTCCAGGATTTTTAAACTGGTGTTTTGGGGATCACATTTCGTGAATCCATCCATTTATATTCAGGGCCACTGGTTTATGGTAACCGAATAAATCAAATTCCGTTTTCATTGATGCGATTCCTGGATGTTTACCGGGATTTTACGGATCACATCCTGCGATCTGGCCATATCTCTGTGAAAACCAATGGCCTTAGCTATAACTGTGGACAAGCGTTAACGAGTGATTTAATGCTGCAGAATAATGACATCTGGTACTGTGAAACCACCAGATATCTGGTATTGTATAACTGGAAACTTGGAGTGCCTTTAGTGTTACCCATTGTGGTGATGGAGAATGGGAAGACAGCACTTCATCGCTGCAATTGTCTCAATTTGGTGTTGCCCAGATGTGCACCTGCTAAAAAATAATCTACCGGATTTAAACCAGCATTGCAAATAATTCTGAATCCTGTTGGCTTCAAGCATAAACTTCGACTTTTGCGTCATTGTTTTGGAGGTGGTGGTGGTGGTGGTGTGTGTGTGGGGGGGTGGGATGCAGGTCGGCTGGCTTGTTACTGAGAGGTGAACCTGTGCTATTGCCTAATGTCTTGGACTAATAATGGTGTGATATTTCCTCCCCTGCTCCACTCAGAGAGAGCCTTTATTATTTTCTAACTCACAGCACAATGTTTCCTGGGAACACTCGCACAGGTAAGGAAGGTTAGAATATAATGAAGCAGAGTAATTTATGTCTTCTTGTAAGTTTTATTACATAGAAACGCCATAGTATCTCATTAAGGAATGTCCCTCGTTGCAGTTTCTTTCCTTCTTGAGTACTGTGAAGTTATCAACTCACAAAACGTTGCTGATGCCTTGGAAGCTCTAGGTTAGGGAGGGGGAAATTTCTTTGAGTATGGAAGGTTAAGGGGTGATCTAGTTGAGGTGTTTAAGATGATTGAAGGATTTGATAGAGGGAAACTATTTCCTCTAGTGGGGGAGTCCAGAACAATAGGGCATAACCTTAAAATTAGAATCTGGAACTCTCTCCCCACAAAGCTATTGAGGCTGGGGGTCAATTTAAAATTTCAAAAACTGAGATTGATAAATTTTTGTTAGGTAAGGGTATTAAGGGATATGGAGCAACGGTGGGTAAATTGAGTTAAGATACAGATAAGCAATCATGTAATTGAATGTCGGAACAGGCTTGAGGGGCTGAATGGCCTACTCCTGTTCCTATGTAAAATTGGCCAGGGTTTCTGCTCCTGACTACTGGATAGTGACTTGCTGGAACTGAGCATGTTTGTGGATCAGCTTCTGCTGTGATGCCACCACAGTCAAAAACCTGCTTGAAGTGAAACTGTACTCTAACATGAGTCGGTGCTTTATGAGGGGAGGGACGGGTGGGGGGTGGGGTGGGTGGAAGAAAAATGAGAAAGGGTGATTGTTTCAGAGACTATCACTCTTGAGCCTGTTCCACCATTCAGGTAGATCGTGGCTGATCCTGTACCTCAACTCCATTTGTTTCATATCCCTTGATACCCTTACCCAACAAAAATGTATCGACCTCAGTATTGAATTGACCCCCAGCATCCACAGCTTTCAGGGTATTGGTTTAGAGGTTTATCTGAGCTGAGTGGGAAGAGTCCCTGCCCCCATTGGCAGGTCTACCTCTGCAGGTTCCGTTCATAAGTCAGAGTGGCTGGTAATAATCAACAATAGCCTGGAGGACTATGGACCTGCCTGACTCAACTATTGGATTATGGAGCCTGGCACAGGGTTGACTTAGTTCCAATGCACCATTGCCAGTGTACCATCTAGGAGGCAGTTCATAAATAAGCTTGCAATTGTGTCACACATAACGCACAATGGAAATCGCTCTTCCTTCCCCCCCCCCCCCCAAACGAGATTTCAGTAAGTGATGGAATGATAGGTATGGGGGAAATTATTGTATTACACTTTAGCTTCATTGGCACCATTCAAGCAGAAACGTGACATGAGTGTTTTATTCTGGTACTGTACAAGAGGAATTTGGGCAGCTGATTTTCGTACTGACACATCATATGGATGCTCTAGATATTTATTAAAATCTGGCTACTGCAAAATTGTGCCACTAAACCCTGCAATGCTTCACCAGCTTCACTCAGATTTGAAGCAGTATTAAAGCACGGTACATTAAATTGTAAAATAAAACAAGTTATTTACATCCAGTAGCACCTTTATAAGGTGAATTGTTCGGTGAGCGGCGGGAGAGAGCGAGACCAGAGCGGGGATATAAACAGCGCGGAGAGAGCGAGAGTCCAGTCGGTGAGCGGCGGGAGAGAGCGAGACCAGAGCGGGGATATACACAGCGCGGAGAGAGCGAGAGTCCAGTCGGTGAGCGGCGGGAGAGAGCGAGACCAGAGCGGGGATATAAACAGCGCGGAGAGAGCGAGAGTCCAGTCGGTGAGCGGCGGGAGAGAGCGAGACCAGAGCGGGGATATAAACAGCGCGGAGAGAGCGAGACCAGAGCTTACTCTGAGAGCGAGACTCTGAGACCAGCGGCAGTTCGGGGTGACGTCACCAGTCAGAAAGTGACGCGGCACAGGGGAGGCAGCTGATTGGTGAGTCGGTTCAGGTGAGTATTTCTACCATTTTACTGTAAGTAAAGTAATAAGAAAGGGAAGATCTGCAGGTTTTATAGCAGGTAGTGTTTTTTTTTAGTGAACCTAGGTCCCTAGTATAGTTAACATTTTCTAATTTCAACGTAATTTAAAAGGGGTAACTAAGCTAAGGCAAGTCATGGCAGCAGACCTCGCACCCGTGATATGCTCCTCCTGCAAGATGTGGGAAGTCATGGACACTACCAGTGTCCCTGCCGACCATGTGTGCGGGAAGTGTGTCCACCTGCAGCTACTGACCGATCGTATCTCGGAGCTGGAGCTGCGGGTGGACTCACTGTGGAGCATCCGCGATGCAGAGAAACTCGTGGATAGCACGTTTAGCGAGTTGGTCACACCGCAGGTAAAGGGTATACAGGCAGGAAGTGAATGGGTGACCACCAGGAAGAGTAAGAGATGCAGGCAGGTAGTGCAGGGGTCCCCTGTGGCCATCCCCCTCTCAAACAGATATGCCACTTTGGATGCTGTTGGGGGGGATGACTTATCAGGGGAAGGCAGCAGCAGCCAACTTCCTGGCACCACGGGTAGCTCTGCTGCACAGGCTGGGAGGAAAAAGAGTGGCAGAGCTATAGTGATAGGGGACTCAATTGTAAGGGGAATAGACAGGCGTTTCTGCGGCCGCAACCGAGACTCCAGGATGGTGTGTTGCCTCCCTGGTGCAAGGATCAAGGATGTCTCGGAGCGGCTACAGAACATTTTGGAGGGGGAGGGCGAACAGCCAGCTGTCGTGGTGCACATAGGCACCAACGATATAGGTAAAAAAGGGGATGAGGTCCTAAAAGCAGAATATAGGGAGTTAGGAGGTAAATTAAAAAATAGGACCTCAAAGGTAGTAATCTCAGGATTGCTGCCAGTGCCACGTGCTAGTCAGAGTAGAAATAGGAGGATATTTCAAATGAATACGTGGCTAGAGGAATGGTGCAAGGGGGAGGGATTCAAATTCCTGGGACACTGGAAATGGTTCTGGGGGAGGTGGGACCAGTACAAACCGGACGGTCTGCACCTGGGCAGGGCCGGGACCGCTGTCCTAGGAGGAGTGTTTGCTAGTGCTGTTGGGGAGGGTTTAAACTAAAGTGGCAGGGGGTTGGGAACCTGAGCAGGGAGAGAGAGGAAAGCGTAACAGGAAGGGACAGAAGGTATGGAGTAATAGGTAAAGTGTTAAAAAAGGAAAAAGCAGGAACTAAGCGTCACAAAACAGATTTGAAAGTTCTTTATCTGAATGCACGTAGCATTCGTAATAAAATGGACGAGTTAACGGCACAAATAACTACGTATGGGTATGATCTTGTGGCCATTACAGAAACATGGCTGCAGGGTGACAACGACTGGGAATTAAATATGCCAGGGTATTTAACAATCAGGAAGGACAGGCAGGAAGGAAGGGGAGGTGGGGTGGCTATGTTAATAAAGGAAGGAATCACTGTAATACAGAGAAATGATATTGGGACAAAGCATCAAGATAATGAAACAGTTTGGGTGGAGATAAGGAATAATAAGGGAAAAAAAACATTAGTGGGCGTAGTATATAGGCCTCCTAATAGTTGCAACTCTGCTGGAAGAAGTATTAATCAGGAGATAGTCGGGGCATGTAATAAGGGAACAGCCATAATTATGGGGGATTTTAATTATCATATTAACTGGACAAATCAAATTGGGCAGAGCAGCCTTGAGGACGAGTTCATTGAGTGCATCAGGGATGGATTTCTTGAGCAGTATGTAACTGATCCTACAAGGGGGCAGGCAACCTTGGACCTGGTCCTGTGTAATGAGTCAGGATTAATTAATAATGTCCTAGTTAAGGATCCCCTTGGAACGAGCGACCACAACATGGTTGAATTCCATATCCAATTAGAGGGTGAGAAGGTTGATTCTCAAACAAGCGTACTGAGCTTGAATAAAGGAGACTATGATGGTATGAGAGCGGAATTGATTAAAGTGGACTGGGAAAATAGATTAAAGGGTAAGACGGTACATGAGCAGTGGTGTTCATTTAGGGAGTTATTTTACAACTTTCAAAATAAATATATTCCACTGAGGAAAAAAGGGTGTAAAAGAAATGACAGCCATCCGTGGCTAAGTAAAGAAATCAAGGATAGTATCCGACTAAAAACAAGGACATATAAGGTAGCCAAACTTAGTGGGAGGATAGAAGATTGGGAATTCTTCAAAAGACAGCAAAAAGTAACTAAAGGATTGATTAAGAAAGGGAAGTTAGATTATGAAAAGAAATTAGCAAAAAATATAAAAACAGATAGCAAGAGTTTCTATAGTTATATAAAAAGAAAAAGGGTGGCTAAGGCAAACATAGGTCCCTTAGAGGATGAGACCGGGAAATTAATGGTGGGAAACATGGAGATGGCAAAAATGCTGAACAAATATTTTGTTTCAGTCTTTACAGTAGAGGACACTAAGAATATCCCAACATTGGACAAACAGGGGACTCTCGGGGGGGAGGAGCTAAATACGATTAAAATCACTCAGGAGATGGTACTCAGTAAAATAATGGGACTCAAGGCGGATAAATCCCCTGGACCTGATGGCTTCCATCCTAGGGTCTTGAGGGAAGTGGCAGTAGGGATTGTGGATGCTTTGGTGATAGTTTTCCAAAATTCCCTGGACTCAGGAGAGGTCCCGGCAGATTGGAAAACTGCTAATGTAACACCGTTATTTAAAAAGGGTAGTAGGCAGAAGGCTGGAAATTATAGGCCAGTTAGCTTAACATCTGTGGTGGGTAAAATTTTGGAGTCTATTATTAAGGAGACAGTAACGAAACATTTAGATAAGCATAATTTAATAGGACAAAGTCAGCATGGCTTTATGAAGGGGAAGTCATGTCTGACAAATTTGCTTGAGTTCTTCGAGGATATAACGTATAGGGTGGATAAAGGGGAACCAGTGGACATAGTGTATTTAGACTTCCAGAAGGCATTCGACAAGGTGCCACATAAAAGATTATTACTTAAGATAAAAAATCACGGGATTGGGGGTAATATTCTGGCATGGGTGGAGGATTGGTTATCGAACAGGAAGCAGAGAGTTGGGATAAATGGTTCATTTTCGGACTGGCAACCAGTAACCAGTGGTGTTCCACAGGGGTCGGTGCTGGGTCCCCAACTCTTTACAATCTATATTAACGATTTGGAGGAGGGGACCGAGTGCAACATATCAAAATTTGCAGATGATACAAAGATGGGAGGGAAAGTAGAGAGTGAGGAGGACATAAAAAACCTACAAGGGGATATAGACAGGCTGGGTGAGTGGGCGGAGATTTGGCAGATGCAATATAATATTGGAAAATGTGAAGTTATGCACTTTGGCAGGAAAAATCAGAGAGCAAGTTATTTTCTTAATGGCGAGAGACTGGAAAGTACTGCAGTACAAAGGCATCAGGGGGTCCTAGTGCAAGAAAATCAAAAAGTTGGTATGCAGGTGCAGCAGGTGATCAAGAAAGCCAACGGAATGTTGGCTTTTATTGCTAGGGGGATAGAATATAAAAACAAGGAGGTATTGCTGCAGTTATATAAGGTATTGGTGAGACCGCACCTGGAATACTGCATACAGTTTTGGTCTCCATACTTAAGAAAAGACATACTTGCTCTCGAGGCAGTACAAAGAAGGTTCACTCGGTTAATCCCGGGGATGAGGGGGCGGACATATGAGGAGAGGTTGAGTAGATTGGGACTCTACTCATTGGAGTTCAGAAGAATGAGAGGCGATCTTATTGAAACATATAAGATTGTGAAGGGTCTTGATCGGGTGGATGCAGTAAGGATGTTCCCAAAGATGGGTGAAACTAGAACTAGGGGGCATAATCTTAGAATAAGGGGCAGCTCTTTCAAAACTGAGATGAGGAGAAACTTCTTCACTCAGAGGGTGGTAGGTCTGTGGAATTTGCTGCCCCAGGAAGCTGTGGAAGCTACATCATTAGATAAATTTAAAACAGAAATAGACAGTTTCCTAGAAGTAAAGGGAATTAGGGGTTATGGGGAGCGGGCAGGAAATTGGACATGAAGCTGAGTTCGGATCGGTCAATGCCCTGTGGGTGGCGGAGAGGGCCCAGGGGCTATGTGGCCGGGTCCTGCTCCGACTTCTTGTGTTCTTTAGATTTGTGGTTGGGATCAGATCAGCCATGATCTTATTGAATGGCGGAGCAGGCTCGAGGGGCCGATTGGCCTACTCCTGCTCCAATTTCTTATGTTCTTATGTTCTTATGTTCTAAAAAGATCTGAGATTTATGTAGTCTTTCTTGTTGGTTCGCTCCTATGGGATTGCATTTCTTGTTCCCAGTTTCACCTTCTTGTTGTATTCCCATAATTATTTTAATATATTAAAATGTAATCTTGCTGAACTGGGCTCTTCCCCCTTTGTTTCTGTTAGGAACCAAATATATTTAGCGTCATGTTGCAGCAAAAACTTGAAGTTGTGCAGAAAGAAAGGTTTTTGGGATTGATTTTTTTTTTCAATTCTCCTTTCACCAATCATTTTCTCTTGCCTTTCCTCCTTGAGACATTATAGTTCCATGGCTGCCAGTCAACCTCAGTTACCAAGGTGGTCATCCCTCATGTGGTTGGTGGTGAGTATCCCTTCTGTTTTCTTTCTTAGGACAGTGGGCTAAGTTATAACTTATAGCATAAAACTAATTTTTTTTAAAGAAAAAACTAAACTTAATTTAATAAATTAAACAAGGCCAGTACTTGGTTCAACCTAAAAATAATTTGATTGGCATTGTAGTAATCAATTAAATAAACAAAATAGTTATGACAGGGCAGGAGATGTGTTGCAGCTGCAATATGTGGGAGCTACTGGACAGTTTTGTCCAGGCCGACGACATCTGTGATCAGTGTCTGCAGCTCGAGGAACTTCGGCTCCGAGTTGAGGAGCTGGAGTCCGAGCTGCAGACATTGCGAGGCATCAGGGAGGGAGAAAGTTACCTGGACACTTTGATCCAGGAGGCAGTCATGCCCCTTAGACTAAATACTGTAGAATTGGCACATGGTCAGGGACAGGAGGATGTGACTGCGAGTGAGGCAGATACAGGGATCCAGGAGGTAGCACTGCAGGAGCCTCAGCCTCTGCACTTGTCCAATAGATACGAGGTTCTTGCAGCCTTTGTGGACGAGTGCAGGGACTGCAGGGAGCTTGAGCAAACTGGCCACGGCACTGT
Organism: Heptranchias perlo; assembly: GCF_035084215.1. Classification (NCBI taxonomy): domain Eukaryota; kingdom Metazoa; phylum Chordata; class Chondrichthyes; order Hexanchiformes; family Hexanchidae; genus Heptranchias; species Heptranchias perlo. Next base: position 8,810,930 of record NC_090328.1, read on the forward strand.
GGTTCAGGGGGCCATTCAATTGGGGGGAGTAAAAAGGAATGTGGTTGTAGTAGGCGACAGTATAGTTAGAGAGATAGATACTGTTCTCTGCAGCCAAGAGCGAGAGTCCCGAAGGCTGTGTTGCCTACCCGGTGCCAGGGTTAAGAACATCTCCTCAGGGCTGAAGAGAAACTTGGAGTGGGAGGGGGAGGATCCAGTTGTCGTGGTCCACGTAGGTACCAATGACATAGGTAGGACAAAGAAAGAGGTTCTGCTGAGGGAGTTTGAGCAGCTAGGGACTAAATTAAAAAGCAGAACCAAAAAGGTGATAATCTCCAGATTATTACCTGAGCCACGAGCAAATTGGCACAGGGTAAATCAGATCAGAGAGATGAATGCGTGGATCAAAGATTGGTGTGGGAGAAGTGGGTTTCGATTTATGGGGCACTGGCACCAGAACTGGGGAAAAAGGGAGCTGTTCTGTTGGGACGGGCTTCACCTGAACCATGCTGGGACCAGTGTTCTGGCAAACCGAATAACTAGGGCGGTAGAGAAGGCTTTAAACTAAATAGAGGGGGGGAGGGCTCAGGTGGGGCGAAGTTTAGATTGATAAAGAGAAAAGACAAGGAAGTGGTACAGGAAAGTGATGGGGGTAATGATAAACAGAGTGTGTCAGGAAGGGACAGAACGTACAAACGTAAGAGTGCACTAGCAAATGGGGCCGGGGTAGGAAAGAATGGTAAAAAGACAAAATGAAAGGTTCTCTATCTGAATGCGCGCAGCATTCGTAATAAGATAGATGAATTACGGCACAAATAGAAGCAAATGGGTATGATCTCGTGGCCATTACAGAGACGTGGTTGCAAGGTGACCAAGGTTGGGAGCTAAATATTCAGGGTTATTTAACATTTCAGAAGGATAGGAAAAAAGGTAAAGGTGGTGGGGTAGCTCTGTTAATAAAGGATGAAATTGGTATAATAGTGAGAAATGATCTTGGCTCAGAAGACCAAGATGTCGAATCAATTTGGGTGGAGGTAAGAAATAGCAAAGGAAAGAAATCACTGGTGGGAGTAGTATATAGGCCCCCTAAGAGTAGCTACAATGTAGGGCAAAATTTAAATCAGGAAATAAGGGGGGCTTGTAAACAAGGTAATGCAATAATCATGGGCGATTTTAATTTTCACATGGATTGGACAAATCAAATTGGCAAAAATAGTCCTGAGGAGGAGTTCAGAGTGTATTAGGGACTGTTTCTTAGATCAATACGTCGGGGAACCAACCAGGGAGCAGGCCATTTTGGATCTGGTAATGGGTAACGAAACAGGATTAATTAATGATCTCAAAGTGAAGGATCCCTTGGGAAGCAGTGATTATAACATGATAGAATTTCACGTCCAGTTTGAGAGCGAGGATCTTGGGTCTGAAACTACTTTATTAAATTTAAATAAGGGCAATTATAAAGGAATGAGGGCGGAATTGGCTAAAGTTGGCTGGGTAAACAGATTAGATGGTATGATGGTGGATAAGCAGTGGCAAACATTTAAAAATATATCTTATGACGCGCAACAAAAATATATCCCTGTGAGGAGGAAAGACTCCACAAAAAGGCTGAACCAACCATGGCTAACTAAGGAAGTCAAGGATGGCATCAGGTTAAAAGAAAAAGCATATAACATGGCAAAGATTACTGGTAAGCCCGAAGATTGGCAAAACTTTAAAAACCAGCAAAGGATGACTAAAAGAATAATACAGAGGGAGAAAATAAATTATGAGAGTAAACTAGCAAGAAATATAAAAATTGACAGTATATAAAAAGGAAGAGGGTAGCTAAAGTAAACATTGGTCCCTTAGAGGATGAGACTGGGGAAATAATAATGGAAAACAAGGAAATGGCAGAGGAATTGAACAGATATTTTGTATCTCTCTTCACAGTAGAAGACACTAATAATATACCAATAATAGTAGAAAATCAAGGGGCAAAGGGGAGGGAGGAACCAAAAACAATCACTATCACTAGAGAAAAAGTACTTGGTAAACTAATGAGTCTAAAGGCTGACAAGTCCCCTGGACCTGATGGCTTGCATCCAAGGGTCTTAAAGGAAGTGGCTACAGGGATAGTGGATGCAATGGTTGTAATCTTCCGGAATTCACTAGATTCTGGAAAGGTCCCAGCGGATTGGAAAACCGCAAACGTAACACCCCTATTCAAGAAGGGAGTGAGATAGAAAGCAGGTAACTATAGATCAGTTAGCCTAACACCTGTCATGGGAAAATGCTAGAATCCATTATTAAGGAAGTAGTAGCAGGACATATGGAGACTCATAATACAATCAAGGAGAGTCAACATGGTTTTATGAAGGGGAAATCGTGTCATACAAATTTATTAGAGTTCTTTGAGGAAGTAACGGGCAGGGTGGATAAAGGGGAACCAATGGATGCAGTATATTTGGATTTCCAAAAGACATTCAATAAGGTGCCACATAAAAGATTACTGCACAAGATAAGAGCTCATGGTGCTGGGGGTAATATACTGGCATGGAGAGAGGATTGGCTAACGAACAGAAAACAAAGAGTCGGGATAAAAGGGTCATTTTCAAAATGGCAATCTGTAACTAGTGGGGTGCCGCAGGGCTCAGTGCTGGGTCCTCAACTATTTACAATATATATCAATGACTTGGATGAAGGAACAGAGTGTCTTATGGCCAAATTTGCTGATGATACAAAGATAGGTGGAAAAGCAAGTTGCGATGAGGACACAAAGTTTCTGCAAAGGGATAATGACAGGTGAAGTGAATGGGCAAAAATTTGGCAGATGGAATATAATGTGGGAAAATGTGAAGTTGTCTCCTTTGGGAGGAAAAATAAAAAAGCAAAATATTATTTGAATGGAGAAATACTACAAAATGCTGCAGTACAGAGGGATCTGGGTGTCCTCGTACATGAAACACAAAAAGTCAACATACAGGTGCAGCAGGTAATCCGGAAGGCAAACGGAATATTGGCCTTTATTTCTAGGGGGATGGAGTATAAAAGCAGGGAAGTCATGCTCCAACTGTACAGGGTGCTGGTGAGACCACACCTGGAGTACTGCGTACAGTTCTGGTGCCCTTATTTAAGGAAGGACATACTTGCATTGGATGCAGTTCAGAGAAGGTTCACTCGGTTGATTCCAGATATGGAAGGGTTGTCTTATGAGGAAAGATTGAACAGGTTGGGTCTATACTCATTGGAGTTTAGAAGAATGAGAGGAGACCTTATTGAAACAATCAAGATTCTGAGGGGACTTGATAGGATAGATACTGAAAGAATGTTACCCCTCATGGGGGAATCTAAAACTTGGGGGCATTGTCTCAGAATATGGGATCGACGGTTTAAGACGGAAATGAGGAGGAATTTCTTCTCCCAGAGGGTCGTGAATCTTTGGAATTCTTTACCCCAGAAAGCCGTGGAGGCTGAGTCATTGAATATATTCAAGATGTGGAGATGCCGGTGATGGACTGGGGTTGACAATTGTAAACAATTTTACAACACCAAGTTATAGTCCAACAAATTTATTTTAAATTCCACAAGCTTTCGGAGGCTTCCTCCTTCCTCAGGTGATGATACAAAGATAGGTGGAAAAGCAAGTTGCGATGAGGACACAAAGTGTCTGCAAAGGGATAATGACAGGTTAAGTGAATGGGCAAAAATTTGGCAGATGGAATATAATGTGGGAAAATGTGAAGTTGTCTACTTTGGGAGGAAAGATAAAAAAGCAAAATATTATTTGAATGGAGAAATACTACAAAATGCTGCGGTACAGAGGGATCTGGGTGTCCTCGTACATGAAACTCTTTCCACACCGTTCACCTGAGGAAGGAGGAAGCCTCCGAAAGCTTGTGGAATTTAGAATATATTCAAGGCTGAGTTAGACAAATTGTTGATCAGCAAAGGAGTCAAAGGATATGGGGAAAAGGCGGGGAAGTGGAGTTGAGGTAAAAATCAAATCAGCCATGATCTCATTAAATGGCGGAGCAGGCTTGAGGGGCCGAATGGTCTACTCCTGCTCCTATCTCTTATGGTCTTATGGAACCGACTCAAAGGCTGTTTTCTGACTCCCAGGCACATGCAAAGACTCAGGAGGAACATGGATACATACCCATCACAATGCTGACATTACAAAAGAACGCACTTGCTAAACCGCTCAAAATCGGTTGTTATGGACTGAATGATGCAAAAAAAAAAAAAAATATAGGGAGCCTTGGAGAGGGTGCAGAGGAGATTTACGAGAATGCTACCAGGGATGAGGGATTTCAGTTGTGTGGGGAGACTGGAGCAGCTGGGATTATTCTTAAAGCAGAGGGGAGATTTAATAGAGGTCATCAAAATTATGAGGGGTTTTGATAGGGTGAGTAGAGAGAAACTATTTCCACTGGCAGGAGGATCAGTAACCAGAGGACACAGATTTAAAGTAATTAACAAAAGAACCAGAGGGGAAATGAGAATTTTTTTATGCAGCAAGTTGTTACGATCTGGAATGCTAAAAGGTGGTGGAAGCAGATTCAATAGCAACTTTCAAAAAGGAATTGGATAAATACTTGAAAAGGAAAAATTTGCAGGACGATGGGAAAAGAACAGGGGGGAGTGCAACTAATTGGCTCGCTCTTTCAAAGAGCCAGCACAGGCACAATGGGCTAAATGGCCTCCTTCTATGCTGTATGATTCTATGATGCAGTTCCAGCAGAGTAGCAATCCGGAGTGGGAATCCTGGCCGATTTGCCCCCCCCTAACCTAAGGGCGCTGGGGCCCATTGTCGTTTGATTCTCATACTCTTGTTTTTTTAAAAAGGATCAGTGCATTGTTCCAGAGAAACAGGCAACAGGATGTGCACATTGCGTTAATTGGGTTGCTTCTTCCTATCTTGTCTGACCCTGCTATCTGTGTTTTCATTGGCATCCTACTATATGGTACAAGGTCATATGCTAATTCATGTTGCAGATTTCCGCTAGTTAGATCAAACTGTGGAAAGTTTTCACCTTTTTACTGCCACTGACTGAGGGAGCTGGACTCCAGCTGACGTAACATTAGCAACTGGATACCATCAATCAGGCTTGAGTTCTTGTAAAACACACGCTTGCTCTCACCCGATCACCGCTTGTTGATTTGCCTTATTTTTCCCTCCTACTGTTCGGAATCTTGGTGCTGTCTCGTGCTTCCCCTTTCAATTCAATCTCTCATTGATAATTTTTTTAAGTTTACGCAGTGCTTTAGATATAACAGTACAGTTTGTCAGACAAGGAATCCTGAGCAACTGGACAAATCTGTTAATGGGTAAAATGACTGATGATCAGTGGGAAATGTTTAAAGAAACATTTAACGTGATACAGAATCGATTTATACCCCTGAGGGGCAAGAACTCTACTTGCCAAAAAAAAACAGCCATGGACAACTGAAGAGGTAAGGGACAGTATAAGACATAAGGAAAGGACATACAAAAAGGCAAAAAATGGCACAGATCCTGGCGAATGGGAAAGATACAAAGATCAACAAAGGGTGACAAAACAGATAGTAAGAGCTACAAAAAGAGAGTATGAAAAGAAACTTGCAAGGGATATCAAAACCAATACGAAGAACTTTTATAGTTATATTAAGAAAAAGAGGGTGGTCAGGAGCAGTGTTGGCCCCTTAAAAACTGAAAGTGGGAATATTGTCATTGACAATGGGGAAATGGCGGACATGTTGAATAATTAATTTGCGTTAATCCCAAGAAAACTAATATTGAATCAGGGACAGGGACTCAATAAAATTAACAGAAGTAAAACAGCAGTAATGAAGAAAATAATAGCACAAAGGAGTCACTAATCCCCAGAACATAGGAACATAGGAACAGGAGTAGGCCATTCAACCCCTCGTGCCTGCTCCGCCATTTGATAAGATCATGGCTGATCTGTGATCTAGCTCCATATACCTGCCTTTGGCCCATATCCCTTAATACCTTTGGTTGCCAAAAAGCTATCTATCTCAGTTTTAAATTTAGCAATTCAGCTAGTATCAATTGCCGTTTGCGGAAGAGAGTTCCAAACTTCTACCACCTTTTGTGTGTAGAAATGTTTTCTAATCTCGCTCCTGAAAGGTCTGGCTCTAATTTTTGGACTGTGCCCCCTAGTCCGAGAATCCCCAACCAGCGGAAATAGTTTCTCTCTATCCACCCTATCTGTTCCCCTTAATATCTTATAAACTTTGATCAGATCACCCCTTAACCTTCTAAACTCTAGAGAATACAACCCCAATTTGTGTAATCTCTCCTCGTAACTTAACCCTTGAAGTCCGGGTATCATTCTAGTAAACCTACGCTGCACTCCCTCCAAGGCCAATATATCCTTCCGAAGGTGCGGTGCCCAGAACTGCTCACAGTACTCCAGGTGCGGTCTAACCAGGGTTTTGTATAGCTGCAGCATAACTTCTGCCCCCTTGTACTCTCGTCCTCTAGTTATAAAGACCAGCATTCCATTAGCCTTATTGATTATTTTCTGCACCTGTTCATGACACTTTAATGATCTATGTACCTGTAACCCTAAGTCCCTTTGGACATCCACTGTTTTTAACTTTTTACCATTTAGAAAGTACCCTGTTCTATCCTTTTTTGATCCACAGTGGATGACCTCACAGGACCAGATGGTTTCCATCCCAGGGTTTGAAAGGAAGTAGGTGAGCACATTGCAGATGCCCTAACTGTAATCTTTCAAAGTTCTCTAGATTCAGGAACTGGCCCTCTAGATTGGAAAATTGCACATGTCACTCCGCTTTTTAAGAAAGGAGAGAGAGGGAAACCAGGGAGTTATAGACCAGTTAGCCTAACATCTGTTGTGGGGAAAATGCTGGAATCTATAATTAAGGATAGGGAACACCTCGAGAATTTCCAGTTAACCAGAGAGCCAGCATGGATTTGTGAAAGGTAGGTCGTGCCTGACAAACCTGATTGAATTTTTTGAAGAGGTGACTAAAGTAGTGGACGGGGGAATGTCAATGGATGTTATTTATATGGACTTCCAGAAGGCATTTGATAAAGTCCCACATAAGAGACTGTTAGCTAAGATAGAAGTCCATGGAATCAAGGGAAAAGTATGGACTTGGTTAGGAAGTTGGCTGAGCGAAAGGCGACAGAGAGTCGGGATAATGGGTAGGTACTCACATTGCAGGATGGGTAGGTACTCACATTGGCAGGATGTGACTAGTGGAGCCCTGCAGGGATCTGTCTTGGGGCCTCAATTATTCACAATATTTATTAACGACTTAGATGAAGGCATAGAAAGTCTCATATCTAAGTTTGCCGATGACACAAAGATTGGTGGCATTGTAAGCAGTGTGGATGAAAACATAAAATTACAAAGCGATATTGATAGATTAGGTGAATGGGCAAAACTGTGGCAAATGGAATTCAATGTAGACAAATGTGAGGTCATCCACTTTGGACCAAAAAAGGATAGAACAGGGTACTTTCTAAATGGTAAAAAGTTAAAAACAGTGGATGTCCAAAGGGACTTAGGGGTTCAGGTACATAGATCATTGAAGTGTCATGAACAGGTGCAGAAAATAATCAAGGCGGCTAATGGAATGCTGGCCTTTATATCTAGAGGACTGGAGTACAAGGGGGCAGAAGTTATGCTGCAGCTATACAAAACCCTGGTTAGACCGCACCTGGAGTACTGTGAGCAGTTCTGGGCACCGCACCTTCGGAAGGACATATTGGTCTTGGAGGGAGTGTAGCGTAGGTTTACTAGAATGAAACCCGGATTTCAAGGGTTAAGTTACGAGGAGAGATTACACAAATTGGGATTGTATTCTCTGGAGTTTAGAAGGTTAAGGGGTGATCTGATCGAAGTTTATAAGATATTAAGGGGAACAGATAGGGTGGATAGAGAGAAACTATTTCCGCTGGTTGGGGATTCTAGGAGTAGGGGGCACAGTCTAAAAATGAGAGCCAGACCTTTCAGGAGCGAGATTAGAAAATACTTCTACACACAAAAGGTGGTAGAAGTTTGGAACTCTCTTCCGCAAACGGCAATTGATACTAGCTCAATTGCTAGTTTTAAATCTGAGATAGATAGCTTTTTGGCAACCAAAGGTATTAAGGGATATGGGCCAAAGGCAGGTATATGGAGTTAGATCACAGATCAGCCATGACCTTATCAAATGGCGGAGCAGACACGAGGGGCTGAATGGCCTACTCCTGTTCCTATGTTCCTGACCCACAGCCTTGCTCGGCCAGCGTGGGCCACAAAATGAGCTCTACAATGTTAAAGCCCTACTTCCGATCTGCACCTGGTGCCTTGCTGTGTAAAATTTATCTTATCAAATAACAGATATGTATAACAACAATAACTTGCGTTTATATGGCGCCTTTAACAGAGTAAAATGTCCCAAGGCGCTTCACAGGAGAGTAAGCGAATAAAAATTTGACATCGAACCACATAAGGAGATATTAGGACAGGTGACCAAAAGCTTGGTCAAAGAGGTAGGTTTTACGTAGGGTCTAAATGGAGGAGAGAGAGGGGGGAGAGGTTTAGGGTGGGAAGTCCAGTGCTTGGGGCCTAGACAGCTGAAGGCACTGTTACCAATGGAGGGGCGAAGGAAATTGGGGATGTACAAGAAGCCAGAATTAGAGGAAGTTAGCGTTCTCGGCGGATTTTAAGGCTGGAAGACATTACAGAGATAGGGGTGGGGAAGGGCTCGATGAGAATTTTAAATTTGAGATGTTGCTGAATTGGGAACCAGTGTAGATCAGCGAGCTGATGGAAGAACCATACTTGGTGCGAGTTAGGATACGGGCAGCAGAGATTTGGATGAGCTTGCATTTATGGAGGGTGGAAGATGGGAGGCCAGCCAGGAGAGCCTAAGCTTTCAAACTGCAATCTGTGGATCCAAAGATTCACCAGACTGGACTGGGGTTATGCGCACTGTGCCCACAAACAGTGTCTTGAGAGCTCTATGTTCTGTAGTGTGAGTCCATCCTACCAGTGAGAACCCCCACCCAGAACCAGTACTACAGTGTTTAAAGTTCAACCTCTGACCCACGCTCCCCTTCGAACATGGCCCCTCTCTGAGAGCATGCTGACCGGTGAATTTACCCTTATCATTTGCTGGTTTACCAGCATGCTTTTTCTGTGCTGTATACTAATAAAAAAAAATTTCTGCTTGTAGCAACATGACTGGCTCCAGACGAACAGACGTTTGATGAACGTGAGGCCCCCCTCCGAGACCCTAGTCCCCACATCTACACCATAGAGAAGAGTAAGTAAACCAATACAGATAAAATATAAGAACACATAATTGTCACAGGACCGCGGTTACCGTATAGAAAATGGCTGGCCCTTGATGGCCAGAAATCCAATGTCCTTCAGAATCAATATGGTCGGATTGTTTTTCATTGGGTAGCTGACACTATCTTTTAGAAATTAGCATGGGAGGGTGGAGGGCGAGGAGTACATCAATACTTGTAAAGAATCCCCCCCCATGCAGAAACGCATGAAAACCAGTTCCCCCCCCCCAACCCCAGTTAGTGCATTAATTCCCCCTCTTCACTACATCTAATTGTATTTTGAATAATCCCCAAAAGTTTCTCCTTCTTATTTCCTTGCCTGAGTGAGGAGGTTTTACCCGAGATCTGTTCTAAATTTGCTTCTCATTTTTATGTCCTTTTTTTACTCCCTTTAATTTTCTTTTTATTAAATTTGCTCTTTCTGCCCATCAAGGTGAGTGATGTAGTGCTGAGTAATCAATCATTTCAGGCACCAAGAGGTAGAAATTGGTGTGCATCGCACCCTATTTCTGGCTACAAAATCAGGGTTAGTGGGTCCAATTTCAGGTGGATGTATTCCGTACCCAATCCCCCACCCCTCCCCGGGAAGTGCACTGGGTGACAAGTTGGTCAGCCATCGACTTGTGAGTGCCCTGGGCTCCCAACCGTAACAGGCCCCTCCATTATGCTGATCAGGGGGCTAATGCCCGTTTCAGGACAAATCGGGAAAAAACTGACCTGAGCGTCTGCTCAAATTTTTCCGGGTCTATGGCGACCTAGCCGTAGCGGCGAGTCTTTTTTTACTTACCCAAATGTGATACTGGGAGCAGGAGTGCTCCTCCTAGCTCCATAGCACGACAGCGAGTATCGCAGTCAAGTCCAATCCTATTCTTCACACACCAGCAGCTCCAGCAGCGCACACTAGATTTTCGGACCACTACATCCCGTCTTTCGGATGAGACATTAAACCAAGGCCCCGTCTGCCCTCTCAGGTGGACGTAAAAGATCCCACGGCACTATTTTGAAGAAGAGCAGGAGAGTTCTCCCCGGTGTCCTGTCCAATATTTATCCCTCGACCAACATTGCTAAAAAAAACAGATGATCTGGTCATTATCACGTTGCTGTTTGTGGGACCTTACTGTCCTCAAATTGGCTGCCGCATTTCCTACATTACAACAGTGACTACGCTTCAAAGATACTTAATTGGCCGCAAAGGGCTTTGGGATGTCCTGAGGTTGTGAAAGGTGTGTATAAATGCAAGTCCTTTCCTTTTCTCGATAGTGATCAGGAGCAGACGCCTTGGCTAATTTTTCCCAGTCTTTAACCCCGAGATGCTGAGGTTAATTGTAAATTTTCCCACTACCATCCCAGCTGAGATGAATTAACTCAACCACAATGGGGACGAAGCCTCGAGGGCTTCATTATCTGTATGGCTCATAAACTCACTTGATATACTTGAGGAAAGCTGCATTTCATGTCATTAAAATAAATGGCTACATGGGAGTGATTACAGGCAGTAGTCCTAACAAGGAATTCAGATGACAATTGTAAAATGATTGAGCTTCACTGTTATGTGATGTGATTTGAATTCCTCAGCAATATTATTGCCTTTTAATCACTCTTGTATGCCCATTGTTTTATAATTAATCTAACCTTAATCATCTAAATTAGCAGTCAGTACCTATTATCACCATCATGATGTTGGGAGACATGTGCAGGAAAAGGGTTAAATGTACTTTAAAAAGAACAGCGGAGGTTGAACGACAGAACCTCCTGTTTTTCATGTCTCTACTGGAATGTAATCGAGGCCTCCAGGCAAAATAAGCTCTTGCATACTTAGCATATCCAGTATGAAAGAGCCCATACATGGTAGGCACTGGATGGGACTTAAATGAAGTGGATCCGGTGACCTGGAATGAGGAAGATAAGGGGCCCGATATTAGGAGGGAGGCGGGTTGGCAGCGGGGGGTCGACTGGGTGCGTAGGTAACTTGCCCAGTGAAATCGGTGGGTTTGGCACGCGATTGTAAGTAAATTGAAGCCACTTACCTTGGCTTCCGGGTTTTGCGCTGGAAAGCTGCACAGCGGGCGGACTGTGCACCCGCATCATAGGCTGTCAGCTGGAGGAGCCCTATTTAAAGGGGCAGTCCTCCACTGACTGATGCTGCAGAAAATAGGCAAAATTACAGCATGGAGCAGCCCAGGGGGAAGGCTGCTCCCAGGTTTAATGATGTCTCACTCCAGGTCTTACTGGATGGAGTGAGGAGGAGGAGGAGGAGGAGGAGGGAGATCTTCCACCCGGAAGATGGGAGGAAGTGGCCTGCCTCTTCCACCACGAAGGGCTGGCTCGAGGTGGCAGAGGAGGTCACCAGCACCACCAACATATCACGCACCTGCATACTGTGCAGGAGGCGCTTCAATGACCTAACCAGGTCAGCCGAAGTGAGTACTCTTACTAATTCCCCTACACTCCGTCTGCCACATCACCGCCCCCACCCCACATCTCCTTCTGCACTGCCAACACTACTCTGTCACATCACTCCTCACACCCACTGAACCCTCATCCTCATCATACCTGCACTTCCTCACCTCCCCAGTACTCATCCCACCACTACCACTCAACCCAATCCTCATACAATCTCATGGCTCTGTCTCATACTCACCCTCTCATGCATCTCTCTCACGGTCAGCCTCACCCAATCTGCCACTACCTGTGCTGCAGCCACATGGCATGCATCACGTATGTGTAGTAGGAAGCGTAAGGCAAACGTGTCGTGAGCATGAAGGGGATGCACAAGGGTGTTTGAGGGTTTGTCATGGTTTTTACTTTGATTTCTGATCAACTCACATTACATATTATATTGTTACCACTACTGCCACGACTTGGCCATTCTTGACTGGCTTGTGCAATAAGGCCCTTTCATGAGGTTCTCCATGAACACCCTTGATGCCACCCATTGGGTCACCCTACAGTGGGTGTATGTGTAGTTGCACGACTACTTTGTGCAGGTGTCTGTTGCGCAGCACTGTGTTGTGTAGCTCCACGTGGCGGAGGTGAACGGCGTGCCTGGGAGGCTGGTGATATTGCTCGTCCTCCAGTGGAGTGATGAATGCAGCAATGGAAACCCTCCCCCATCCTGACGGTGTGAGTGTGAGGGGGTCCGCAAAGTTGGTAAATGTGTTTGGACAGCAGAGTTTAGGGTATGATGTAATAATTTTGAGTGTGGAGACAACAGTGTGGCAGGCAAAACTTTGTCTGAGGTGACAGAGTGCCCTGCTGCAATGAATGAGGTATTCCCCCCAACTGTCAAGGAATCCTCTGCATCTCCCAATGGCTGCTGACTGAAACACGTGTGCAACAACAGGGAGTGTTTCCGGAAACACGCTGAGGAGAGTCCAAAATCACATCCCAGCTAAAATCTCTTCCCAATGAGGTCTGTCAACGACCTCAAGTACCTCCCTAACTATCTAAATTGTCATCCTGCCAGCTTTAATTGCCGGTGGGAGTCCCGCATGTGGGGGCTGCGCGCGCACCGACTCGCGTCATTGGGGAACCTGGAAGTGGGCGGGTTGGAGCCGGGCTCCGGACCCTCTCCGGGATTCCCCAGTTTTAGGAACCACGAACGCACCTGCTCGGCCATCCTAAAATTGACCCCAAGATGTATGGGGATGTGAATGGGAAATAGTATTAAGAGATGATGTCATCTCACCCATGTCAGCCATTGGTAGAACTTTACCCATTGGTCATAAATCTTGTAGTTTAGAAGTAGTTGCGTACATTAGAAAGACATTTGGATTAGTGATTTGTAGCTCAAAAAGGTATATAATGAATTGTAACGGGACTTTGGATTCGACCCTGGAAGTTTGAGCTCAAGGACTCTATACCCGATGGACCTTGATTCCCCAAATCAGGTTTGCTTGATTTTGTAAGTACTTCACCTTATTTGAAGGATTTAACTTTGAATATGTGAAACTTTGCTTGTGAGTGTAGTGTCTCACTGTCATTGAAAGAGCTCACCTAAAGCTGGCCAGCTAACAGTCGACTTCATGGGGCTCCTGTCACTGCCCTCCACACCTCTTTATTCATCATGTATATTGGTCATTCTTCCATGGGGATTTCTGTTTCCCCGCACAAGTTGAGGATTCTACTTAATTCTAAGGCCAACCTCTCTCTTTGTTTCCATGTTTTGATTCCCAGAATAATAATTTTGAAACCAGTTCCTCTATTGCCTTGAGGGAATGGCATTTAGTTTAGTGATGTTAGATGAGGGATAAACATTGGCCAGGTCACTGGGGAGAACTCCCCTGCTCTTCCTCAAAATAGTGCCATGGGATCTTTTATATCCACCTGAGAGGTCTTGGTTTAACATCTCATTCAAAATATGGCACCTCTGACAGCACTGCATTGGGAGTGTCAACCTGGATTTTGTGCTCTGGAGTGGGACTTGAACCCATGACCTTCTGACAGAGGTGCGAGTGCTACCAACTGAGAAATGGCTGACACCGAATGTGACATGGAAAGTGCATCACATCGATGCACAAACTACAGTAGAACTGGAATGTGGAGGGAATGAACTAGTATATTTTGTAGCATTGCCAATACTTGTGACCTTGTTTAAGATCTACCTCACTCTCCTAACCCTGTGAATCGCACATTTTAGAACATTAAGTGCAAAATCAGTCAAAGGTCCGGGTGTGGCATGTGCAAACAATGCTCTGGACAGAGCCAAGTCCCCAAATCTTTGAAGCAAGAGCACTGAGATCACCTTGAGGGGGTAGACCGACAGCACTCTGGCTTATTTTTGGTTTCAGTATAACAGGAACCGTTGAGTACTGTAGGGCTGCAGTGGAAGGCAGCTACCCATGCTTTGTGTGAAGTGGTTATTTTAATGCTCTCCTGGCCGGCCTCCCATCCTCCATGCTCCCTAAACTTCAGCTCATCCTTTTCCTATCCCGCTCAACCATCACCCCTGTGCTCGCTGACCTACATTGGTCCCAAAACCGCCAATGCCTCAGATTTAAAATTCTCATACTCATGTTTAAATCACTTCATGACCTATCTCTGTAACCTCCTCCAGCCCTACAACCCCTCCCCTCCCTGAGCTTTCCCTTCCTCTGACCCTGGCCTCTTGTGCATTCCCCACTCCCACCCCTCCCCTCCACCACTCTGCACCCCACTATTGATGGTCTTCCCTCCCTCAACTTCTCCACCCCTCCACCTCCTTTAAGGTCCTCCTTAAAATCCACCCCTTTGATCAAGCCTTCAATCACCCTTCGTAATCTCTCCTCCTTTGCTCTGTATACATTTTATTGATTACGCCTCTGTGAAACACTTTGGGACGTACTTCAAATCAACTGTGCCGTATAAATAGAAATTGTTGCTGTTAATGTGTCACCAGTCAGCCTTAGGGTTTCCAGAAGCTTCTTTTTCTGTTGATCAGATGATATTTTACTGCAAAGGCCAATGAGACATTTTTTTGTTGTTGAAATTCTCTTATTCATTTCAATACGTTTGGTCATTTTTCGTAACCATTTAGTTAATGATCAATGAAGAGCTACCAATGCTGATTACACGGCTCCCCCTCCATTAGAACTGGGTCAAAGTAGTGTAGGGTTTCCAGCAAGTCACCTGACCATTTGGTTGTTAGAACTCCAGTTGACACCAGTGTTAGGCAACTCAAGTGTCGGAGTTACAGAAATCAGTGGGATTTGAATGTGATCAGGACGCCATGCCAGCACTTTATTCAGTGGTACTTGCTTGCTGTTACCTTGCGGTTGGATTGATGGGACAGGTAAGTTCATCTTCGCTCTCTTTGTACAGCGCCTCCAATTGAAAATGCACATTAGAAGGAACTTGCTTTTATATAGCGTCTATCATGACCTCAGGACGTCCCAAAGTGCTTTACAGCCAATGAAGTACTTTAGAAATCTAGTTACTGTTGTAATGTAGGAAACGCGGCAGCCAATTTGCGCACAGCAAGGTCTCACAAACATCGGTGTGATAATGACCAGATAATCTGGTTTTAGTGATGTTGGTTGAGGAATAAATATTGGCCAGGACACCAGGGAGAACTCTCCTGCTCTTCTAGGAATGGTACCAGGGACTTTTACATCCGCCTGAGAAGGCAGATGGAGTCTCAGTTTAATGACTCATCCAAAAGACGTCGTTCATAGGTTTTGTGCCGTGTAAAATTTGATCAGAGATTATAGATAACTTCAGGACTGATGTTGGAAGCATAATGGGGGAGATTAGAAGATTTGTTTTTCACTCAGGATAGAATGTGGAATACATTACCACAGGTGGCTATTGAAGCTGAATCAATCACAGAAATGTGAAAGGATAAGGGGAGAGAGCAGGGAGGGGGATCCGAATAAGTAGCTCTAATGTAGAACTAGCCCTGGCACTGCAATCATGGGATGAATGGCCGCCTCCTGTTCTGAAAATTTTATGATTCCATGTAGATTTTTAAACTTAAATTCTTTTTGGGATGGGGGGCATCTTTGGCAAGGCCAGCATTTAATACCCATCCTTAGATGCCTTGAGAAGGCGGTGGTGGTGGGCCTTCTTCTTGAACCGCTGCATAGTGATTTTGATATGACTGAGTGGCTTGCGAGGCCACTTCAGGGGGCACTTAAGAGTCAACCACGTTGGTGTGGGGCTGGAGTCACATATAGGCCCAGGACGGCAAGTTTCCTCCCCTAAAGGAAGTTAGTGAACTATTTGGGATTTTATGACAATCCAACAGCTTCATGGTCACTTTTTCTGGTACCAACTTTTTATTTCCAGAATTTTGTTAAACTTAATTCAAAATTCTCAAACTGCTATGGTGAGATTTGAACTCACGTTCACCGGATTATTGGTCCAGGCTTCCATATTGCCAGTCCAGTAACATAATCGTTACACTGCAGTACCCAATTTTATTGACAATTGTAAACAATTTTACAACACCAAGTTATAGTCCAGCAATTTTATTTTAAATTCACAAGCTTTCGGAGGCTTCCTCCTTCGTCAGGTGAACGATGTGATTGAAGTAGTTGTTACTTAAGAAAATAACCGCCCCCCACTGCGCGATAGTTCAGCTGGTACAATCAACAGGCAAATATGGAGTGTGGAACGCGCCACCACAAGAAGTAGTTGAGGCGAATAGCATAGATGCATTTAAGGGGAAGCTAGATGAACACATGAAGGAGAAAGGAATAGAGGATATACTGATAGGGTTAGATGAAGTAGGGAGGGAGGAGGCTCCTATGGAGCATAAACACCGGCACAGACCAGCGGGCCAAATGGCCTGTTTCTGTGTTAGACATTCTATGTAATTCTATGTAAAAATAGAAATGAACAGTGATCTACCGCTGGCACGGGTTGCCAGGAAGAATGGTTGAAGTTAGGTCACTGGATTCATTTAAGAACCAGCTGGATGCTATAATGGGAAGACAGTAGGGTTGGCATTCAAATGGGCTGAAGGGCCGCCTTCATCTGAACTCAACTCATCCTCACCAATCTACCTGTCACAAATGCATCTGTCCATGACAGTATTGGTAGGAGTGACCACCGCACAGTCCTCGTGGAGTCGAAGTCCCGTCTTTGCACTGAGGACACCATCCAACGTGTTGTGTGGCACTACCACCGTGCTAAATGGGATAGATACAGAACAGATCTAGCAGCTCAAAACTGGGCATCCATGAGGCGCTGTGGGCCATCAGCAGCAGCAGAATTGTATTCCAGCACAATCTGTAACCTCATGGCCCGGCATATTCCTCACTCTACCATTACCAACAAGCCAGGGGATCAACCCTGGTTCAATGAGGAGTGTAGAAGAGCATGCCAGGAGCAGCAACAAGTGTACCTAAAAATGAGGTGCCAACCTGGTGAAGCTACAACTCAGGACTACATGCATGCTAAACAGTGGAAGCAACATGCTACAGACAGAGCGAAGCGATTCCACAACCAACGGATCCATGTGATATCAAGAAACGGCTGAGTGCACTGGATACAGCAAAGACTACGGGTCCCGACAACATCCCGGCTGTAGTACTGAAGACTTGTGCTCCAGAACTAGCTGCGCCTCTAGCCAAGCTGTTCCAATACAGCTACAACACTGGCATCTACCTGACAATGTGGAAAATTGCCCAGTTATGACCTGTCCACAAAAAGCAGGACAAATCCAATCCGGCCAATTACCGCCCCATTAGTCTAATCTCAATCATCAGCAAAGTGATGGAAGGTGTCATCGACAGTGCTATCAAGCGGCACTTACTCACCAATAACCTGCTCACCGATGCTCAGTTTGGGTTCTGCCAGGACCACTCGGCTCCAGACCTCATTACAGCCTTGGTCCAAACATGGACCAGAGAGCTGAATTCCAGAGGTGAGGTGAGAGTGACTGCCCTTGACATCAAGGCAGCATTTGACCGAGTGTGGCACCAAGGAGCCCTATTAAAATCGAAGTCAATGGGAATCAGGGGGAAAACTCTCCAGTGGCTGGAGTCATATCTAGCGCAAAGGAAGATGGTAGTGGTTGTTGGAGGCCAATCATCTCAGCCCCAGGACATTGCAGCAGGAGTTCCTCAGGGCAGTGTCCAAGGCCCAACTATCTTCAGCTGCTTCATCAGTGAGCTTCCCTCCATCATTAGGTCAGAAATGGAGATGTTCGCTGATGATTGCAGAGTGTTCAGTTCCATTCGCAACCCCTGAAATAATGAAGCAGTCTGAGCCCGCATGCAGCAAGACCTGGACAACATCCAGGCTTGTGCTTATAAGTGGCAAGTAGCATTTGCGCCAGACAAGTGCCAGGCAATGACCGTCTCCAACAAGAGAGAGTCTAACCACCTCCCCTTGACATTCAACGGCATTACCATCGCCGAATCTCCCACCATTAACATCCTGGGGGTCACCATTGACCAGAAACTTAACTGGACCAGCCATATAAATACTGTGGCTACAAGAGCAGGTCAGAGGCTGGGTATTCTGCGACGAGTGACTCACCTCCTGACTCCCCAAAGCCTTTCCACCATCTACAAGGCACAAGTCAAGAGTATGATGGAATACTCTCCACTTGCCTGGATGGGTGCAGCTCCAACAACACTCAAGAAGCTCGATACCATCCAGGACAAAGCAGCCCACTTGATTGGCACCCCATCCACCACCCGAAACATTCACTCCCTTCACCATCGGCGCACTGTGGTTGCAGTGTGTACCATCCACAGGATGTACTGCAGCAACTCGCCAAGGCTTCTTCAACAGCACCTCCCAAACCCGCGACCTCTACCATCTAGAAGGACAAGGGCAGCAGGCACATGGGAACAACACCACCTGCACGTTCCCCTCCAAGTCACACAACATCCCGACTTGGAAATATATCGCCGTTCCTTCATCATCACTGGGTCAAAATCCTGGAACTCCCTAACAGCACTGTGGGAGAACCTTCACCACACGGACTGCAGCGGTTTAAGAAGGTGGTTCACCACCACCTTCTCAAGGGCAATTAGGGATGGGTAATAAATGCCGGCCTCGCCAGCGACGCCCACATCCCATGAACGAATTTTAATAAAAGGTATTCCTTTGCAGAACTAGATCTGCTGCTGTTCAGTGCAGCTAATTGGAAAAGCTCAGAGTTAGTTCTGTAGTTCCATTTTGCTCAAATAGTCAAAACTTTCTACCTTGCTTGTGTTGTTGAAGTTAACTGGAATAAATATGAATAAATGTTGGGAAGACCGAAGCCATTGTCTTCAGTCCCCACCACAAACTCCGTTCCCTAACCACTGACTCCCTCCGTCTCCTTGGCCACTGTCTGAGGCTGAACCAGACCATTCGCAACCTTGGCATTCTATTTGACCCTGAGATGATCTTCTGACCCCATATCGACTCCATCACCAAGACTGCCTATTTCCACGTCCGTAACCTTGCCCATCTCCGCCCTCCCTCAGCTCATCTGCTGCTGAAACCCTCATCCACGCTGTCATTACTGCCAGACTTGACTATTCCAATGCTCCCCTGGCCGGCCTCCAATCTTTCACTCTCCATAAGCTTGTGCTCATCCAAAACTCTGCTGTCCGTATCCTAACTCGCACCAAGTCCCGTTCACCCATCACCCCTGTGCGCGCTGACCTACATTGGCTACCAGTACACCATTGCCTCATTTAAAAAATTTTTATCCTTGTTTTCAAATCCCTCCATGGCCTCGCCCCTCCCTATCTCTGTAATCTCCTCCAGCCCTACAA
Source organism: Heptranchias perlo (assembly GCF_035084215.1). Taxonomy (NCBI): domain Eukaryota; kingdom Metazoa; phylum Chordata; class Chondrichthyes; order Hexanchiformes; family Hexanchidae; genus Heptranchias; species Heptranchias perlo. The sequence continues at coordinate 8,830,406 of NC_090328.1, forward strand.
ACCTCCAAGATGTCCACATTCCTCCAATCCTGGCCTCCTACACAACCTCCAATTTTAATCGATCCACCATTGGCGGCCCTGCCTTCAGCTGCCTTGGCCCTAAGCTCTGGAATTCCCTCCCTAAACCTCTCCGCCTCAGTACCTCTCTCTCCTCCTTTAAGACGCTACCTCTTTGACCAAGCTTTTGGTCACCTGTCCTAATATCTCCTTATGTGACTCGCTGTCTAATTTTGTTTGACAATCGCTCCTGTGAAGCGCCCTGGATTGTTTTACTAGGTTAGAGACGCTATATAAATGCAAGTTGTTGTTATTTTAGGGGCAGCCTGCACCCTCTGTTCTACAAGGTTTAATTCTTTACCTGCTTGCATTGTGTTCTTTAGGCTTTTCTCTGATCATTTGTATCCCTAGCTAACCTTTACATTCTCTTGGTGTCAATGTTTTTACCGAAAGTCTAACAACATCTGGAAATAGCAGTGCAACACATCATCCAGTGTGGACAAGGGCTCCACATGCCCAGCCCGGTTTAAAATATTGGCTAAGCATTTTTTGACTCTTTTGTCTACCTATTGATTATGGCCACTGTTTGGTCACTAAATCCCATTGAATAAAGTTTCTGAATAGTTAAGTGGCCGCCGTACGTGGCAGTTGTAAATAGAGCTCAGACATGTTGCTAAGGGAGCAAATACTTCACCAAATCCAGCAACAAGGGCATTTGCTTTTATTGTGGCTCCCATCATCCTTTATGCCGAGGAACCAGATGAATGGAGGTTTGGACATTGAAGCGGAAGACTCCCAGATGAAGGAAACATGCAAGGGAGAGGGTATAAAGGCTGCAGTGCCATATGTAAGATTAATAGAAAGAAAGAACTTGCATTTATATAGCACCTTTCAGGACCTCAGGACATCCAAAAGTGCTTTACAGCCAATGAAGTACTTTTGAAGTGTAGTCACATAGGAAACGTGGCAGCCAATTTGTGCACAGTAAGGTCCCACAAACAGCTTTAAGATAATGATCAGATAATCTGTTTTTAGTGATGTTGGTTGAGGGATAAATATTGGCCAAAACACCCAGAGAACTCCCCTTGCTCTTCTTCGAATAGCGACGTGGGATCTTCCGGGTCCGCCTGAGAGGGCAGATGGGGCCTTGGTTTAACCAATGTCCATTCCTCCGACAGTGCAGCACTCCCCTCAGTACCGCACTGACATGTCAGCCTAGATTATGTGCTTGAGTCTCTGAAGTGAGACTTGAACCCACAACTTTCTGACCCTCAGGTGAGAGAGTTACCCACTGAGCCATGGCTGCTGGTTGGTTGGAGCCGTGATACATTGTTGGGCAGCGTACAGGGAGGTTTACTCTGTGACTGGCCTGTGCAGCATCTGACCTGGGAGTGCTTCACGCTGCCAAATGTTCCATTCTATTAACCCTGATGAATATTTGACAAAAAAGAAACTTAAAGTGAAGAGGGTTTGATGCAAAGAAAGATAATGAGGCAGGAAGAGATGTCATGTAAACTTTCACACGTAAAACAAGCGATATGGCCGTTGGGTTGGGTTGCTATTAAGGGAGCTACAGCTCATGCTTGTAGAGATGCAACGGAGGCATCCGGCCCAAGGTGCTGCTGCTCCGGCTGGGGGGAGGAGGGGGTGGTGGGGTGGGAAGAGCCTGAGGCCCAAAGGGAATGATGGGCCAAGATCAAGAAGGTAATCAAACCCTCAGGGATTGCCGGCCTTTGTCCAGTAACTTCTTTGGGGCCTTTTAGGAGGCCCACAATGGAGCCCAGGCCTGATTCCACCGGGTCTAACGGGGCAAAGTGGGTGGGCATCCCTGGAAACCACGCTCCACCCTCCCGACACACTCCCAAACTGTCGCTGGGACATGGGGGAGGGCTGGTTGGTGGGCTGAAAGTGTACCTGTCTTCTCCCTGGATTGGGATTTCCTTCTCATAGTAAATGAGGTTGAAACCCGGCAGGTCTTGTTTCCACTCCAAATTTTAGCCCCCTCCTTCCATCAGGATCAAGTCGCACTTCCACCCCACCTGGGCTCCTCTGTCCCTCCAGGAATTTTAGGCACTAACTGACTGCTTATTTAGTTTAACTGCATCAAATCCTGTTTACACATTAACTCAGTCAGAGATAATTCATCCCAGGTCAGATGCAACTATCAGGAAAGATTGAGGAGGCTGGGGCTCTTTTCTCTGCAAAAGAAAAGACTAAGAGGAGACTTGTACTAGTCAGATCGTTTATAATTGAGTGCAGCTGACGGTGGGGGCGGTGGGGGCGGTAGGGGTGGGGGCAGCACTGAGTGACTGAGATCCACCAACATAAAATCACATTCAAAGGCCTTAAGCCCAAACTGAACTCAAGATAGAGTCATAGAGTTATACAGCACGGATAGAGGCCCTTCGGCCCATCGTGTCCGCGCCGGCCATCAGCCCTGTCTACTCTAATCCCATATTCCAGCATTTGGTCCGTAGCCTTGTATGCTATGGCATTTCAAGTGCTCATCCAAATGCTTCTTGAATGTTGTGAGGGTTCCTGCCTCCACAACCCTTTCAGGCAGTGAGTTCCAGACTCCAACCACCCTCTGGGTGAAAAAGTTCTTTCTCAAATCCCCTCTAAACCTCCCGCCTTTTACCTTGAATCTATGTCCCCTTGTTATAGAACCCTCAACTAAGGGAAAAAGCTCCTTAGTATCCATCCTATCTGTGCCCCTCATAATTTTGTACACCTCAATCATGTCCCCCCTCAGCCTCCTCTGCTCCAAGGAAAACAAACCCAATCTTCCCAGTCTCTCTTCATAGCTGAAGCGCTCCAGCCCTGGTAACATCCTGGTGAATCTCCTCTGCACCCTCTCCAAAGCGATCACATCCTTCCTGTAGTGTGGCGACCAGAACTGCACACAGTACTCCAGCTGTGGCCTAACCAGTGTTTTATACAGCTCCATCATAACCTCCTTGCTCTTATATTCTATGCCTCGGCTAATAAAGGCAAGTATCCCATATGCCTTCTTTACCACCTTATCTACCTGTTCTGCCGCCTTCAGGGATCTGTGAACTTGCACACCAAGATCCCTCTGACCCTCTGTCTTGCCTAGGGTCCTCCCATTCATTGTGTATTCCCTTGCCTTGTTAGTCCCTCCAAAGTGCATCACCTCGCACTTTTCCGGGTTAAATTCCATTTGCCACTGTTCCGCCCATCTGACCAACCCATCTATATCGTCCTGCAGACTGAGGCTATCCTCCTCGCTATTTACCACCCTACCAATTTTTGTATCATCAGCGAACTTACTGATCATACCTTTTACATTCATATCCAAGTCATTAATGTAGACCACAAACAGCAAGGGACCCAGCACCGATCCCTGTGGTACCCCACTGGCCACAGGCTTCCAGTCACAAAAACAACCTTCGACCATCACCCTCTGCTTTCTGCCACTAAGCCAGTTTTGTATCCAAAGTGCCAAGGCACCCTGGATTCCATGGGCTCGTACCTTCTTGACCAGTCTCCTGTGGGGGACTTTATCGAAGGCCTTACTGAAATCCATGTATACCACATCCACTGCGTTACCCTCATCCACACGCCTAGTCACCCCCTCAAAAAATTCAATCAAATTAGTCAGACATGATCTTCCATTGACAAAGCCATGTTGACTATCCCTGATTAATCCTTGCTTCTCCAAGTGGAGACTAATTTTGTCCTTCAGAATTTTTTCCAATAATTTTCCTACCACTGATGTTAGGCTCACTGGCCTGTAGTTCCCCGGTTTTTCCCTACTCCCCTTCTTGAATAATGGTACTACATTAGCGGTTCTCCAGTCCTCTGGCACATCCCCTATGGCCAGAGAGGTTCTGAATATATGTGTCAGAGCCCCCGCAATCTCCTCCTTTGCCTCACACAGTAGCCTGGGATACATTTAGTCCGGGCCTGGGGATTTATCCATTTTTAGGCCTGCTAAAACCACCAATACCTCCTCCCGCTCGATGTTAATATGTTCAAGTATATCACAGTCCCCCTATCGTATTTCTCTGTCTACATCGTCCTTCTCCATAGTGAAAACAGATGCAAAAAATTCATTTAGAACCCCTCCTACATCTGCTGGCTCCACACACAGATTGCCATTTTTGTCCCTAATGGGCCCTATTTTTTTCCCTAGTTATCCTCTTACCCTTAATATACTTATAAAACATCTTAGGATTTTCCTTTATTTTGCTCGCCAGTGTTATTTCATGGCCCCTCCTTGATCTCCTAATTTCTTTTTTAAGTATCCCCCTGCACTTTTTGTACTCCTCTAGGGCTTCCTCCGTCTTTAGCCTTTTGTATCTGCCAAAAGCCCTCCTTTTTTTCCTAATCCATTCTCGTATATCCCCTGACATCCAAGGTTCCCTGGAGTTCTTGGAACCACCCTTGACCTTTACGGGAACATGTTGCCATTGTATGGTCTCAATCTCCCTTCTGAAAGACTCCCATTGCTCCGATGCGGATTTTCCTACAAGCAGCTGATCCCAGTCCATTTTGGCCAGATCCTGCCTTATCCTATTAAAATCGGCCTTCCCCCAATTTAGAACCTTTATTTCCGGCCCCTCCCTATCCTTTTCCATGACCACCTTAAATCTCACCGAATTATGGTCACTGTCACCAAAGTGCTCACCTACTAGCACTTCTTCCACTTGGCCGGCCACATTCCCTAGAATTAGGTCCAGTACCGCCCCCTCTCTTGTAGGACTTTCTACATGCTGGCTCAAAAAGCTCTCCTGGATGCACGTTAAGAATTTTGTACCCTCTAAGCCTTTTACACTCTGAGTATCCCAGTTAATATTGGGGAAGTTGAAATCCCCCACTATTATTACCCTATTATTTGCACAATTTTCTGAGATTTGCCTCCATATCTGTTCCTCTATCTCCCCCTGACTGTTTGGGGGCCTATAGTACACTCCCATCAAAGTGCTTGCCCCCTTTTTGTTTTTAAGCTCCACCCATATGGCCTCATTAGAGGAACCTGCTAATATATCATCCCTCCTTATGGCAGTAATTGATTCTTTAATTAATATTGCGACCCCCCCTCCTCTTATACCTCCCCCTCTGTCTCGCCTGAAGATTCTGTACCCCGGAATATTGAGCTGCCAGTCTTGCCCCTCCCTCAACCATGTCTCTGTGACAGCAACAATATCATACTCCCATGTGTTTGTCAACACCTTCAGTTCATCCACCTTATTCGCAAGACTCCTTGCATTAAAATAGATGCCATCCAGCCTTGCCCTCACATATTTGCCCTGTCTTCCAAGCTGACTTGTTTTTTTCTCTATATTTGGCTGCACATCACTCCCTATTGTAGCTCCACTCTGTATCCCATCCCCCTGCCAAGTTAGTTTAAACCCCCCCCAACAGTGCTAGCAAACCTCCCAAAACACCCCAAAAACGAGTAGCAGAATATTGTTCACTTACTTCTGCCCACTTCCATCAATCTGGTCTTGGATAGATTACAGCAAATGAAGTTTGTTTGCTTTCATTCTTCCAGCAAGTCCTATAGGTTTTCAGCTAGAACCAGTAAGGGACATTTCCATTCTCCATCTTGTCCTGGTACCAATCCCACATCTCAGCTCTCTAGAGGTCTTTACAATTATGAAGGGGTTCGATAGGATGGACGTGGAGAAACTGTTTCAACTTGTGGGTGAGTCTAGAACAAGTGGGCGTAAATAAAAGCTAGCCACTGACAGATCAAATAAAGAATGTAGGAGGGTATTCTTTACGCAGAGAGTGATGAGAATGTGGAACTCACTACCACATGGAGTGGTTGAAGCAGATAGCATTGATGTATTTAAGGGGAGGCCTGATGCATACTTGAGGGAGAAGGGAATAGAGGGATACAGGGGGCCAGGGTGGGAAGAGGTAATTCGAGTGGGACGAGGCTGGTGTGGACACTAAGGGAATCAAGGGATATGGGGATAGGGCGGGAAACTGGAGTTGAGATAGAAAATGAGCCATGGTCTTATTGAATGGCGGAGCAGGCTCGAGGGGCTGTTTGGCCCACTCCTATTTCTTATGTTTTTATGTATGGAGTTTAAACATTGTCATTGACCAGTTGGGCCGAATGGCCTGCTTCTGTGCTTTAGATTCTATGTAATGTTATTTAACAGCTTTGTAAAGTTTGTAAAATCCGGGCTTTGGGCATGCTGCTGGCGACGTGAGTGCTGCTGTTAATGCTTTGTGTGTTTGGATTCTCAGCCTCCTACGCACTCAGACACGACTTCCAAATTAGGGGTGCCCAGAGACGGTCATGAACATCGAGATCCACCTCATCCTCAGCAGCACCTGCGCAGAGGTAGGGAATCGGGAACCATTGTTCTGAAGGTTTATTCTACATTAACTGTGTACGTTGTCTACACCGAGCTAAGCGGGGGGAGTTGGCGGGGGTGGGGATTTGCCTTGCAAAGGGGAGGAAGTTATGCTTCAGTTGTGCAGAGGTACAGAGTCTTGGTCAGACCCCTGGGCACCGCACCTCAGGAAGGATATATTGGCCTTGGAGGGGGTGCAGCCCAGATTCACCAGAATGATACTGATAATTATGAGGACAGTTTGCATAAATTTGGCTTGTATTCCCTTGAGTATGGAAGATTAAGGGGTGATCTAATTGAGGTGTTTAAAATGATTAAGGGATTCGATAGGGTAGATAGAGAGGAACTATTTCCTCTGGTGGGGGAATCCAGAACAGGAGGGCATAACCTTTAAAGTAGAGCTGGGTCATTTCAGAGAGAAATCAGGGAGCATTTCTCACACAAAGTGTAGTAGAAATATGGAATTCTCTCCCACAAAAGGCCATGGATGCTGGGGCACAATTAGAACTTTCAAGACTGAGATCGATGGATTTTTGTTAGGTAAGGGTATCAAGGGAAATGGAACAAACGCTGGCAAATGGGATTGAGGCGCAGATCTGCCATGATCTAATTGAATGGTGGAACAGGATCGAGGGGCTGAATGGCCTGCTCCCCCTGATCCTATGTGCCAAGGTTCGGTTTGGGGCCCTACATTTAACTAAATACTAAATACTCAGCAGTGGATCCTCTCAGAACCCCCGACTGGCTTGGATCAAAGAGAAGGGGAGTGTGAAGAGTGAGAAGGGGAGTGTGAAGAGTGAGAAGGGGAGTGTGAGCAATGAAAAGGGGAGTGTGAGCAACGAGAAGGGGAGTGTGAGCAACGAGAAGGGGAGTGTGAGCAACGAGAAGGGGAGTGTGAGCAATGAAAAGGGGAGTTATGAACAATGAGAAGCGAGTTCTGAACACTCATACAGACAATTGCTTAGATTGATCTTGTGTAATACTGTCTAGTCAGTGATGTGACGATGTAATTAAATTGACATGAAATTTAAATGGTTTAGCATTAAAATTGAAGGAAGAAATCCAAAGCTACATTTGAAAGTTAACAGTGCAAGAGATAAAAGCTCTCAAACGGGGAAAGGCCAATTTTACTAAGCTGGGATGTGATTTAGCAAAAGTGGAGTGGAAACAGCTACTTAAAGATAAATCAGTGTCAGCAGTGGGAGGCATTCAAGGAGGAGATAGTGAGGGTTCAGAGCAAGTATGTTCCCACAAAGAAAAAGGGTGGGACTCCCAAATCTAGAGCCCCCTGGATGTCAAGGAGTATACAGGGTAAGATAAGGCAAAAAAGGGGAACTTCTGTTAAATACTGAGAGCTCATTACAGCAGAAAGCCGAGAGGAGTATAGTAAATGCAGGGGTGAAATTAAAAAGGAATAGGAAAACAAAGAGAGGGCATGAAAAAATATTGGCAAGGAAAATCCAAAGATGTTTTGTAAATACATAAAGAGCAAGAGGATAACTAAGGAAAGAGTACGGCCTACTAGAGACCAAAAAGATAACCTGTGTGTGGAGGCGGAAGATGTGCATATGGTTCTTAATAAATACTTTGCGTCTGTCTTCACAAAAGAGGAGGACAATGCAGACATTGTAATTAAGGAGGAGGCGTATGAAATATTGGATGGGTTAAACATAGTGAGAGAGGAAATATTAGGGTGATTAGCGTCTTTGAAAGTAGATAAATGGCCAGGCCCGGATGAAATGTATCCCAGGCTGTTAAGGGAAGCAAGGGAGGAAATAGTGGAGGCTCTGATCATCATTTTCCAATCCTTTCTGGCTACAGGTTTGGTGCCAGAGGACTGGAGGACTACTAACGTTGTACCGTTGTTTAAAAAGGGAGAAAGGGATAGTCCAAGTAATTATAGCCCTTCAGCCTAACCTGGGCAAATTATTGGAAACAATTCTGAAGGACAGAATTAATCGTGATTTAGAAAGGCACAGATTAATCAAGGACAGTCAGCATGGATTTATTAAGGGAAGGTCGTGTCTGACGAACTTGATTACATTTTTTTGAGGAGGTAACAAGGAGGGTTGATTTAGGGTAGCGCCTTTGATGTAGTCTGCATGGATTTTAGCAGAGCTTTTGACAAGGTCCCACATGGCAGACTGGTCAGGAAAGTAAAAGCCCAAGGGATCCAAGGGAAAGTAGCAAGTTGGATCCAAAATTGGCTCAGTGGCAGGAAGCACAGGGTAATGGTCGATGGGTGTTTTTGTGATAGGAAGGCTGTTTCCAGTGGGGTTCTGCAGGGCTCAGTACTAGGTCCCTTGCTTTTTGTGATATGTATCAATGATTTAGACTTAAATGTAGGGGGCATGATTAAGAAGTTTGCAGATGGTGCAAAAGTTGGCTGTGTGGTTGATAGTGAGGAGGAAAGCTGTAGACTGCAGGAAGATATCAATGGACTGGTCAGGTGGGCAGAAAAGTGGCAAATGGAATTCAATCTGGAGAAGTGTGAAGTAATGCATTTGGGGAGGACAAACAAAGCAAGGGAATACACAATAAATGGGAGGATACTGAGAAGTAGAGAGGAATAAAGGGACCTTGGAGTGCATGTCCACAGATCCCTGAAAGTAACAGGACGGGTAGATAAGATGGTTAAGGAGGCATACAGGATACTTTCCTTTATTAGCCGAGGCATAGAATATAAGAGCAGGGAGGTTATGCTGGAACGGGATAAAACACGAGCTAGGCCACAGCTAGGGTGCTGCGTACAGTTCTGGTCACCACATTACAGGAAAGATGTGATTGCACCAGGGAGGGTACAGAGGAGATTTACGAGGATGTTGCCAGGACTGGAGAATTTTAACTATGAGGATAGATTGGATAGGCTGGGGTTGTTTTCTTTGTAACAGAGGAGTGAGGGGTGATTTAATTGAGGTGTATAAAATTATGATGGGCCTAGATAGAGTGGATAGGGAGGACCTAGTTCCCTTAGCAGAGAGGTCAATAACCAGTGGGGCATAGATTTAAAGTAATTGGTAGAAAGATTAGAGAGGAGTTGAGGAGAAATTTTTTCAGCCAGAGGGTGGTGGGGATCTGGAACTCACTGCCTGAAAGGGTGGTAGAGGCAGAAACTCTCGTCGCATTTAAAAAGTACTTGGATGTGCACTTGAAGTGCTGTAACCTACAAGGCTATGGACGAAGAGCTGGAAAGTGGGATTAGGCTGGATAGCTCTCTTTCGGCCGGCACAGACACGATGGGCCGAATGGCCTCCTTCTGTGCCAAAAATTACTAGGATTCTAAGATTCTATGAAAAGCAGTGCACACTCACCAATGGATATCAAGCAGCATTGGGCTCCCTCTGGTGGTTTAAGTCGTTGAGTCAGACAGTACCTGAGCCACACAGACCAAGATCGTATCAGGTTCAGTCCTCAGCCTGTGCTCAGTTAGCCGACCTCAGCCTGGGCGTTGGTATGGGTGCTCTAATTGACCCTTGGGATGGCCGAGGAGATTAAACTAGGGTTCTCATTCCTGATCTCCTTCTAGCGATGCCTGCTGAAAGTGCGGGCGTGTGGATGTCTAATGAGGGTCCGATCAGAGTTAGACGTGGAATAAAAACAGAAAATACTGGAGAAGCTCAGCAAGTGAGGCGGCATAAGTGGAGAAAGAAACAAAGTTAACGTTTCAGGTTGAAGACCTTTCGTCAGAACTGGAAGATGTTAAAGAATTAATGTTTTTAAGCAAGTACAGACCCAGGGAAAAGGGGGGAGTGCCTTTGGGAGAGGGCGGAAGGGAGGCAGAAAATCCAGAGAAGGGGACAATAGGCAGCCCTGCGGGAGAGATTTCAGGCCTGGTCATTTCTAGCTCTGCCAGGGACTGAGTCAAGCCTCACAGTGAGTTATAGTCCAACAATTTTATTTTAAAATTCACAAGCTTTCGGAGGCTTCCTCCTTCCTCAGGTGAATGTGGAAATGAAATCCTCGAACCTATCGCATTTATAAATCACAGAACAATGCCTGGTGATTACAGGTAGTCTTTTCAACTGCCCGTTGCCAAGGCAACCAAAGTGTTCAGACAGATAGGTGTTACCTACAGGGCCACCGAATATACAAACGGCCTGAACTAAAAAAACAGATGTCCTCAGCACCTCACTCTACCGCAAGCCCACGGACAACCTCATGATGCTCCACTTTTCCAGCTTCCACCCTAACCACGTCAAAGAGGCCATCCCCTATGGACAGGCCCTGCGAATACACAGGGTCTGCTCAGACGAGGAGGAACGCGATGGACACCTACAGACGCTGATAGACGCCCTCGTAAGAACGGGATATGACGCTCGACTCATCGATCGACAGTTCCGACGGGCCACAGCGAAAAATCGCATAGACCTCCTCAGAAGACTAACACGGGACGCAACCAACAGAGTACCCTTCGTCGTCCAGTACTTCCCCGGAGCGGAGAAACTACGCCATGTTCTCCGCAGCCTTCAACATGTCATCAATAACGATGAACACCTCGCTATGGCCATCCCCACACCTTCACTACTCGCCTTTAAACAGCCACCCAACCTCAAACAGACCATCGTTCGCAGCAAATTACCCAGCATTCAGGAGAACAGCGTCCACAACACCACACGACCCTGCCACGGTAACCTCTGCAAGACATGCCAGATCATCGACACAGATACCGCCATCACACGAGAGGACACCACCCACCAGTACATGGTTCATACTCCTGTGACTCGGCCAACGTGGTCTACCTCATACGTTGCAGGAAAGGATGCCCCAGAGCATGGTACATTGGCGAGACCATGCAAACGCTGCGACAACGGATGAACAGACACCGCGCAACAATCGCCAGACAGGAGGGTTCCCTCCCAGTCGGGGAACACTTCAGCAGTCAAGGACATTCAGCCACCGACCTTCGGGTAAGTGTACTCCAAGGCGGCCTTCGAGACACTCGACAACGCAAAATCGTCGAGCAGAAATTGATAACCAAGTTCCGCACCCATGAGGACGGCCTCAACCGGGATCTTGGGTTCATGTCACGCTACACGTAACCCCACCAGCGAACAAATGTTATCTGTTTTTAATATAACGGGTCAATTGCTGTCTTTTCCTTCCGGATGTTTCTGCCTCTCTCTGTTTTTTTAATTGGCATCTCCACATCATCTGTTTTTTTAGTTCTGGCCGTTTGTATTTTCGGTGGCCCTGTAGGTAACACCTATCTGTCTGAACACTTTGGTTGCCTTGGCAACGGGCAGTTGAAAAGACTATCTGTAATCACCAGGCATTGTTCTGTGATTTATAAATGCGATAGGTTCGAGGATTTCATTTCCACATTCACCTGAGGAAGGAGGAAGCCTCCGAAAGCTTGTGAATTTTAAAATAAAATTGTTGGACTATAACTTGGTGTTGTAAAATTGTTTACAATTGTCAACCCCAGTCCATCACCGGCATCTCCACATCCTCACAGTGAGGCAACGACCTCCATTAGAATGACATTGCTTAAAATGGTTTTACGAAGGATGTCGAGGCCTTAGAGAGGGTGCAGAAGAGATTTACTAGAATGATATCAGGGATGAGGAATTTCAGTTACGTGGAGAGACTGGAGAAGCTGGGGATTGTTCTCTTTAGAGCCGAGAAGGTTACGGGAAGATTTAATAGAGGTGGTCAAAATTATGAGAGGTTTTGGTAAAGTAGATGGGGAGAAACTGTTTCCAGCGGCAGGAGGGTCGGTAACAAGAGAACACAGATTTAAGATAATTGGCAAAGGAACCAAATTGGGGGATGAGGAGAATTTTTTTTACACAGCGAGCTGTTATGATCTGGAATGCACTGCCTGAAAGGGTGATGGAAGCAGATTCAATAATAACTTTCAAAAGAGAATTGGATAAATACTTGAAAAGGAAAAATTTTCAGGACTATTGGGAAAGAGCTGGGGAGTCGGACTAATTAGACAGCTATTTCAAAGAGCTGGCACAGGCACGATGGGCCGTGGGGCCTCCTTCTGTGCTGTATGATCCTATGCTTCTAACTGACGTCATGACCTGACCAGGACTGGGCCTGATACTAAGCTGCGTGTTTCCGCACGCCTGTTCCGGGTGGTGGGCATTATTTGAAGGGGGGAGGTAAGATTTGGGGATCATTATTCAGGGGCAGCATCATAGCGTAAATGCAGCATCACCATAATGGCTTGGCTTCACACCAGTGACGGCCTCCAGTCCTTTTATAAGAGCTCAGCGTGGCACTGGATAATGTACAACTCGCTGGTACCAATGGGGGCGTTGGACTCTGCTGGGATCAGCTGCTGTTTGACTGTTATACTGATATAAACCTAACCTCTTCAGTGTTCACAGAAACTGGCTGGCTCTGTGTGTTTCCCTTTCGCTACGCTGGCAAGCTGCACCGCACTTGTATACTGAACAGAGTATCGCATAAAAAATGGTAAGTGTAAGCACGCTGTCTTACTGCTGGTTTTATAAGAACATAAGAACATAAGAAATAGGAGCAGGAGTAGGCCAATTGGCCCCTCGAGCCATTCAATAAGATCATGGCTGATCTGATCCTAACCTCAAATCTAAATTCATGTCCAATTTCCTGCCCGCTCCCCATAACCCCTAATTCCCTTTACTTCTGTCCATTTGTCTCCTCAAAAACATTGTCAGGATACAGGACCTGGACAATCCCCCACCCCCCCGGTGCCTCACTCCAAGTGGTTGTTTCTTTTATGTGTGTGTCCAGCCAGTGAGTGTTGGCAAGCTGCTTAACTACAGGGGGCATCATAACTCAGCCTATCCTTTCCATCTGATTTCCACCTGCATTTCCAGCAAAGGGGAGGGGGGGTCACTGGATGCCCGGCAGAATTTTACCCCTCCCTAACCGCCCCGAGCGCACGAGGCTAATTGTAGCACCCCTTACCCCCCCCAACCCTGGCAGGCATCAGGTAACTCAGCACAGATCCAGCCTCTCCATTGAAGGCTCAGTCACTCATCTGATAAACATATTGAGTCAGATTTTTACTCGCAGATTCCCCATGTTGCTTGTCCGCAGACCTCCGGATAATTTTAGAGACTGCAACTGGGTGCGGTGAGGCCGGTTGGTCAGTCACCTTTGACCAGTGTTGTGATTCGTGACTGAATTTCCGAATCTTGTTCCCGACCAGATTTACTGCTAATTTCCTTTCTGACTTCGCCAGTGGCCTAAGGGTCAGAGAATGCATGGAATCTCCCATTAGGATCGGAGCATTATTCCCAAAGTGTGGGTCGGCTACGCAGCCCATTTCATTTGTATCCGGTTCGGGCCCAATCGTCTTCAGTTGCACAAAGGGGCCTCAAAAACCTGTGTCCTTCCGGTGCAATCCGTGAATCAGGCCGGTGTGCGGCAGAAGATTAGGGCTGTAACCTGGATAGGCCGGAGCTTGACCTTTGCTGCTAACTTCGATGAGGCCAAATATGGCTCCCTATGGCGGAGGGGGGATGACTGGGGAGAGTCTGGATGTTTCTTCGGTCCTCAGGCCGGGATTCCCCAGGTATGCTGGGTGAATGTAGGCGTACAGCCTCCTGGCAGTTGGAATGGCATCCTACCTAAGCGTCCAGGCCCGGGGTCTTGCCCCGGACCCCTACGGACAAAGGCGGCATCATTAAGGTGTGGGTCTCTTTCAAGGGTTGGCCCCAGTCAAAAGTTCTGATGGGACTAGGGCTGCTGGTAGGCCTATGCCAGTGATTCCATTGCAATTCATCTCTATTTCAGCCCCAGGACATTGCTGCAGGAGTTCCTCAGGGCAGTGTCCTAGGCCCAACTATCTTCAGCTGCTTCATCAATGACCTTCCCTCCATCATAAGGTCAGAAATGGGGATGTTCGCCGATGATTGCACAGCGTTCAGTTCCATTTGCAACCTATCAGATAATGAAGCAGTCCGTGTCGGCATGCAGCAAGACCTGGACAACATCCAGGCTTGGGCTCATAAGTGGCAAGTAACATTCGCGCCAGACAAGTGCCAGGCAATGACCATCTCCAACAAGAGAGAGTCTAACCACCTCCCCATAACATTCAACGGCATTACCATCGCCGAATCCCCCACCATCAACATCCTGGGGGTCACCATTGATCCAGAAACTTAACTGGACCAGCCACATAAACACTGTGGCTACAAGAGCAGGTCAGAGGCTGGGTATTCTGTGGCGAGTGACCCATCTCCTGACTCCCCAAAGCCTTTCCTCCATCTACAAGGCACAAGTCAGGTGTATGATGGAATACTCTCTACTTGCCTCGATGAGTGCAGATCCAACAACACTCAAGAAACTTGACACCATCTAGGACGAAGCAGCCCGCTTGATTGGCACCCCATCCACCACCCTAAACATTCACTCCCTTCACCACTGGCGCACCGTGGCTGCAGTTTGTACCACCTACAGGATGCACTGCAGCAACTCGCCAAGGCTTCTTCGACAGCACCTCCCAAACCCGTGACCTCTCCACCTAGAAGGACAAGGGCAGCAGGCACATGGGGACAACACCACCTGCATGTTCCCCTCCAAGTCACACACCATCCCGACTTAGAAATATATCGCCGTTCCTTCATCATCGCTGGGTCAAAATCCTGGAACTCCCTGCCTAACAGCACTGTGGGAGAACCTTCACCACACAGACTGCAGCGGTTCAAGAAGGCGGCTCACCACCACCTTCTCAAGGACAATTAGGGATGGGCAATAAATGCCGGCCTTGCCAGCGACGCCAGCATCCCAAGAACTAATAAAAAAAAATTCCCGTCCATCCTGCTGTGGCCGATGCCGAGACCCCGCCAAGACTATTTAAAATAAGGAACCTCCCCCTGCCAAACCCCCCCCCCCCCCCGCCCCCTCCACCTCACTCTGGTGGAGACAGCAGTCGATGGATCCCGGCACTCACACTGGGATCAAAGGCCCACGGGGTGTTCATGCCTCAATGTAGTAACAATTGGAAAGCAGTTTACCCCGGCTCAGCATCTTTCTACCAGCACAGTTGTGCAGTCAGGTCGTCTTGTCTCTGACACTCACTTTCCCTCGGTTTCTGTTTCAGGTGCGCTACCACGCCCAATTATGACAAGGATGAGCGTTGGGGCTTTTGCGAAGAGATCCAGCCGTTAACACACGGTACAGTCCCCTTGCTGGTTTGAAATGACGATTGATTGAAAGGTTGACTGAGGCGGAAAAGAAAATCGTGCGGCGTGTAAACCGAGCTCCCGATTTGTTCGGGCCCGTTTCACGCTACCAATTTCACCCCCCCACCTCTCCCCCAACACCACCCGCAACCCCCCGATCCGTTTGTTTCTGGTTTCCGCTCCAAATAAAAAAGATGTACTTGAATTAGAAAGGCAGAGAAAAGGGCAACAAGGCTGACCCTAAATTTTAACAGAAAATGCTGGAAATACTCAGCAAGTCAGGCAGTGTCTGTGGAGAAAGAAACAGAGCAAACATTAACGGCCTGACTTGCTGAATATTTCCAGCACTTTCTGTTTTTTGTTTCAGATTTCCAGCATCCGCAGTATTTTGCTTTTGACCCTAAATTTTCATGGGGAATAAGCTGTGAGGAAAAGTTAAGGAAACATAAGTGTTACAATCTAGAAAGAGAATGATTACATATTCATCAGCGTACATAAACTGCCAACTGGTTTAGCTCGGGTAAACCTAGACGAGAGGGTACGGTAGTGTAGGGTTTATCTTACTGGACCAGTAATCCAGAGAAAATGAGCTTAAATCCCACCATGGCAGTTTGAGAATCTGAATTTAATTTAAATAAAAAGCTGGTATCAGTAAAAGTGACCATGAATCTGTCGGATTGTCATAAATACTCTACTGATTCGCTAATGTCCTTTAGGGAAGGAAACCTGCCGTACTTACTCGGTCTGGCCAATACGTGACTCTCGTCCCACACCAACGTGGTTGACTCTTAACTGCCCTCTGAAGTGGCCACCGAGCCACTCGGTTGTACCAAACTACAGTGGTTAAAGAAGGCGGCTCACTACCACTAGTGATGGGCAATAATTGCCAGCCTTGCCAGCGACGCCCACATCCTGAGAATGAATAAAAAGAAAGACTGTCATTTCAAAGTACACCAGGAAAGTAGTACGAGAAGCTATAAAAGTAATTATTGAAAGTAAATTTAGAAATATATTGGGAGATACTTCATCCATCATCCTTTACAGAGAGATAAATGCATGGAATAATCCACAAAGCGAGGTAATAGAGACAATGGGGTGATTCAAAGTACAATTCGATGTCCTGATGGGAGGGTTGATTCACCAGAGGGATGGGATTCCTTGAGCTGAAAGACCTTTTCTCATCCCAGACTTTTCTTACAGTCTTATGTTTGGGATTGTATTGAATCCATTTTTTTTCCTTTGAATCCCCAAGCCTCTGGCAAGTTGGAGGGACTTGGTGAATTCCAGTGATTTGAGGTTTTAGCCCAGTGCGCTCTTTATCGTAGAAACATACAAGTGACATCTACATTTAAGCTAATCCCGTTTTAAGTGTAATTATATTGTACTCTAACCTCCTAAGTACTCATTTGACAGATTATTGTGAGAACCATCCCTGCTGGCACGGGGCTGCCTGTATCAATATCCCCGATGACCATTCCTATCAGTGTATCTGCACTGAACAGTTCACAGGAGCACACTGTAAGAAAGGTAAGTGATAAGGACTTTTTTTATTTCTACAGGAAAAGATTCACCTGTGTATTAAAGCAGTACTCCAAGATAAGTACTTGAAAGGAAAAAAATTGCAGGGCTGCATGAAAAGGTGGGGGAGTGGGACTAGCTGGATTGCTCTTGCATAGGGCCAGCGCGGACTCGATGGGCTGAATGGCCTCCTTCTGTGCTGTAACCTTTCTATGATTCTAAGGACAATAGTAACAGCTTCAAGCAGGCGAAGGTCTTCGGTCCATCTGGCCAACCTATCCACAGTGTTCCCTTGGTGCATTTCTAATAACCCTGAATCTCATTTGTTGGGAAGAAACTGTGTAGTTCCTTCAGGAAGCCATGATCATCCATAGGAAGAGGAGTAGGCCATTCAGCCCCTCGAGCCTGTTCCGCCATTCAATGAGATCATGGCTGATCTGTATCCTAACTCCATTTACTCGCCTTGGCTCTATATCCCTTAATACCCTTGGCTAGCAAAAATCTATTGATCTCAGATTTAAAATGATTAATTGAGCTAGCATCTACTGCTTTTTGTGGGAGAGAGTTCCACACTTCTACCACCCTTTGCATGAAGAAGTGTTTCCTAACTTCTCTCCTGAATGGCCTGGCTCTTATTTTATGGTTATGTCCCCTTGTCCTAGACTCCCCCACGAGCGGAAAGAGTTTCTATCTATCTACCCTATCAATTCCTTTCAAAATCCTAAAAATCTCAATCAAATCAACCCTTCTTCTTCTACATTCCAGGGAATACAAGCCTAGTTTATGTAATCTCTCCTAATAATCCAACTTAATGGCAGAACAGGCTTGAGGGGCTGAATAGCCTACTCCTGTTCCTATGTTCCTGATGGCAGGACAGGCTTGAGGGGCTGAATGGCCTACTCCTGTTCCTATGTTCTTGACGGCAGGACAGGCTTGAGGGGCTGAATGGCCTACTCCTGTTCCTATGTTCCTGACGGCAGGACAGGCTTGAGGGGCTGAATGGCCTACTCCTGTTCCTATGTTCCTGATTGCAGAACAGGCTTGAGGGGCTGAATAGCCTACTCCTGTTCCTATGAAAGCCCATTAAGGTTTCTCATTCCACCACCCGTGCCGGTAATCTGTTCTACCAATGGCCTACAATGGCACTGTATGCTCAGTTGTTAACACCCTTGCCTCTAGGTCAGAAGGTTGTGGGTTGGAGGTCAATCCCAGGAGTTGGATCTCATTGTCTAGGCTGATATGATGGTGCAGTACTGAAGGGGTGCTGCTTTGTCAGAGGTACCATCCTTTGGATGAGATGTGTTTACCATTCAATGGATTGATAAGTGTGTAAAAACAGGTAATAGGTATCCAATGTAGGGTTAATGAGCCAACCAGGAGAGATGGTCTGGTCCAGGTCAGCTTTGGTTGGTGGTAAGGAGCCAATGGGGAAGATTTCCTCCGGTTGCTATCTGTCAGTCACCCTGCAGAAAACCTCACAGCGACCTCTCCCATCTCAGTCTAACGGTTTCTTAAATGGTGCCAGGGCTGTGACCTCATATACTCTGCCCAGAAGTCCATTCCCAGTATTGACAACTCTATGTGTGATCAACAGCCTCCTGACCTCAGTCCTAAGTTGTCACCTGCTAAGCTACTTCCTTTGATGCAGTTAAATCTTCAGTGTATAAGTCATTGCATCACCTTATCTTTCTAACACTGGGCGTAATTTTGACTTTGGGGGATAAATATTGTATCGGCTGCCCGTTATTGCCTTTAATGGAAATGAAAGTGAGGAGAGATGTATAATGGGCGGCTGATACAATATCAGCCAAATTCAAATTTACCCTCACTGTCTCGTGATGGTGTATACGTTCCTTTATTAAGTGACCACTTGCTTTTATTTTTTAGAAAAGTGTTTTGAAAAACAGCATCTGAAATATTACAACATTGGAGAAAGGTGGACACGAGTTTTTCATGGTGAGGTTGAGAAATGCTTCTGCACTGAGGACGGAATTCATTCTCAACCTGTAAGATCAGAAGGTACCTGAAAATATGTTTGCATAACGTGTAACGTAGTGTGCGGTTTGCCATTGGTAAGCTGTTTCTCATCAGTATGGACTGAGATGAATAAATAGTCCAGGGGACATGGTAGTGTTATCTACAGAAGGCTGTAGGCTAGGGTTGAATAGTGGAGATATGAGGGTGGATGAATATTTTGGTGTTTTCATTCATTATCTTTGGGGATCAGGGAATATTTATGGAGAACATTTCCTCAGCAAATTGACTTGCTGGGATGGAGTTCTTGTTAGGATAGATTGTACTGGGGCTGTGGAAGGAGATTAAATGGGTGAGGTAGAGTCCATGATAGGATAGAGTGTACATGGGCAATGGAAGGAGATTAAATGGGTGAGGTAGAGTCCATGATAGGATAGTGTATACATGGGCTATGGAAGGAGATTAAATGGGTGAGGTAGAGTCCATGATAGGATAGAGTGTACATGGGCTATGGAAGGAGATTAAATGGGTGAGGTAGAGTCCATGATAGGATAGAGTATACATGGGCTATGGAAGGAGATTAAATGGGTGAGGTAGAGTCCATGATAGGATAGAGTGTACATGGGCTATGGAAGGAGATTAAATGGGTGAGGTAGAGTCCATGATAGGATAGACTGTACATGAGCTGTGGAAGGAAATTGAATGGGTGGAGTCCTTGTTAGGGTAGTTTGTACGTGGGCTGTGGAAGGAGATTGAATGGGTAGAGTAGAGTCCTTGTTTGGGTACAGTGTACTTGGGCTATGGAAGGAATGGGTCAGATGGGCCAAAGGGACTTTCATGGTTCCTGCATACATATAAAATTGCTTTGTGGCTATTTTAATGGAGGCATTAACCTGAACATTTAACACCTCAATTAAACCAGCAGTAAAATAAGAGCAGAGGATTTCCATAGATACATAGAACTACAGAGGCTTACAGCACAGAAGGAGGCCATTTGGCCCATTGTGTCTGCTAGCTCTTTGCCAGCACGATCCAAAACTAATCCAACTGCCCTGCTCTCTTCCTAGCAGTCAAATGGTTTGTTGACATTCACTGCGCAGAGTCACACATATGGGCCACATGTGCAGGGTGCCTGTGGCTAATGCCTTCAGGGGAGGGGCAAAGGGGGAAAGTATTGGCGAGAAAAGGCCACTAAAAAAAGGCCGTAATCATCATCCTGTTAATATCAGTTGAGGCTCAAAGCTGATTTTGAGTTGAGTAGAACAGAGAAGTGTTTCAGAAAGCGGCTCTTTCTTCTGATTCACAGCCTGCGGAGCAAACCCGTGCCTTTACGGAGGGACGTGCCACCAGATCCAGGACACGGGCAAGAGTGTGTGCGAATGCAGGAGGAGTTATGCAGGGAGATACTGCGAAATAGGTAAGGTCACGCCGCGGAACGGGCCCTTCACAGCACGGTGGGGTTTCAGCCATGTGTTCCGCAAGAGCTCATGTTTCAGGGTGCGCCCGACATTCAGTCTCCCTTCATTCAGACCCTTTAATCCTCTCTCTTTCTGTTCCAGTTGGACCTGAGCTGAGGATTGTGGAGGATACTTTCCCCAGGTCATTAATGCAAAGGCGTTGAATGCGATACCGCCTCCCAAATGCAGGAAGATTGGAGTTAACGGAAAATATCCTACGGTCAGGAATGTCCTTGGAGCTGCTCCCACTTCACCGTCATAGTTTCACCGTAAGTGTGGCAGAAACCTTGTTTACACACGCAAACAGGGCTTCCGCTGTACTTCTGGTGAAGTTACAGCAGCGGAACGGGAGCAGCTCCAAGGAAATTCCCGGTACCTGTCTATTCCCATCCCCCAAACAATCTGTCTGTGTGCAAAATTCGTGGCCAGGACATCGGGGCAAACTCCCCTGCTCTGCTTTGAAATAGTGGCCGTGGGATATTTTACGTTCACTTGAGAGGGCAGACGAGGCCTCAGTTTAACGTCTCATCCGAAAGACGGTACGTCCGACAGTGCAGCACTCCCTCAGTATTGCACTGTAGCGCGAGCGTAGATTTTATGTTCAAGTCTGTGGAGTGGGACTTGAACCTTCGACCCTCTGACTCAGAGGCGAGTGTGTTGAAATGTTACAAATAGAGTGAGAGTGATGCTCTCAAAACTTTTGTGTAGATACTAGCCGATCTTCCTTGGTATTGGGCTTGACAAAATAGGTGCTGAGAGGCTGTTTCCCCCGGCTGGAGAGTCTAGAACTAGGGGTCATAGTCGCAGGATAAGGGGCCAGCCATTTAGGACCGAGATGAGGAAAAAATTTCTTCACTCAGAGGGTTGTGAATATTTAGAATTCACTACCCCGGTGGGCTGTGGATGCTCAGTCGTTGAGTAGATTCAAGACTGAGATCAATAGATTTTTGGACTCTAGGGGAATCAAGGGATATGGGGATTGGTAGGAAAGTGGAGTTGAGGTAGGAGATCAGCCATGATCTTATTGAATGACGGAGCAGGCTCGAGGGGCCGTATGGCCTACTCCTGCTCCTATTTCATGTGTTCTTATTGCTCATAGTGAGCATAGGCTGTTTTATAAATTCTCACTCTGAACTACTTGTCCATTATAAACAGTCGGAGGAGGTTGCAAAGTGCAGAGCCGTCTTGAGATGTCGAGGTGAGGCAATGATTTACATGAATGAGAAGACTTATGTGCAGGATAGATAGCGTGCTAAATGGAAATGGGAATCAAGTTACTCCTGTAGGTTTCTAAATTCAGAAGAATGCGCAATGAATCCTTGTGTTATCAACAAAGTGTAATGGGGAAAATGTGACAGTGAAAATGTGACAGGAAGTAAGTGTGACATTTACAGAAAGTAAATCACTTCATCACTTGCATTATGCAATACTTTTAACAACACCAACAGCTTGTATTTATATAGCACCTTTAATGTAATAAAACGTCCCAAGGTGCTTCACAGAAGCGTTACCAAACAAAATTTGACACCGAGCCGCAGCAGGAGACGTTAGGACAGGTGACCAAAAGCTTGGTAAAAGAGATAGGTTTTATGGAGCATCTTAAAGGAAGAGAGAGAGGTAGAGAGGTTTAGGGAGGGAATTCCAGAGCTTAGGGCTTAGGCAGCTGAAGGCACGGCCGCCAGTAGTGGGACAAAGGAAATTGGGGATGCACAAGAGGCTGGAGTTGGAGGAAAGCAGAGATCTTGAAGTGTTGTAATATATAATCTATATATTATATGGATGGATCCTCACACATGCACTTGGAGCATTGGCCACCATCAGTACAATCCCAGGGAGTCAGCAGTGTTGGGGGAGAAATTTTCCAGAATAAGCACTCCATTGCTTAACATTTACAAATTTATTTTGTTCAGATTCTGCTGCTGACTGCTACAAAAACAATGGGAACTCTTACAGAGGGACAGCGAAGAGGACAGCCTCAGGGAGCGACTGTCTGGCCTGGACATCTGACTTCATAAATCTGAAGTTTAACATCAATGACTTTGAAGTATCTCCCCACTTAGGTCTGGGTGATCACTCTTACTGCAGGTGTGAGAAATGTATTTAAGAACAGTCGCGTGACTTTGAGCGAGATACGAGGTTGGTAGTGGTTGAATACTCTTCCCCAGGTTTCTCCCCTCCATTCCTGAAGGTGGCAAATGTTGCTCGTCTGTGGTCCTTTGGTAGCTCATTCAAGCGGTCATCTGTAGTCCAATGCTCTCCTGGCCGGCTTCCCATCTTCCACCCTCCATAAACTTGACTTCATTCAAAACTCAGCTTAATGTATCCTAACTTGCACCAAGTCCCATTCACCCATCACCCCTGTGCTCGATAACCTACATTGGCTCCCGGTCCACCAACATCTCGAATTTAAAATTCTCATCCTCGTGTTCAAATCCCTCCATGGCCTCGCCCCTCTCTATCTCTGTAATCTCCTCCAGCCCTACAACCCTCCGAGTTCTGTGCGCTCCTCCAATTCTGGCCTCTTGTGCGTCCCTGATTTCTTTCGCCTCACCCATTGGCGGCCGTGCCTTCAGCTGCCTAGGCCCTAAGCTCTGGAATTCCCTCCCTAAATCTCTCCACCTCTCGTTCTTCCTTTAAGATGCTACTTAAAACCTACCTCTTTGACCAAGCTTTTGGTCCTGTTCTAATATCACTTTATGTGGCTCAGTGTCAAATTTTGTCTGATTACACTCCTGTGAGGCACCTTGAGACGTTTTACTACATTAAAGGCATTATATAGTAATTCATTGTATGTGAATTGCTTTCAGATATTTTATAGAGAAAGAATTATTCACTTTGGTAGGAAGAATAGAAAAGCAGCATACTTTTTAAAAGGTGAGAGACTAAGAAATGTTGGTAGTCAGAGGGATTTGGGTGTCCTTGTACACGAATCACAGAAAGTTAATATGCCTGTACAGCAAGCAATTAGAAAGGCAAATGGTATGTTAGCCATTATTGCAAGGGGGTTGGAGTACAAGAGTAAGGAGGACTTGCTGCAATTATATAGGGCTCTGGTGAGACCACACTTGGAGTACTGTGTACAGTTTTGGTCTCCTTACCAAAGGAAGGATATACTTGCCTTAGAGGGGGTGCGATGAAGGTTCACTAGATTGATTCTTGTGATGAGAGGGTTTCCTATGAGGACAGATTGAGTAGAATGGGCCTATGCTCACCGGAGTTTAGAAGAATGAGAGGTGATCGCATTGAAACGTATAAAATTCTTAGCGGGTAGATGCTCAGAGGTTGTTTCCCCTGGCTGGAGAGTCTAAAACTAGGGATCATAGTCTCAAGATAAGGGGTCGGCCATTTATGACCGAGATGAGGGAAGATTTCTTCACTCAGAGGGTTGTGAATCTTTGGAATTCTCTACTCCAGAGGGCTGTGGATGCTGAGTTGTCGAGTATATTCAAGATGTGGAGATGCCGGTGATGGACTGGGGTTGACAATTGTAAACAATTTTACAACATCAAGTTATAGTCCAGCAATTTTATTTGACATTCACAAGCTTTCGGAGGCTTCCTCCTTCCTCAGGTGAATGTGGAAATGAAATCCTCGAACCCTTCGCATTTATAAATCACAGAACAATACTTGGTGATTACAGACAGTGTTTTCAACTGCCCGTTGCCAAGGCAATCAGTGTGCAGACAGGCAGGTGTCACCTACAGATCCCCCGAATATACAAACCACCAAAAAAAAAGAGAGAGAGGCAGAAACATCGAAAAGACAGCAAATGACCCGTTGTATTAAAAACAGATAACATTTGTTCGCTGGTGGGGTAACGTGTAGCGTGACATGAACCCAAGATCCCGGTTGAGGCCGTCCTCATGGGTGTGGAACTTGGCTATCAATTTCTGCTCGACGATTTTGCGTTGTCGTGAGTCTCGAAGGCTGCCTTGGAGTATGCTTACCCGAAGGTCGGTGGCTGAATGTCCCTGACTGCTGAAGTGTTCCCCGACTGGGAGGGAACGCTCCTGTCTAGCGATTGTTGCGCGGTGTCCGTTCATCCGTTGTCGCAGTGTCTGCATGGTCTCGCCAATGTACCATGCTCTGGGTCATCCTTTCCTGCAACGTATGAGGTAGACAACGTTGGTCGAGTCACAGGAGTATGAACCATGTACTGGTGGGTAGTGTTCTCTCGTGTGATGGTGGTATCTGTGTCGATGATCTGGCATGTCTTGCAGAGGTTGCCGTGGCAGGGTTGTGTGGTGTCGTGGACGCTGTTCTCCTGAAAGCTGGGTAATTTGCTGCGAACGATGGTCTGTTTGAGGTTGGGTGGCTGTTTAAAGGCGAGTAGTGGAGGTGTGGGGATGGCCATAGCGAGGTGTTCGTTGTCATTGATGACATGTTGAAGGCTGCGGAGAACATGGCGTAGTTTCTCCGCTCCGGGGAAGTACTGGATGACAAAGGGTACTCTGTTGGTTGCGTCCCGTGTTGGTCTCCTGAGGAGGTCTATGCGATTTTTCGCTGTAGCCCGTCGGAACTGTCGATCGATGAGTCGAGCGTCATATCCCGTTCTTACTAGGGCGTCTTTCAGCGTCTGTAGGTGTCCATCGCGTTCCTCCTCGTCTGAGCAGACCCTGTGTATTCGCAGGGCCTGTCCATAGGGGATGGCCTCTTTGACGTGGTTAGGATGGAAGCTGGAAAAGTGGAGCATCGTGAGGTTGTCTGTGGGCTTGAGGTAGAGTGAGGTGCTGAGGTGCCCGTCTTTGATGGAGATTCGTGTGTCCAAGAAAGAAACTGATTCTGAGGAGTAGTCCATGGTGAGCTTGATGGTGGGATGGAACTTGTTGATGTTATCGTGTAGTCTTTTTAGTGATTCCTCGCCGTGGGTCCATAGAAAGAAAATGTCGCCAATGTTTCTGGTGTATAGTGTTGGTTGGAGGTCCTGTGCAGTGAAGAAGTCGTGCTCGAACTTGTGCATGAAAATGTTGGCGTATTGGGGTGCGAATTTGGTCCCCATGGCTGTTCCGTGTGTTTGGGTAAAGAACTGGTTATCGAAGGTGAAGACATTGTGATCCAGGATGAAGCGGATGAGTTGTAGGATGGCGTCTGGAGATTGGCTGTTGTTGGTGTTGAGTATTGATGCTGTCGCAGCGATGCCGTCAACGTGGGGGATACTGGTGTAGAGTGCCGAGACGTCCATCGTGGTGAGAAATGTTCCTGGTTCAACTGGTCCGTGGGTACTGAGTTTTTGTAGGAAGTCTGTAGTGTCGCGACAGAAGCTGGGGGTTCCCTGTACGATGGGTTTCAGGATGCCCTCGATGTATCCAGAGAGGTTCTCACACAGGGTTCTGTTGCCTGATACGATAGGACGTCCGGGTGTGTTGGCTTTGTGTATCTTTGGGAGGCAGTAGAAGTCTCCCACGCGGGGAGTACGTGGGATGAGAGTGCGTAGGATGCTTTGAAGGTCTGGATCGAAGGTCTTGATCAGTTTGTTGAGCTGGCGGGTGTGTTCTTTGGTCAGATCTGTGGGTAACCGTCTGTAGTGTTCCTGGTTGTCCAGTTGTCGGTATGCTTCTTTGCAATAGTCCATTCTGTTCTGTATGACGATGGCTCCTCCTTTGTCCGCTGGTTTGATGATGATGTTGCGGTTGGTCTTGAGAGCGTTGATGGCGTTGCGTTGTGCTCGGGTGACATTCTGGACTGTCTTCTGAGTGCGGCTGATGAATCTGGCATTGACGCATTTCCTGACAGCTTGAGCATACATGTCCAGCTGAGGGCAGCGACCCTCTGGAGGAGTCCAGTGAGACTCTTTCCTCTTCGGTTGCTGTACCGCGGATCCCTCTGTCTGCTGTTCCGGATCATTGATTGTCTCATTGGGTTCGCTGTTGAAATCTTGGGGTTTGTGGTAGAATTCCCGGAGCCTCATTCTCCTGATGAATACCTCTGTGTCCGCCGCAAGACTAGTGGGGTCCATTTTGGTAGTGGGGCAGAAATTGAGCCCTCGGCTGAGAACTTCGATTTCGTCTGGTTGAAGGGTGTGGTCGGACAAATTGACGATAGACTTCCCTGTGGTTGCAACCGTGGTACCAGGGGAAGCTTGGTCGATGCTGGTGGTGATGCCGAGTTTCTCAAGCTTCCTGCTCTTGGTTTTCACCAAGTATATTCAAGACTGAGATCGATAGATTTTTGGACATTGAGAATCAAGGGATATGGATATAGGGCAGGAAAGTGCAGTTGAGGTAGAAGATCAGCCATGATCTTATTGAGTGGTGGAGCAGGCTTGAGGGGCTGCGTGGCCTATGCCTGCTCCTATTTCTTATGTTCTTGAGTCCTTAAGAAAGATCTTAGATTTTTATAGCACCTTACACATCCCCAGGATTTGGCAGTCAATTTGTGCACAGCAAGGTAACACAAACAGCCCTGAAATAGGTAACTAGATAATCGATGATGGTTGAGCAATAAAAGTTGTCCAGAACACTGGGAGAATACCTAGCTCCTTTTCAGATAGCGTCATGGGATCTTTTACATCATAGGAACATAGGAACATGAGTAGGCCATTCAGCCCCTCGTGCCTGTTCCTCCATTTAATGAGATCATGGCTGATCTGTACCCTAACTCCATTTACCCACCTCGACTCCATATCCCTTAATACCTTTGGCTAGCAAAAATCTATCAATCTCAGATTTAAAATTATTAATTGAGCTTGCATCTACTGCTTTTTGTTGGAGAAGGTTCCACACTTCTACCATCCTTTGTGTGAAGAAGTGTTTCCTAACTTCTCTCCTGAATGGCCTGGCTTTGATTTTAAGGTTATGTCCCCTTGTCCTAGACTCCCCCATCAGTGGAAAAAGTTTCTCTCCATCTACCCTATCAATACCTTTCAAAATCCTAAAAAAGTCAAGCAAATCACCCCTTAACCTTCTATATTCCAGGGAATACAAACCTAGTTTATGTAATCTCTCCTCATAATTTAACCCTTGGAGCCCTGGTAACATTCTGGTGAATCTGCGCTGCACTCCTTCCAAGGCCAATATATCCTTTCAAAGGTGCGGTGCCAGATGTGGTCTAACCAGGGCTTTGTATAGCAGTGGCAAAACTTCCTCCCTTTTATATTCTAGCCTTCTAGATATAAGGGCTGACATTCCATTAACCTTTTTGATTATTTTTTGTACCTGACTACTACAGTTTAGTGACCTGTGTACATGGACCCCTAAATCTCTTTGGACCTCCACTGTTCGTAACTTTTCACCATTTAAAAAATGCTCGGATCGATCCTTTTTTGGTCCAAAATGGATGACCTCACACTTACCTGCGTTGAAATCCATCTGCCACGGTTTTGCCCACTCACTTAATCCATCAATGTCTCTTTGGAATTTTATGCTTCCATCTACACTACTTACTATGCCACCAATCTTTGTGTCATCGGCAAACCTGATATATGGCTCTCTACTGTGTTATCTAAGTCATTAATATATATTGTGAATAGTTGAGGCCCCAACAGACCCTTTTGGGACACACTAGTCACTTCCTTCCAATTTGAGTACATACCCATTATCCCTACTCTCTGTCTTCTACCCCCTAACCAGGTCAATAATTTGCCTTCAATTCCATGAGCTTTAATTCGAGCTAACATTCTTTTATGTGGAACCTTATTGAATGCCTTCTGGAAGTTCATATAAACCACATCCATAGACATTCCCCTGTCTACTACTTTGGTTACTTCTTCAAAAAATTCAATTAGGTTCATTAGTCATGACCTACACTTTACAAATCCAAGTTGGTTCTCTCTAATCATCTCAGATTTCTCTAAATGCTCAGATACACTGTCTTTAATTATAGATTTCAATAACTTCCCCACAATAGACTATCATGTGTATAATTTCCTGGTTTCTCTCTTTCTCACCTTTCTTAAACAATGGAGTTACATTTGCAATTTTCCAAAGGGACAATTCCTGAATCGAGAAATTTTTGGAAGACTATGGCTTAAGCATCTGTAATTTCCTCACCTACTTCCTTTAATCCCAAGGGTGGAAACCATCAGGTCCTGGGGATTTGTCAGTCATTAGTGCCATTATTTTTTTCTAATACAAATAAAGCAAGATGTGCCACGACTCGGATTCGAATCAGGATGCTGCGACCACAACACAGAGTACTAACCATTTTATGATCACTGCGCCACATATCAGCTGCTTTGACCTGAGAGGGCAGACGGGGCCTCGGTTTAACGTCCCATACAAAAGTCCCACCACTCCCTCAGTACTGTACTGGAGTGTCAGCCTAGATTATGTGTTCAAATCTCTGGAGTGGGTCTTGAACCCATGACCTTCTGACTCAGAGGCAAGAGCACTACCATTGAGCCACAGCTGACACTCAAGGTGCTACATAAATGCAAATATTATTATATTTTATGTTCAATTGGTTAATTCTGAGGGTAAGTAGAGGGGGTTGGATTGAGCACGAGAATCACCCACTAATAAGTTGTCTGTGTTTTTGTTTCAGAAACTCAGATGATGATGAACAGCCTTGGTGTTACACACTGACAGATCACGGCATCTCCTGGGATTATTGTGATGTTCCACAGTGTCCAAAACAGGGTGGGTAAATCAAACAGTTCTTGTTTAGTTATGACCTTCTTAAAGAAATTAATTCTGTGCAATGGAAATCTCATGGGGTGAAATCCCTTGCGGGGTGGAGGTGAAGTCCCCTGGGGGTGGGGGGGAAGTTCCTCGGGGCGGTGGGGGGGGGTGTAATGTTCCTTGGTGGTGGGGGGAGTTCCTCCGAGTGGGGGGTGAAGTCCCGGGGCGGGGCGGTTCCTCGGCGGGGGCGGGGCGGGGGGGGGTGCAGGTGAAGATTCCCGGGGTGGGGGCGAGGGGGATGGTGTCGTTCTGTGGAGATTCTCCCGATCGTCTGACGACTTGATTAATACCTTTTGACTGCTTTCATTGTCACATATTAAGAGATCTTACATCTAGAATCCATCAGGCCAAATAGAAGCTCTTTACACAAAAAAAGGTGGAAGTGATGGTGATATTACATTAGGCTACAAAATGTAGGAAAACTAGTTTTAAAAATTCAAGACACTACCTTATTAAGTGGGTTATGCTTCAACTGAGAACATGAAATTGTATTGATCCATATGTAAAGTTCATTGTGAAATTTGTAAGATTGTGTAATTTATTCTTAATTTGTGTAAAAGATTGTGAGGGGTTTTGATAGAGTAAATAAGGGGAAACTGTTTCCACTGGCAGGAGAGTCCGTAACCAGAGGACACAGATTTATGGTAATTGTCAAAAGAACCAGAGAGGGGAGATGAGGAGAATTTTTTTAAAGCAGTGAGTTGTTATGAAAGGGTGGTGGAAGCAGATTCAATAGTAACTTTCAAAAGGGAATTGGATAAATACTTAAAAAGGAAGAATTTGCAGGGCTATGGGGAAAGAGCAGGGTGGAGTGGGACTAATTGGATATCTCATTCAAAGAGCCGGCACAGGCACGATGGGTCAAATGGCCTCCTTCTGTGTTGTCTGATTTTAAAATGTAATATGAAAAAAGAAATGGGGCAGGCTTGATGGACCAATTGGTCTTTTCTTGTCAATTCTATATGTTCGTATCATCTGCGTTAGCTTCGGCAAAAGAGCCGCGGGCAAACAATATTTGTTTCATTTTTTCCCTCGATCGGGAGAACTCCCTCCCCTCCCCCACCCCGGCGGAAATTCAACCCCCTTAACCTTAAGCGGTGAAAGATGGTCCACTGATTGGTTTAGGATTTGTAGTAGGGAAACAAAGGGGGAGTTAAAGGAATTCTTTTTGTCTCTGCCACCGCCTGTTCTAAACAGGTTAATGGTATCAGACAGAAGAATTAAATGCTAATTTAACACAAATTCGGATGCTAATATTGTGCAGGGGGGGATTTCACTCCATTGGGGTGTATCCCAGGACAATTAAAAGGTACTGCACTTTGGTTTCAGAAAGTTAAATGGGGACATGTCATTGACACTAAAACCTCTTTGCTTTGTACCGTGCAGATCCCTGTCTTTCACATCCCTGTAAAAACAGAGGGACCTGCACCAGGGATCCTCTTTCCAACTCTTATCACTGTCGGTGCATGGAGCAATTCTCAGGAGTTAACTGTCAGGAAGGTAAGCAAGCAGTAAGTAAGGCAGTAAGAATCCGAAGCTTGAGGTTAACTAATAGTGTTACTGGACCATTGCTATCAACTCCTCTGATGGTCTTTAATGGGTAACGGCAGCATCCAGTGTTGTACTAAAGCCGGACAGACCGTATAGTTCTATGCCCAATTCCCTGTGCCGAAATTAATACGGTCAGCAGCTGGGATGTTGGAGTTGGCCTCAGTGCCCCTGGACTGTGCGTGTGCATATATGTGTCTGTGTGTGTGCACGCGTGCATGCATATATGTGCATGTGTATATATATATATATATCCATGTGTGTGTGCATAAGTGTGTACGTGCATATATGTATGTATATATATATATATATATGTGTATGTGCATATGTGTGTTTATATATGTGTATCTGTATATGTATGTCTGCATATGTGCGTGTGTGTATATACACACTCATATACTCTGACACAAACACACACACTGACACCCGACACACACACACACACACACACACACACACATACCATAATATGTTTGAGCGGATGCAGTACAATATTGCATTTTGGGT
Source organism: Heptranchias perlo (assembly GCF_035084215.1). Lineage (NCBI taxonomy): Eukaryota > Metazoa > Chordata > Chondrichthyes > Hexanchiformes > Hexanchidae > Heptranchias > Heptranchias perlo. The sequence continues at coordinate 8,861,482 of NC_090328.1, forward strand.
ACTTTTGCTGAACAGCCATAAAATAGTCCGTAATGTCTGCCTTTAGTTTATCTTTAGTACACTTAGATTGAGATCTAATGATCGTGCAATGACTACACACCCAACATTATCCTAAACATTTTCATGATTTTGTGATCTTTGTAACTTTTTTGTCTCTGTGTTTCAGCCAAATGCTTTGACAATGCCCAATACAGATACTTCCTTCTCGGAGAAAGTTGGATCCGGATTGTTGGCAACAAAGTTGAAAATTGCTTGTGTGTTGATAGCGGGCCTGATTGCCAAAGTGTTCCATATGAAGGTATCAGTGAAAAGACTTCCCTTATTAGGCTTGAATTACAGACTGATCTTTGTCGTGTTTGCATGGGTTTGATTGATGGAATCTAACAGCTTTGTTAATACCAGCTCTCCTACTGGTTAAAGCCCTTCTTTACTTGTCATTGCCTGGATGAGTAACCTGAGTTTGCCATTAAAATGTCTAGAACGTTGCTCATTGGCCAGGCATGGATCCAAGGCCAAATCTCATTAAAACAGGAGTCTGCTAGACCATCCAACGTGATTGAAGTGCTCGTTCTTCCTCAGTAAAGACTCCGGGACACACTCAGGGACCTGAGAGAGAGTGATCGCTAATAACCGATTGGGCTGACAAAGGTCACTGATCCCTTGGGCCTCCTTCATCTTCAGGCCTGCTATGGGCCCGCAATGGAACCATCGCCTCCTCTCAGCGAGCATGGAAATTGGTGGATCTAAGGGGGCGCATCAAGGTGGAATTCCTGGGGTAGACTGGAACTGTTCCCAAACTGCTTCCCGTTTCTCCCCCAGCTGGAAAATCTGTTAGATGGGATATAAACCTGCTGGATCCGGGTTCTGCCCCAAACGCCAACCTCCACCCCGCCCCCCCCCCCCCCCCCCACCCCCGCCCTGACATTTTTTCTTCCTTGCGGAGTTTTTTTTAGGGTTGCGACATGATGAAGAGCATCAGGTGGACTTTCTCGTGAGAGATAAACTGCAAGAGATGCCTTTCCATCCGTCTAAGGCCGGACTGGCTCCACCCTCAATTTAAAGGGTGCGGTGGTGTAGTGGTCACGTTACTGGACTAGTAATCCAGAGAATGTGAGTTCGAGAATTTGAATTCAGTTTTTAAAAAATCTCGAAATGAAAAGGTGGTATCAGTAAAAGTGACCCTGAAGCTGTTGGATGGTCGTAAAAACCCAACTGGTTCATTAATGTCATTTAGGGAAGGAAACCTGCCATCTGCCCCATATGTGACTCCAGTCCCACACTGATGTGGTTGACTCTTACCTGCGCTCTGAAGTGGCCTAGCAAAGCAACTCAGTTGTACCAAGAGGAAGTCCCACCACCAACTTCTCGGGCAACTAGTGATGGGCAATAAATACCGGCCTTGCCAGCGACGCCCACATCCCGAGAATGAATTAAAAAAAACAAAGCTCAAAACTTAGTACCTCTCGATTAGACTCTTGTCTCTCATTTCTAATTAACACTCTTAATATGAGTAGATGTGAAGATGTGTCACTATCACTGTTCCTAAGAGTGACATTTGAAGCAGCATCACAATTGGACCTTTGGGGAAAATTGGGGTAATCGCTATTGAGTATTTTGGACATTGGGAAGTCATTTGAGCCTTTTTGGTTCAAGACAATTAAAGTGTAACATTTGTAGTCGCTGTGTACAAGCGAGAGTTTCATGTCTTCCAGCCTAATGAAACTTTGAGGGCAAAGACTCAGCCAAGGGGTGAAGGTGTAGTCAAATTGGCTAGGGCTGCAAGGGCTGCTTTAAGGTTTTGGAAGGTTGGCATATCACCACCTTTTTGTTTATTCTTTCTGCTTGGTTCAGTGGGTAGCACTCTCACCTCTGAGTCAGACGGGTGTGGGTTCAAGACCCGCGCCAGAGACATAATCCAGGCTGGCACTTCAATACAGCACTGAGGGAGTGCTGCATTGTTGGAGATGCTGTCTTTCAGATGAGATGTTAAACTGAAGCCTTGTATGCAAAGCATGTTCATGTAGAGCAAAGAGTTCTCCCAGTGCCCTGGACAACACTCATTGCTCTGTCAACCAGCTATTTATCTTATTTGCTGTTTGTGGGATCTTGATGTGCACAAATTAGCTGCCAACATTTGCTCTCAGAACAGCGACTGTATTTTAAAATTAATTTATTGGGATATGATAAGGTTCTGTATAGATGCGACTTTCTTCTTTCTTTGATGTCCACTCCAGAGACTTGAGCACAAAATCCAGGCTGACCCTCCAGTGCAGTACTGAGGGAGCGGTGAGCTTTTAGGATGAGACGTTAAACTGAGGCCCCGTCTGCCCTCTCAGGTCAATGTAAAAGATCCCATGACCCTATCTGAAAATGAGCTGGGGACTTCTCCCGGTGGCCAGGCCAACATTTACCTCTCAGTGGGTAGCACTCTTGCCTCTGAGTCAGAAGGTTGTGGATTCAAGTTCCACTCCAGAAACTTGAGCACAGAATCTAGGCTGACCCTTCAGTGCAGTACTGAGAGAGTGCTGCACTGTCGGAGGTGCCGTTTTTCGGATGAGATGTTAAACCAAGGCCCTGTCTATCCTCTCAGGTGGATGTAAAAGATCCCATGGCACTATTCGAAGAAGAGGAGGGGAGTTCACCCTGGTGTCGTGGCCAATAAATGCAAGTTCTTTCTTTTATCTTTTCAAATATACCAGTAAGCTAAATAGTGAGATAAGCACAAATCCAGTTTTGAGAGTTCAGAGATGAGGGTGAGTCGGAAAATCTGTACTGTAAACACTCGCCCAGGGCTGCTTTCTGTATTTCTTAACACCGCCAGTGAGGAGCACCTCAACAGCTAGCTCTCGACAAAATGAAACTCCTAATACGGCAAAATATAGTCGTGGCAAACTGGATTTCATTATTAAAGAGTTTGTGGTGTATTCTGATAGCTGTGTGTTTCTTTTACTATTTCTCTTGTACCTTTCAGATTGCGAGGTTAACCTGTGTCTCCAGGGCGGTGAGTGTCGAGCAGTCTCAGGGGAGACTGTTTGCCTCTGCAGTGACGGTTTTGTGGGGAAGTACTGTGATATAGGTACGCTCCTCGATCGGAACCTACTCTCAGATGAACAAATGCTTTATTTTGTCCTTCTTTGCCCATTTCCCTAACCGCAGAGCTTGCAATTCACAGCAATCAGGATCAATAGTCTTACGACAGTTAACTTTATTGTCACGTTATATTCCTATCCTGGGATGCTCGGCATCATATAGGGATAGGACATGAGCTTGGCTCTGCTGTAATTACTCAAACAGTGAGCTCTTAGGATTGGCCAAGAAGTTACAGATGAGACAATCTCCCAAAGGAAGGGAGGGACAATTGGAGGGTGAGAAACTCTAGGCTGCATTCAGACACCCTGCCAAACAGCCTGGGGCAGGTTATTTAGTGCAATAACAACAACAACTTGCATTTATATAGCGCCTTTAACATAGTAAAACGTCCCAAGGCGCTTCACAGGAGCGTAAACGAACAAAATTTGACACCGAGCCACATAAGGACATATTAGGACAAGTGACCAAAAGCTTGGTCAAAGAGGTAGGTTTTAAGGAGCATCTTAAAGGAGAAGGGGAGAGATAGAGACACGGAGAGGTTTAGGGAGGGAATTCCAGAGCTTAGGGCGCAGATGGCTGAAGCCATGGCCGCCAATGGTGGAATGATTAAAATCGGGGATGTGCAAGAAGCAAGAACATAGTGACATAATTATCGCCATGGTGTGCTGATTGGTGATATCTCTAATTTCCAAAGTCAATGAAAATGAAAACCGGGAGAAACATGTAACAGGCAGCTGATCCGATATTGCCCGTTTTATACTATCACCCAAAGTCAAAATGACTCGCTAAGTGTGTTTGTTTTAAGTTCCTGTAACTGCTGCTCTAGCGGAGGCATTAACCTGTTTCTTTTAAACATACACCACCGCCCCTGTGAAAATCGCAGACAATGTAACTTCACTTTTAATTTTTAACTTTAAGGCCAAAGTCCACTTGGCAAATATTTTAATTTAAAAATGTTGACGGCAGCAGACCTGCAACAAGAGATGCTCGATGTCTAAGGGCACCAATCCTAATCATGTAGCACTTGTGTCGTTTAACCATCTCCTGTTCTCCATCCACCCACTTTACAGGTCATTTGATTTCTTGTCCTCTGTGTGTGGTTGGTTTTTCTCCTCCCCCCACTTCTTTCCACCCTTTCCCTTCTTCTGTTCCTTTTTTAAATGGCGTTCATCTGTAATATCTCCCAGCTTTGAGGACTGGTGTTCTCACAGCAGATGCCAAGTGTTTCCAGTGTTTTGTACCAATCGTAAATCTGATTCTGACCTTCGTGGAGTCAGTCACAACCTGGCTTCAAAACAGTGAATGAAAATGGAAGGATGTCACGCCCACCAGTCAGACGTGGAGAAATCCTTTGCGTTAAAGCTTCATTGGAATTGAGTCACACGGGTCTTGCAGCAGTATAAAATTGTTTCACAAAAATTAAATCCAGATATTTGACTTTTTTTTCCACTGAAATTTTAAGCTGGGGGGGAAACGATACATTTTTCATTCTGCTGCACTCGCTCTTCAGGATCAGTGCGATGCAAGGGTCCAAATACCGACTCCCCTGGCTTGTGCGATTGCGGCAGATTGAAAACCAAGACCTTCCTGGTTCAAGCTATCTTTTCCCCGGTTCAGACCCACATTTTTACACTGCCGATGAACAAAGCAAGGTTAGACTAGGTTAAACGGACCCATCACTCCTACGCTGTTCACTCATTTCTATTTGCTGTGCTACCAGGAGACCTCTTGTCCAAAAGTATAGAACGTACAGGACAGAAACAGGCCTTTCGGTCCAACAGGTCTGTGCCGGTGTTTATGCTCCACACGAGCCTCCTCCCCCACTACTTCATCTCACCCTATCACCATTTCCTACTATTCCTTTTTGCCCTCATGTACTTATCTAGCTTCCCCTTAAATGCATCTAAGCTAGTTGCCTCAACTACTCCCTGTGGTAGCGAGGTCCATATTCTAACCACTCTCTGGTTTCTCCTAAATTCCCTATTGGATTTATTATCTTATATTTATGGCCCCTAGTTTTGGACTCCCCCACAAGTGGAAACATCTTTTCTACGTCTACCCTATCAAACCCTTTCATAATCTTAAATACCTCTATCAGGTCACCCCTCAGCCTTTTTTTCCACAGAAAAGAGCCCCAGCCTGGATAATCTTGTAGGATTTCCTAAGTCTCAATATCCTATGTTGTTGTTGTCAACTATGGTTATACGAAGCCATTTTTACACAACCATTGGCTCCCATACCATCCACAAATAATTACCCTTATCTTGAACTCGCAACAAAAGTAAGCTGGCTTATAACCTAACAGATATTTGCTTTCATCTAGACATGAACGATAGCTGTTATAAAAACAATGGGACGTCTTATAAAGGTACTGTGGATGAGAGTGCCTCGGGCATCGAATGCTTGCCTTGGGAGGAGGACTTCTTGCGAGACAAGTTGAACATCACGAGCTTGGAAGAGGCTCTCCAAATGGGCCTGGGTGACCATTCCTATTGCAGGTGGGAAAAGAAAGAAAGAAGTTGCATTTATGCAGCACCTTTCATATCCTCAGCACGTCCTAAAGCGGTTCACGACCGATGAATTACTCTGGAAGCATAGTCGCTGTTGTTACGTGGGGGAAACGCAAAAAGCCCATTTGTGCCCAGCAAACGAGATTAAAAAAAAGAAAGAACTTCCATTTATATAGCGTCTTTCAAGTCCTTAGGATGTCCCAAAGCACTTTACAACCAATGAAGTACTTTTGAAGTGTAGTCACTGTTGTCACGTAGGAAACACAGCAGCCAATTTACACACAGCAAGTTCCCACAAAAATTAAGGTGATTGGCAAAATTTAAGGTAATTGATAAAAGAAGCAGAGGCGAGATGAGGAGAAATTTTTTTACGCAGCGAGTTGTTATGATCTGGAATTCACTGCTAGAAAGGGTGGTGGAAGCAGATTCAATAATAACTTTCAAAAGGGAATTGAACAAATACTTGAAGGGGAAAATTGTTCAGGGCTCTGAGGAAAGACCAGGGGAATGGGACGAATTGGATAGCTCTTTCAAAGAGCCGGTACAGGTATGATGGGCCAAATGGCCTCCTTCTGAGCCGTACCATTCTATGATTCTATGACACAGTAGTGAGATAATGACCAGGTAATCTGTCTTTTAGTGATTTAGCCAGGACACCAAGGAGAAACTTCCCTGCTCTTCTTCGATCCATGGGATCGTTTACGTCCATCTGAGAGGGCAGACGGGGCCTCGGTTTAACGTCTCATCTGAAAGACAGCACCTCTGACAGTGCAGCACTCCTCCAGTACTGCATTGAAGTATCAGCCTGGATTTTGTGCTCAAGTCTCTGGAGGGGTGGCTTGAACCCACAACCTGCTGACTCAGAGGAGAGAGTGCTAAAGGGGCAGGGCAAGGAAGAAAGAGAATTGCGGAAAAACAAACAGAAAATGCCAGAAGTACATCAGCAGGTCCATCAGGTTCTGAAAAGAGAGAAGACTGGTTGACTATTACTGGTATGAAACCAGCAGAGAAAGGGAGAGAGCAGCCGTGTTATAGGATCAAGTGTGGAGTTGCCAATCATTTTGATTCTGCTCGTGTGGAAGATGAACACTGATAGGGACTGGTTGAGCCAAACGGCCTGTTTCCGTGTTGTAATTTCAATGTAATTCAGTGTAAAAACAGTGGAACGAGCCCATTAACATCGGAAAAGGGAGATGACAGGTTGATGTTTCTGCGGTCAACCGGTTAACAACCGCAGTCAAACACGGGACATAGGAAATGTTGTAAATCAGCGCACTACCTGAGGAGATTAAACCCCACGACTTTCGGACGAGACGTTAAACCAAGCCCCCCGTGGTGGGGGTGGGGGGGGGGAGCAGAGCAAAGAATCCCACGGCACTGTTTTAAAGAAGAGCAGGGAAGTTCTCCCCGGTGTCCTGGGGCCAATATTTATCCCTCAACCAACATCGCAGAAAACTGATTATCTGGTCATTTATCTCATTGCTGTTTGTGGGACTTTGCTTTATGTAAATTGGCCGCCGTGTTTCCTACATTACAACAGTGACTACACTTTAATTGGCCGTAAAATGCTTTGGGACGTCTTGAGGTAATGAAAGGCGCTATATAAATGCAGGATCTTTCATTGTTTCATTATTTCATTGTTTCTTTCTATTTGTCTATCTGATGGGGGGGGGGGGGTCTGTGGCCCTATTTCCATGGAGGTGCCAGGAAATGCCTTCTCCTTTGTGCCTTGCATGTGTAATTTGCTTTGTTGTGTAAATGAAACATGCAGTATAGAAAAGTGGAATCATTATCCAATTATCTGTTGCAGAAACCCAGATGGTGATGAAAAGCCCTGGTGTTACATAATGTTAGACGGCCATGTGTCCTGGGAGCACTGTGATATCGCAAAGTGTGGTATGATAAGTGAGTATCCCAGCATTTTCTGATTATTTTATAACATTATTATTGGGTGGAGATTTATGCATGATCATGATAATGCCCTTTGTTTAATATTGCGGTAATGTGTCCGTTCTTCTCCAATTTAAACAGAGCCAATGTAAGTCCGCCCTCTCAGGTGGGGACGTAAAAGATCCCATGACACACTTCATTGGCTGTAAAAAGTACTTTAATGGCTGTAAAGTTCTTTGGGACGTCCAGAGGTAGTGAAAGGCACTGTTTAAATGCAAGTCTTCCTTTCTTTCTTCCTTCCTTTCTTTTTTCCTTCCTCCCTTCCTTCCTTCCTTCAATCCTTCCCTCCCTCCCTCTGCACCGCTTGTTCAATGAGGTTTCCAAACCCTGTAATCCATTGTATTTAAACTATATAATAATGTAATAATCAGTGAATAAGTATTAGTTGTCTGAGGTATGCAGGAATGGCCCGGAGACCTTATCTACCTATTGGCCGCCAGTCCCTGCAGACTCTTTCCCCCGTGGACTAACTGAAATTGGGAACTTATTACTGATCATGAGACAGATTTGGATAAAGAATCCCTTTGGCCCACTTGATCTCATCCTTCTACAATAAACAATCCTACTCTCTCCCCATTGCAACACCTAGCTGCTTCTTAAGTGACGCCAGCGTCCTTCCTTTAACCATCCTTATTGCCAGCCCAGTCGAGCTGTCAACCACCCTCTGTGTAAAGAAATACATCCTGGTGAAATAGAACTTACCCAACAGAACATAAGAAATAGGAGCAGGAGTAGGCCATACGGCCCCTCGAGCCTGCTGCACCATTCAATAAGATCATGGCTGATCTTCGACCTCAACTCCACTTTCCCGCCCAATCCCCATATCCCTTGAATCCCTTAGAGTCCAAAAATCTATCGATCTCAGCCTTGAATATACTCAACGACTCAGCATACACAGCCTGCCTCAAACCCTGAGCCCGTGCCCTCTTGGCTTACCTGAATGTATTGTTCTGTACCTACTTTCTTCATCCCATTAAATATCTTATAACTCCTCCTCTCAGACATCTCTTCTGAGGCTGAAGAGCACTGGTTTATCAAATCATTTCTCTACAGCTCGTGACACCAGGAATCGGACTCATTGCTCTTCTCTGCCCCAGTTTTGGGGCCTAGGTGGCGCCGTTTTATCACGACAACCAGAACTGTGCACTGCACCGTGGGTGCGACCTTGCCAGCGCATTATATAGCTTCACCATGACCTCTGGGGATGTTGTTAAAACTTTATGATGGGCGCTGTTGGAATACTGATGTGGTACGTCTCTGAACTGCCTAGAGTAACGGATAAAACGTTTATGGTATAGCACCTTTGAAATGAAAGCTTGATTTCAGAAAGTTTTCGAAATGTGGCCAACGCAAAGGAACATTATCAGCCGTGGCTCAGTGGGCAGCACTCTTGCCTCAGAGTCAGAAGCTGTTGGGTTCATGTCCCACTCCAGAGACTTGAGCACAAAATCCAGGCTGACACTTCAGTGCAGTACAGAGGGAGTGCTGTGCTGTCAGAGGTGCTGTCTTTCAGATGAGACATTAAACCTGGGGCTCTGTCTGTCATCTTAGGTAGACTTTAAATATCCCATGGCGACTATTTCGAAGAAGAGCAGGGGAGTTGTTCCCGGCATCCTTGGTGCAATATTTATCCCTCAACCAACATCACTTAAAAAAACATTATCTGTTCAAAATCACACTGCTGTTTGTGGGATCTTGCTGTGTGCAAATTGGCTGCCACGTTTCCCTAACTTACAACGGTGACTACACTTCAAAAGTACTCATGGGCTGTAAAGTGTCATGAAAGGCGCTATATAAATGCAAGTCTTTCTATTTTTAGTGTCATCTTCAGTGCACACATCAGTGATGAGTTGGTTTATCTCATGCTAAGTTGTCCGACTGTCTTTCAGATATATGGTCGAGGAGAGTTTCTCCTATCGCAAGGTTTGCGGCATCAACAATTCCTCAACAACGACCCTTGTGTGGGAAACGACACACAAAGGGCATACAGCCAAGGATTATCGGAGGGTCCTCAGCTATGCCTGGCTCCCAGCCGTGGTTGGCAGCCATATACATCGGGAAAAACTTTTGTGCTGGATCTCTTATATTTCCTTGTTGGGTAGTCTCTGCTGCCCACTGCTTCAGTCAAAGGTAACTGGACAACCAGCTTCTGATTTTGTCAAGTGTTTAAACTTTATGAATTCATTAACAAAGATTGACAGATTTTCGTTAGGTGAGGGTATCAAGGTTTGTGGGCCAAAGGCGGGTAAATGGGGTCGAGGTACAGATCAGCCATGATCTGATTGAATGGCAGAACGGGCTCAAGGGGCTGAGTGGTCCGCTCATGTTCCTATGTACTCCAGCAGCACTTCCATCAAACATGAGAATCCTGTCTCTGGCAGGAACCCCTAATCAATAACAAGATACTGATTTCTGCTTGTGCCCGTTTCCTACGTCTCCAGCAAGCTAAGCAAATGGCCCCTGTGATTCTCTGAGGGGGAAATGCACGATCTTGCAGATTGTGTGGAACCCAGGATGATTTTGTTGCCACGGGCAGTCCTCACTCATTGGGGCAGAAATTGGTCTCGGGCAGTGGCGCAAAACGGGCGGTGTCTTATCGGCCTCCCGTTTTACGCCGAGCCTAATATTCAGATCACTGCAGTCAATGGCATTGAATATCAGGTGCAGAGTATAACGGGAGGCCGATTCACAACCGCCACCTTTGTGCCATCACCAAGACTAATTTCTACCCCGTTGTCTTTGGGATTTGGGAAAGCTGATCTGCCGATAGTGTTAGATGAAGTAGGGAGAGAGGAGGCTCGTGTGGAGCATAAACACTGGTATGGATCAGTTGGGCCGAATGGTCTGTTTCTGTGCTGTAAAATTCTATGTAATGTAATGCGAATAGCATAGATGCATTTAAGGGGTGCTAGTACATGAACAACAACAACTCTCATTTATATAGTGTTTTTAACGTAGTAAAATGTTCCAAGGTGCTTCACAGGAGCGTAATCAGACTAAATTTGATACTGAGCCACATAAGAAGATATTAGGACAAGTGACCAAAAGCTTGGTCAAAGAGGTAGGTTTTTTAGGGAGCGTCTTAAAGAAGGAGAGAGAGGTAGAGAGGCGGAGAGGATTTTCGGGGGGAATTCCAGAGCTTAGGGCCCAGGCAGCTGAAGGCACGGCCGCCAATGGTGGAGCGATTAAAATCAGGGATGCGCAAGACATGGGAACAACACCACCTGCACGTTCCCCTCCAAGTCACACACCATCCCGACTTGGAAATATATCACCGTTCCTTCATTGTCACTGGGTCAAAATCCTGGAACTCCCTTCCTAACAGCAGCGGTTCAAGAAGGCGGCTCACCACCACCTTCTCAAGGGCAATTAGGGATGGGCAATAAATGTCGGCCTCGCCAGCGATGCCCACATCCCGTGAACGAATAAAAAAAAAGGCCAGAATTGGAGGAGCGCAGAGATCTCGGAGGGTTGTAGGGCTGGAGGAGGTTACAGAAATAGGGGGAGGTAAGGCCGTAGAGGGATTTGAAAACAAGGATGAGAATTTTAAAATTGAGGTGTTCCTGGACAGGGAGCCAATGTAGGTCAGCGAGCACAGGGGTGATGGGCAAACGGGACTTGGTGCGAGTTAGGTACGGGCAGCAGAGCTTTGGATGAGCTCAAGTTTATGGTGGATGGAAGATGGGAGGCTGGCCAGGAGAGGATTGGAATAGTTGGGTTTGAGGTAACAAATGCATGGATGGAGGTTTCAGTAGCAGATGAGCTGAGGCAGGGGCAGAGACGGGCGATGTTACAGAGGTGGAAGTAGGCTGTCTTGGTAATGGAACGGATATGTGGTCGGAAGTTCATCTCAGGGTCATATAGGACGCCAAGGTTGCAAACGTTCTGGTTCAGCCTCAGTCGGTGGCCAGGGAATGGAGTATGTGGTGGGGACCAAAGACAATGGCTTCAGTCTTCCTGATATTTAGTTGCAGGAAATTTCTGCTCATCCAGTACTAGATGTCAGACAACTAGCGTGACAAATCAGAGACAGCGGAAGGGTCAAGAGGGAGAAAGGAATAGAGCGACCCGATAGTGTTAGATAAAGTAGGGTGAGATGAAGTAGGGTGGGGGGAGGCTCGTGTGGAGCATAAACACCGGCATGGACCAGTTGGGCCGAATGGCCTGTTTCTGTGCTGTAGAATCGATGTAATTCTATAACAGGCGAGTACAAAACCAGAGGAGATTACTTTGGGGGGGGGGGGGGGGGTGGTGGTGATGGTGCGGTTACAGTGGGTAAATGCAGCTCATGGCGCAAGTCTGTACTGTGGAGATCAAACCCTTGGCTTGCGCTGAGTTTCCTGGGCCCGGAGTTTCCTCGGAGACCTCTCTGGCTCGTGCTGCCGGAAGTGCGGAGGAGCAGGATCGGTGCCAAGGGATATTCAGGGGCACCTCGATCTCAGCTGGGCTGGAGATGGAGGCACTGCGATCGATCTCGGTTCCCGGGCTAGTGAGGAGCGACAAAAAAAAAATCAATCGTGCTGATTTTGTGCTCGCACCTCTGGTGGGATCAGATAACTCAGAGGTTGAACCTTCCCTTTGGACTCATGATATTGCTGGCACGCAGCAACCGGACAAAACCGTGTCCCGTGATGGCAACACCGCATGGGGTACCTCGCAGTGCTGGGATAGAGATCTGAGAGCAGCTTTGTTGCTGCCAACGCGATGTGTCAGCTTGGCTCAGTTGGTAGCACTTGTGCTGCTGAGGCAGTAGTTTGTGGGTTCAAACCCCAATCCACAGACTTGAGTCCCAGTACTTCAGTTCAGGGCTGAGGACGTGTTGCCTAGTTTGAGCTGCTGTCCTACAGGTGGAGATGTTAATCTGTTTGAAGAAGAGTTGAGACAACCTTCCTTAATGTTACATGGAATCACATAGTATTTACAGCGCAGAAACAGGCCATTCGGCCCAATTGGTCTATGCCGGTGTTTATGCTCCACACGAGCCTCCTCCCACCTTACTTCATCTCACCCTATCAGCATATCCTTCTATTCCTTTCTCCCTCATGCACTTATCCAGCTTCCCCTTAAATGCATCTATATTATTCGCCTCAACCACTCCTTGTTGGTAGTGAGTTCCACATTCTCTCCACTCTCTGGGTAAAGATTAATTGATCATTCATCTTGTAACTGCACAATGAAACACCTGAGGGTGGGGGTGGGTTCCTGATATATAGGGCTTGATGTTACCAGGGCTGCGGGTTCGCGGCGGGGGGGCTATTGGGCGTGTGGGTAACGCGCCCGGCGAAATCTGTCTGCCCCCTGCCCGATCGCAGCCTAATTGGATCCACTTACCTGGTCTTCCGGGTTCCCCACTGCTGATCTGCGTGTCGGGCGGACTGCGCATGCGCAGTAAGGTCTGTCCGCTGGAGGAGCTCTATTTAAAGGGGCAGTCCTCCACTGACAGATGCTGCAACAAATAGCAAAAATTACAGCATGGAGCAGCCCAGGGGGAAGGCTGCTCCCAGTTTAATGATGCCTCACTCCAGGTATCATTAGATGGGGTGAGGAGGAGGGGGAGGACAGAGATCTTCCCCCCCCCCGGCGGGCGGGAGGAAGCGGCCTGCCTCTACCACCAGGAAGGCCTGGCTCGATGTGGCAGAGGAGGTCACCTGCACCACCAATATATCGCCCACCTGCATACAGTGCAGGAGGCGCTTCAATGACCTAAGTAGGTCAGCCAAAGTGAGTACACTTGCTCATTCCCCTACACTCCATCTGCCACATCACCGCCCCCACCCCACATCTCCTTCTGTACTGCCAACACTACTCTGTCACATCACCCCTCACACCCACTCAAAGCTCATCCTCATCTTACCTGCACCTACTCACCTTGCCAGTACTCATCCCGCCACTACCACTCAACCCAATCCTCATACAATCTCATGGCTCTATCTCATACTCACCCTCTCATGCATCTCTTTCACAGTCAGCCTCACTCAACCTGCCACTACCTGTGCTGCAGCCACAGGGCATGCATCACATATGTGCAGCAGGCAGCGTAAGGCAAATGTGTCGTGAGCATGAAGGGGATGCACAAGGATGTTTGAGGGTTTGTCATGGTTTTTACTTATATTGAATTTCTGACCAACTCACATTACATATTATATTGGCACCACTACTGCCATGTCTTTGCGAATCTTGTCTGGTTTGTGCAATAATGCCCTTTCCTGAGGATCACAATGAAGACCCACAACTGATGCCACCCATTGTGTCACTGCAGAGTGGTGTCGGTGTATTTGCAGGGCTCTTTTGTGCAGACGACTGAGAGACGTCGGCGATGTCCCCGGTGGCACCCTGGAAGGATGTGGAGGAGAAGTTGTTGAGGGCAGTGGTGATTTTGACAGCAACAGGTAAGAAGATGGTGCTCGGGCCAGCCGGGAACAGCTCGGCATGAAGGAGGCTGCAGATGTCAACGACTACATGTCGAGTGACTCTGAGCCTCCGTGTGCACTGCTGCTCAGAGAGGTCCAGGAAGCTGAGCCTCGGTCTGTGGACCCTGTGGCGAGGGCAGTGCCCTCTGCGACGTGTCTCTCTGCGGTTGCCCTCCCTCCTGCTGTGCAGGTGGATGTGTCACAGCACTCTGTTGTGAAGCTCCACGTGTCCGAGGTGGACGGCATGGCCGGTGAGGCTGGTGATGCTGTTCGCCCTCCGAGGAGGTCATGACTGCAGCTACGGCGGCCCCCATCCGGAAGATGTACATCTGAGGGGGTCCGCAAGGTAGGTACATGTGTCTGGACCCCGGGGTAAGTGTGCAAGTTGGTGAATTTTCTTGTCAGGAGGAGGGTGGTGGAGGCCAAACTTTGTCCCAAGTGACAGAGTGGCCTCCTGCAATGAGTGAGGGTCTCCCCCCCCCTCTGCCCCCAACCTGTCAAATGGACCTTTGCAGCTGCCACAGGCTGACAGCTGCAACGCGTCCATTTCTACTGGGAGTGTTTCCCCCAGTATGGGAAACAGTCCCAGTTGTCTATAAAATCCCACCCCTCCTCACATATTCCCTTAATCAGGTCAGTTAATGACCTAAAATAGCTAAGTAAACACTTTTAAGTGGCACCCCGCTGGCTTTAATTGCCTGCGGGAGTCCCACATGCGGGAACCCGGAAGTGGGCGGGTTGGAGCTGGGTTCCGGACCCGCTCCGGGATTCCCCGATTTTCGGAGCCCCCCCCGCCAGGAACGCACCCGATAGCGGGTGCTAAAATGAAGCCCATAAGGTTTGATATGTAAATGCAGTTTTTTTCTGTTTTCTTTCTAACTAGCCTTTGCTGGACTACTTATACCAGAAATAAATAGAGATTTGGTAAAGATTTGTTTGTTTCTAATGACCACGGTGAAATCTGATCGGTATTTTCTTTTTTAGTCCACTAAGGTCCTCTATCAGAGTTGTGTTGGGCCAGCACTATTATAATAAAACCAGTAAGAACACGCAGGAATTTGAAATAGAGAAGTACATTGTACACAACAGGTACACTGCGTATGACGACACCAGAAACGACATAGGTAAACAACAAAAATATATTTTTACCTCAGTGCAAAGGTGACGTTTCGTCGGAATGGTCATGTGCGTCTGTGTTTTTTTTCAATGCCACAACCAGAGTTCTTTTTATTTCCCAGTCCTTCTCAAGCTGAAGAAGAAAAATAGACACTGTGCAACCAAGACCCGATTTATTCGACCTCTATGTTTACCGAGTGCAACAGACTACTTCCCTGCTGATACGTTGTGCCAAATCTCTGGATGGGGACACACCCACGAAAGTAAGAAAAATGCAGTTCTAATCCCCTTATTCCCTTTTAAAACTGTACAATGAAGTAAATGAGACAAGTGTATCTCAAAATTACACACATTAATATTTTGGGTGGAGACCCTCATCACAACATGCACGGGTGTCAGCTGTGACTCTTGTTGGTAGCGCTCTCACCTCTGAGTCAGAAGATTGTGGGTTCAAGTCCCACTCAAGAGACTTGAGCACAAAATCTAGGCTGACACTCCCAGTGCAGTACTGAGGGAATGCTGCACTGTCGGAGGTGACGTCTTTTGGATGAGATGTTAAACTGAGGCCCTGTCTGCCCTCTCAGGTGGACGTAAAATACCCTACGGCATTATTTCGAAGAAGAGCAGGGAGTTCTCCCCGGTGTCCTGGACATTATTTATCCCTCAACCAACATCACTAAAACAGATTATCTGGTCATTATCACATTGCTGTTTGTGGGACCTTGCTGTGAGTAAATTGGCTGCTGCATTTTCTACATCACAACAGTGACTATGCTTCAAAAAGTACTTCATTGACTGTAAAGCGCTTTGGGACATTCTGAGGTTGTGAATGGCGCTATGTAAATGCAAGTCTTTCTTTCTTTCTTCTTTACTGCATATAAACTGGCTGTCACATTCACCAACCAAAGTCAAAGGAACCTTTTGTGATAAATACAAGCCTTTGTTTCACTGCGTACAACAGCCAAGACAGGTGTTCCTGTCACAACATTGTGCATTTGGCAACATGGTAAGACCTGCTACAGAATTGTGCAATAGGTCAATCAATGATCATGCAGGCCTCACTGAAAGGCATTCAGATGCCAGGTTAGGAACATAGGAACAGGAGTGGGTCACTCAGCCCCTCGAGCCAGTTCCGCTATTCAATTTAGATCATGGCTGATCTCTATCTTAATTCCATCTACCCGCCTTGGTTCCACATCCCTTGATACCATTGTCCAACAAAAATCTATCTCTGTTTTGAAATTTTCAATTGATCCCTAGACTCAACAGCTTTTTGGGGGAGAGAGTTCCAGATTTCCGTTACCCTTTGTGCGAAGAAGTGCTTCCTGATATCACCCCTGAATGGCCCAGCTCTAATTTTCAGGTTATGCCCCCTTGTTCTGGACTCCCCCACCAGAGGAAATAGTTTCTCTCTATCTACCCTATCAAATCCTTTAATTATCTTAAACACCGTTTTTCACAGTTTACTTTTTTTTTTGGCTGTATTTTTCCAGATGCGACTGAATATTCAAACACTTTGCAGGAAGCCTCCGTGCTCATCATTTCCCAAGAGCTGTGCAGCAGTGAGCTCGTCTATGGCAGTGAAGTGACTTCGAATATGATCTGTGCTGGCAACCTCATCAAGGCTATCGATTCCTGCCAGGTACTGGACCAGACCAAACCATCTCACTGACCTGCCTTCACTGTAAAGCTCAGCAATAATCAATGAGGAAAAAGCAACGCTTATATCGTGGTTTTCTGGTACTTTGGAGTCAATTTTGACGGGGAAAGCAATGTCAGGTGATAAAACAGACCCTTATACAATCGAACCCTGGCACCAACACTCGTCATTACTTGCATGGAGATATTAAAATGGAGCAAGCTGGCTGGTGAAAAGAGCGGGCGATACAGTGCAAGTGACAACTCACATTCTTAGACTGGTTGTCCACTTCAGGGCAAGTTCACAGGGTCACGGTACCTAAAAGGGCAATTAGGTAACAAGCGAGGAGGAGAATTTTAAAGGAGAGAGCGGGGAAATGGGAGTAGAGTTGGATAGTTTGGGGAGGGAGAGCTTAGCATCAGCACAGGCAAGATGGACCAAATGCCCTTCTTCTCGGCCAATATTCCTATGGTCACAAGATAAGTGGAGATGTGGGAGGCCACTTGATCCACCTCAGCTCAACCATCCAGAAAAAAATCTTACTGTCCTCCCATCCAGCGGGATCTGGAATGAATGCAAAGTTTTAGCCTTCACTACCCAACTCAGAAGACTGTTCATAAGAAAGATAAGGAACATAAGAAACAGGAGCAGGAGTAGGCCATACGGCCCCTTGAGCCTGCTCCGCCTTGCAATAAGATCATGGCTGATCTTCGGCCTCAACTCCACTTTCCCGCCCGATCCCCATATCCCTTGATTCCCCTAGAGTCCAAAATTCCCCTAGAGTTCCCGGGTTGATCACTCATTGGGGAAGATCTTGACTTTCTGCGATCGATAGTGTAAAATGAATGATAGTGAGTCGGCAGCCCCATTTTACATCTCTCCCGAATTTACTTTCCATTTTATTTTATTGGGAGAGGTGTAAAACAGGCTGTCGATTCGTAATCACCTGTTTTACACTGATCTACCCCATTTGTACAAAGAGGTTCTTCTTGAAGTCTGTCCTAAGTTGACCGTTTACCAGTTTTGGCCCACGTGTTCTTGTTCGAATACCTTGGTTTACCTTAAAGTAACGCTCTGAACCTAATAGAAGGATATGGTGATAGCATTAGATGAAGTAGGGTGGGAGGAGGCTCGTGTGGAGCATAAACGCCAGCACAGACCAGTTGGGCCGAATGGCCTGTTTCTGTGCTGTGGACTCGCTGTAACTCAATGTACTATTTAATATCTCTCTTTACCTCTTATATAGTCACCCTCACTTCCTAATAGCTCAGCCCTTTTGACACTAGAGGGCCAATGATATGAGTGTGTGGTGATGGTGGGGAGCCTTGCCTGTGTATTGGAAACTTGGGCTCGTGTTGCCCGAGATTTGCCAACCATTTCAATGGCAGAAAAGGGGCCAGAATCGGGCGGAATGGGCTACTGCCAGATTCCCATCCTGATCCCCCTCCCCTCATTCCCCCTGCTCCTGTCAGGTCCAGCGCATGTAAATGCCAGCAGAGGGTGATGGAGACTGACTTCCTGGCCAATTTACTGCCCCTTCCACCGCCGCTCTCCGGGGCCACCTGGTGAATTGCGGTCTTGGCCGAGGCTCTTGGGCACTCTTCAGTCCCCCCCTTTTAAATAGCTGTCCACCTCTTCAGGCAGTGGCAGTGTTAAAAGGTCACACCAGGCACCATTTTATGCCATACAAGACCAAACCAGGCAATACCAGGTCATACCAGGTCACACCAGATCACACAAGACAATACCAAATCATACAAGGCAACACTTGGTTAAACCGGGTCACACCGGGTTAAAATAGGTCACACAAGACAACACCTGGTTAAACCGGGTCACACCAGGTTAAAACAGGTCACACAAGACAACACCGGGTTAAACCGGGTCACACCGGGTTAAAACAGGTCACACAAGGCAACACCAGGTCACACAAGGGAACACCAGATCACATCAGGTCATACCTAAATCACACCAGGTCGCACCAAGCGACACCAGGTCACACCAGATCACACCAGGTCACACAAGGATGTACCTTTGCTGCAAAATAATACATTGTGGCTTACACATCGTATCCCTTAACAAACAACGCATCCTCTGACATCCCATTGGCTGCGCTAGGAGAGGGCTACTACTATATTATATATTCTTGGTGTTAAGGCATATTTTAACCCTTTGCCTCTTGGGCTGGCCTGTACAGGGAGACTCCGGAGGACCGCTGGTTTGCTACAAGGGCAGCACGGCCTACCTGTACGGAATCATCAGCTGGGGAGAAGGCTGCGCTAAAATGAACAAGCCGGGAGTGTACACAAGGGTCCCCAAATACCTGGAGTGGATCTACAGGAAAATCAAACAACGGCCAAAACACGGCAGGAAGGGCTAAGCTCAGCTTACGAAATTCTTACTTCACTAGAATGATAAAACCTGATCACTTCCTTCCCCCATTTTTATTTTCTTGCGTGTGCAATCAGTGACTTTTGGAAGAACATTCGTCGTTCTGTTTTAATTATTCAAACCAGAATCCTGACGGAGGTTTTGAAAATTGTTTTTATTCAGCGATGGAGTAGGGGGCTTCGCCAGGATTGTCCTGGAGTCTCCAGGAATGAAAGAATTAATCTCCAGGAATGAAAGAATTAATCTCCAGGAATGAAAGAATTAATCTCCAGGACACTTGCAACGAACAAACCCAGGGAGAAAAATTACAGGGTCATTAAAAAAAAATGGTGTTTTTTTCTGTGGAGCGTAGGGGGTGGGGGGAGGGGGTGGCGATCACGGAGGGTGGAGGGGGAGGGGGTGGCGATCACGGGAGAGGGAGGGGTGGCGATCAAAGGGGAGGAGGGGGAGGGGGAAGAGGTGGCGATCACGGAGGGGGTTGGGGGTGCCGATCACGGAGGGTGGAGTGGGAGGGGTTGGTGGTCTAAGAGGGGGTGGCAATCATGGGAGAGGGAGGGGTGGCGATCAAGGGGGAGGAGGGGGAGAGGTGGCAATCACGGAGGGGGAGGGGGAGGTGGTCACGATCACAGAGGGGGAGGTGGTCGCCATCATGGGAGTGGGGGAGGGGAGGGGTGGCGATCACGGAGGGTGGAGGGGAGGGTTGGCGATCAATGAGAAGGTGGTGGGAGGGGGTCGCGCTCACAGAGGGGGAGGGGTCATGATCATGGGGGAGGAGGGAGGAGGGAGGAGGTGGGTCGCGATCACGGAGGGGGAGGGGAGGGGGTCGTGATCACAGGAGAGGAGGCGGGTCACGATCATGGGGGGGGGGTCGCGATCGCGCAGGGCAGGGGGTCCCGTGCGGCAGATACCCAGATTATTTTTGTGGGCCCTGAAGTTGCGCTACTGCTCCTCTGGTGCCCATGGAAATAATTCAACAACTACCTCTTCTCCTCCATCGCCTGTGGAACTGATCGAAGCCTGAACTGTGCAGGCTAGAATTACAAAGGATTTTGCAGCATAATAACAGGCCTTTCATCCCAACGGGTCTATGCCGGTGTTTATGCTCCACACAAGCCTCCTCCCTCCCTGCTTCATCTAACCCTATCAGCATATCCTTCTATTCCTTTCTCCCTCATGTACTTAACTAGATTCCCCTTTAAAGGGTCTGACCAGTTCAAACGTAAAATGACAATCGGGGCCCCTATTTCATAGTAGGTACAGCACAGGAGGCGGCCATTCGGCCCATTGTGCCTGTGCCGGCTCTTTGAAAGAGCTATCCAATTAGTCTCAAATCCCCCTGCTCTTTCCCCGTAGGCCTGTAATTTTTCTCTTCCAGTATTTATCCAATTCCCTTTTGAAAGTTACTATTGGATCTGCTTCCACCGCCCTTTCAGGCAGCACGTTCCAGATTATTGCTTTCTGTCCCTTAGCCAACTTTGAAATTATACCCTCTATACCCGAGTCCAGGTCATTAATATATATCAAAAAGACCAGTGGTCCTAATACTGACCCCTGGGGAACACCACTGTATACTTTCCTCCAGCCTGAAAAACAACCGCTCACAACTACTCTGCTTTCTGGCCCCTAGCCAATTTTGTATCCATTCTGCCACTGTCCCTTTAATCCCATGGACTTTAATTTTGCTAACAAGTCTATTATGTGGTACTTTATCAAATGTCTTTTGAAAGTCCGTATACACAACATCAACCCCACCTACCCTCATCAACCCTCTCCGTTACTTCATCAAAGAACTCAATCAAGTTAGTCAAACACGATTTTCCTTTAATAAATCCGTGCTGACTTTTATTTATTAGCCCAGACTTTTCCAAGTGCCAATTAATTTTGTCCTGAATTATTGACTCTAGAAGTGACAAAGTAACCACTGACGTGATTGGCCTGTAATTGCCGGGTTTATCCCTCTCCCCTTTTTTTGAACAGGGGTGTAACTTTTGCAATCCTCCAGTCCTCTGGCACCATCCCCATATCTAAGAAGGATTGGAAGATTGTGGCCAGTATGTCTGCAATTTTCACCCTTCCCTCAATAACCTAGCGTGTATCCCGTCTGGAGTGGGTGACTTTTCTACTTTGAGTACCGCTAATCTTTTAAGGAACTCCTCTTTATCAATTGTTAACCTATCCAATATTACTGCTACAATGGCAGCATCCCCTTCTCTAGTGAAGACCGATGCGAAGTATTCATTTAGTTTCTCAGCCATGCCCTCTGCCTCCACAAGAAGATCTCCTTTTTTGTCCCTAATCGGTCCCACCTTTGCTTTGACTACCCTTTTACTATTTATATGTTTAGAAAAGACATTTGGGTTCCCTTTTATGTTACCCACTAATCTATTCTCATACTCTCTCTTTGCCCCTCTTATTCCCCTTTTCAGATCTCCTCTGTACTTTCTGTGTTTAGCCTGGTTTGCTACTGTATTATGAACCTTGCATCCATCACACGCCTCCTTTTTCTGTTTCATTTTAATCTCCATATCTTTTGTCATCCTGGGAGCTCTAGCTTTGGATGCCCTTCCTTTCCCCCTCATAGGGATGTGTCTATTCTGTACCCGAACCAACTCCTCCTTGAAGGCCTCCCATTGTTTTGCCTACCAATTTTTGATTCCAATCCACCGGGGCAAGATCCCTTTTTAACTCAATAAAATTTGCCCTCCTCCAGTTAAGTATTTTCACATTTGATTGTTCCTTGTCCTTTTCCATTACTATTCTAAACCTAATGATATTATGATCACTATTCCCTAAATGCTCCCCCACTGAAACATGCTCCACCTGACCCACTTCATCCTCCTGAACTAGATCCAGCACTGCTTCCTTCCTGGTTGGGCTGGAAACACACTGTTCTAGAAAGTTCTCTTGAACACATTTCAGGAATTCCTCCCCCTCTTTGCTCTTTACACTGTTACTATCCCAGTCTATATTAGGATAATTGAAGTCCCCTATTATCATTACTCTATAGTTCTTGCATCTTTCCGTGACTTGCCTGCAAATTTGTTCCTCTATCTCCTTCCCACTATTTGACGGCCTATAATATACACTCAGTAGAGTAATAACTCCTCTATTGTTCCTTAATTCCAACCACCAATAGATTCTTTCTTTGACCCCTCAACTACATCATCCCTTTCCAGTGCCATAATAGTTTCCTTGATCAATACTGCCACCACCCCCTGCCTCCCACACCCCCACCCTTTCTTTCCTTCCCTATCTTTTCTGAGTAGCTTGTAGTCAGGAATATTAAGTACCCAATCCTCCCTTTCTTTGAGCCAGATCTCTGTTATTGTCACTATATCATAGTATGTGGCGACTTGAGCCTGCAGCTCACCAACCTTATTTACATGCGTTAATGCACATGCACTCTAAACTCATCTTAGATTGCCTAGCATTTGCCCCCAGTCTGATCCCTCCTATTTCTGAACTGTTCTTTACTCTAGTGTTACTTGTCCCTCTCAGTCCTCTATTCACCTTGTTTCTCCTCTCTAATGTTTCATCTTGGTGCCTATCCCCCTGCCAAATTAGTTTAAATCCTCCCCTACAGCACTAGTTAACCTCCCCGTGAGGACATGGGTCCCAGCTCTGTTGAGGTGCAACCCGACCATCTTGAGCAGATCCCTCCTGCCCCTAAACTGGTCCCAATGCCTCAGGAATCCGAAGCCCCCCCCCCCTCCTGCACCATTTTTCCAGCCACGCATTAACCTGTCTTATCCTACTATTCCTATACTCACTAGCACGTGGCACTGGGAGTAATCCAGAGATTACTACCTTTGAGGTCCTGCTTTTTAAACTTCCTCCCTAGCTCCTGAAACTCTGACTGCAGGACCTCAACCCTTTTCCTTCCCATGTTATTGGTTCCCACATGGACCACGACTTCTGTCTGTTCCCCTTCCCCCCTCAAAATGTTCTGCACCCTCTCAGTGATGTCCTTTACCCTGGGACCAGGGAGGCAACACACCATGCGGGCCTCACGGCGGCGTTGCAGAAACACCTGTCTATCCCCCTGACTATCGATTCCCCTATAACAACTGCATCTCTTTTGCCCCCCTCTCCCCACCCATGCAGCCGAGTCTCCCACGGTGCCATGGATTTGCTTCTGACTGGACTCCCCCGAGGTGTCAATGCCCTCACTGGTATTCAGCACTGAATACTGTTGTGTGAGTGCCACACTCCCACGGGACTCCAGCACTGCCTGCCTGTACACGTTTCAGGAATTCCTCCCCCTCTTTGCCCTTTACACTGTTACCATCCTAGTCTGTATTGGGATAATTGAAGTCCCCCATTATCACTTGCTCTGGTTCTTGCATCTTTCTGTAATTTGCCTGCAAATTTGCTCCCCCATCTCCTTCCCACTATTTGGTGGCCTATAGTGTACACCCGGGAGTGTAATAGCTCTTCTGTTGTTCCTTAATTCTAACCAAATAGATTCTATCTTTGACCCCTCAACTATATCATCCCTTTCCAGAGCTATAATAGTTTATTTGATCAATACTGCCATCCCTCTCCCCCCTCCTTTCTTTCCTTCCCTATCTTTTCTGAATACCTTGTAGCCAGGAATATTAAGGATAGCTCCTCTATTGTTCTTTAATTCAATTTAAGTGATAGGACCCCGATTTCTATATTAAAAGGGGCCTACCTCCTGAATCAGGCAGGCGCTTTGGATACCCGGCAGTAGGCCCCTGTTAAAATGGCGGCAGTCGTATTGCCGGTGGTAACGGGGGTGGTGAGTCTTCCAATTCCATTTTAAGGCCGTTTATGCCCCGTTAACACCAGGCGAAGGGAGTGAAAATCGACCCCATTAACCCCTTGAAATAAATGTGTGCACATCGTAGAAACTTGTAACAATAAAAAAAATATAAGGCTGCAGATGTATAAGTTTTGATGAGTAATCAGAAGCTTCAGATGGCAAATATTGATACACAGTGTGCACCATGAGAGGGGAATACATCCAGGTTAAAAACATTGTAATAATCTCTCACAGGACACTTCCCCCCTGCCACTCAACCCAGGAACTAATGGCTGGGAACAATAGCCCAGAACCCAGCTAATATCCTCCTTCTGAGAGGCCAAGAAAACCCGAAACCTCTCAGGGAGTCGACGTGTGAGCATTTTACAGAAATGATTCAATTCGTGGAGTTGCCACGTTCCAGAAATAAATGTGTGTGTTGTTTGTTTATGTGTGTGTGAGTGTGTGTGTTGTTTGTGAATGTGTGTTTGTTTGTGTGTTTGTGTTTATGTTTGTGGGTGAGTGTATGTTTGTGTGTTTTTTATGTGTGTGTGTAGAGGGGATGGGAGCTTGGATCTTTGTGTCTGTGTGACAGTGTGTATGAGTCTGTCTGTGTGTGAACCTGTGTGTGAGTGCGTGCATGTGTGTGTGTGGGGCGAGTGTGTGCGTGTGTTAGTGAGTCCATGGGGGGAGTGAATGTAGGAGGGAGTGAGTGTGAGTGTGTGTGTGGGGGAGTGAGTGTGTGTGTGGGGGGGTGAGTGTGTGTGTGGGGAGAGTGGAGAGAGTCAGTGTGGGTGTAAGTGAGTGAGTGAATGAGTTTGGGTGTGTGGGGTGAGTGAGTGTGGGTGGAGTGAGTGAGTGTGTGGGGTGAGTGAGTATGTGTGTGTGTGAGGTGAGTGAGTGTGGGTGGAGTGAGTGAGTGTGGGTGGAGTGAGTGTGTGGGGGTGAGTGTGTGGGGTGAGTGAGTGTGGGTGGAGTGAGTGAGTGTGGGTGGAGTGAGTGTGTGGGGGTGAGTGTGTGGGGGTGAGTGAGTGTGGGGGTGAGTGAGTGTGTGGGGTGAGTGTGTGGGGTGAGTGAGTGTGGGTGGAGTGAGTGGGGTGAGTGAGTGTGGGTGGAGTGAGTGTGTGGGGTGAGTGAGTGTGTGGGGTGAGTGAGTGTGTGGGGTGAGTGTGTGGGGTGAGTGTGTGGGGTGAGTGAGTGTGGGTGGAGTGAGTGAGTGTGGGTGGAGTGAGTGTGTGGGGGTGAGTGTGTGGGGGTGAGTGAGTGTGTGGGGTGAGTGAGTGTGGGTGGAGTGAGTGGGTGAGTGAGTGTGGGTGGAGTGAGTGTGTGGGTGGAGTGAGTGTGGGTGGAGTGAGTGAGTGTGGGTGGAGTGAGTGAGTGTGGGTGGAGTGAGTGAGTGTGTGGGGTGAGTGAGTGTGTGGGGGTGAGTGAGTGTGTGGGGTGAGTGTGTGGGGTGAGGTGAGTGAGTGTGTGGGGTGAGTGTGTGGGGTGAGGTGAGTGAGTGTGTGGGGTGAGTGTGTGGGGTGAGTGAGTGTGGGTGGAGTGAGTGTGGGTGGAGTGAGTGTGTGGGTGGAGTGAGTGAGTGTGTGGGTGGAGTGAGTGAGTGTGTGGGTGGAGTGAGTGTGTGGGTTGAGTGAGTGTGTGGGTTGAGTGAATGAGTGTGTGGGGTGAGTGAGTGAGTGTGTGGGGTGAGTGTGGGTGGAGTGAGTGAGTGTGTGGGGTGAGTGTGGGTTGAGTGAGTGAGTGTGTGGGGTGAGTGTGGGTGGAGTGAGTGAGTGAGTCGGGTGAGTGTGTGGGGTGAGTGTGCGTTGAGTGAGTGAGTTTGTGGGGTGAGTGTGGGTGGAGTGAGTGAGTGAGTTTGTGGGGTGAGTGTGGGTGGAGTGAGTGAGTGAGTGTTGGTGGAGTGAGTGAGTGTGGGTGGAGTGAGGGAGTGTGTGTGGGTGGAGTGAGTGAGCGTGTGGGTTGAGTGAGTCAGTGTGGGTGTGAGTGAGTGTGTGGCGTGAGCGTGGGTGGAGTGAGTGAGTGTGTGGGGAGAGTGGAGTGAGTCAGTGTGGGTGTGAGTGAGTGAATGGGTCAGTGAGTGTGTGGGGTGAGTGGAGCGAGTCAGTGTGGGTGGAGTGAGTGAGTGGGGTGAGGGTGAGTGGGTGAGTGAGTGGGGTGAGTGAGTGAGTGTGTGGGGTGAGTGGGTGAGTGAGTGAGTGAGTGTGTGGGGTGAGGGTGAGTGAGTGAGTGAGTGTGTGGGGTGAGGGTGAGTGAGTGAGTGGGTGAGTGAGTGTGTGGGGTGAGGGTGAGTGAGTGAGTGTGTGGGGTGAGGGTGAGTGGGTGAGTGAGTGAGTGTGTGGGGTGAGGGTGAGTAGGTGAGTGAGTGAGTGGGTGAGTGGGGTGAGGGTGAGTGAGTGAGTGTGTGGGGTGAGGGTGAGTGGGTGAGTGTGTGGGGTGAGGGTGAGTGGGTGAGTGTGTGGGGTGTGGGTGAGTGTGTGGGGTGAGTGGGTTGAGTGAGTGAGTGGGTGAGTGAGTGTGTGGGGTGAGGGTGAGTGGGTGAGTGTGAGTGGGTGAGTGAGTGAGTGTGTGGGGTGAGGGTGAGTGAGTGTGTGTGGGGTGAGGGTGAGTGAGTGGTGGGGTGAGGGTGAGTGGGTGAGTGTGAGTGGGTGAGTGTGAGGGTGAGTGGGTGAGTGAGTGGTGGGGTGAGGGTGAGTGAGTGTGTGGGTGAGTGAGTGTGTGGGGTGAGGGTGAGTGAGTGAGTGTGTGGGGTGAGGGAGAGTGAGTGAGTGTGTGTGGTGAGTGAGTGAGTGGGGTGGGTGAGGGTGAGTGGGGTGGGTGAGGGTGAGTGGGTGTGTGGGGTGAGTGAGTGTGTGGGGTGAGTGGGTTGAGTGAGTGATTGTGTTGCGTGAGTGGGGGTGAGGGTGAGTGAGTGAGTGTGTGGGGTGAGGGTGGGTGAGTGAGTGAGTGTGTGGGTTGAGTGAGTGAGTGTGTGGGGTGGGTGAGGGTGAGTGAGTGAGTGTGGGGGGTGAGGGTGAGTGAGTGAGTGTGTGGGGTGAGGGTGGGTGAGTGAGTGAGTGTGTGGGGTGAGTGGGTTGAGTGAGTGAGTGTGTGGGGTGGGTGAGGGTGAGTGAGTGAGTGTGGGGGGTGAGTGAGTGAGTGTGTGGGGTGAGGGTGGGTGAGTGAGTGAGTGTGTGGGGTGGGTGAGTGAGTGAGTGTGTGGGGTGAGTGAGTGAGTGAGTGTGTGGGGTGAGTGAGTGAGTGTGTGGGGTGAGGGTGAGTGAGTGAGTGTGTGGGGTGAGTGGGTTGAGTGAGTGAGTGACCTGCCCCACACCTATAAGGTCACACAGACTGAGTAGACGCGAGGTGCCAATTTCATGTCGATGCCTAAATATAAACAGGAACGTTGACCAGTATTGGAAAATTGTGAAGCTCTTTGATCAGTGCTGCAAGAGCAAGAGGTCACATCAGGAAGGTTTCAATGGTGTTCTGGCTGATGGATTCTGAACCCCTGGTCCGACAGAGCTTCTGGGCTGTCCAGCGTTAATGTCCAAATTGTCTACAGTAGGGGAAGGCGGCTGGAAATATAAAATGGCCTCCCCCTTCCCCCACCTCTCTGACTTAATATCAATGAAATTAACTCTTCATAGAATCATAGAATGATACAGCACAGAAGGAGGCCATTGAGCCCATCATGCCTGTCCCGCCTCTTTCAAAGAGCTATGCAATTAGCCCCACTCCCCCTGTTCTTTACCCATAGTCCTGCCAATTTTTCTCCTTCAAGTATTTATCCAATTCCCTTTTGAAAGTTAGTATTGAATCTGCTTCCACCGCCCTTTCAGGCAGTGCATTCCAGATCATAACTCGGGTAAATAAATTTTTCCTAATATCTCCTTATAGAATCATAGAAAATTTACGACACAGAAGGAGGCCATTCGGCCCATCATGTTTGCGCCGGCCGAAAATGAGCCACCCAGCCTAATCCCACTTTCTAGCACTTGGTCCGTAGCTTTGTAGGTCACGGCACTTCAGGTGCACATCCAGGTACTTTTCAAATGAGTTGAGGGTTTCTGCCTCTACCACCCTTTCAGGCAGTGAGTTCCAGACCCCCACCACCCTCTGGGTGACAAAATTTTTCCTCAGCTTCCCTCTAATCCTTTTACCAATCACTTTAAATCTATGCCCCCCCCGTTATTGACCTCTCTGCTAAGGGAAATAGGTCCTTCCTATCCACTCTATCTAGGCCCCTCATAAATTTGTACACCTCAATTAAATCACCCCTCAGCCTCCTCTGTTCAAAAGAGAACAACCCCAGCCTATCCAATCTTTCCCCATAGCTAAAATTCTCCAGTCCTGACAATATCCTTGTAAATCTCCTCTGTACCCTCTCTAGTGTAATGTGGTGACCAGACCTGTACGCAGTACTCAAGCTGTGGCCTAACCAGTGTTTTATACAGTTCCAGCATAACCTCCCTGCTCTTATATTCTGTGCTTTGGCCAATAAAGGAAAGTATTCCATATGCCTTCTTAACCACCTTATCTACCTGTCCTGCTACCTTCAGGATCTGTGGACATGCACTCCAAGGTCCCTCACTTCCTGTACACCTTTCAGTATCCTCCCATTTATTGTGTATTCCCTTGCCTTGTTTGCCCTCCCCAAATGCATTACCCCACACTTCTCTGGATTGAATTCCATTTGCCACTTTTCTGCCCACCTGACCAGTGCATTGATATCTTCCTGCAGTCTACAGCTTTCCTCCTCACTATCAACCATATAGCCAATTTTTGTTTGATCTGCAAACTTCTTAATCATGCCCCCTACATTTAAGTCCAAATCATTAATATATATCACAAAAAACAAGGGACCCAGTACTGAGCCCTGTGAAACCCCACTAGAAACAGCCTTCCAGTCACAAAAACACCCATCGACCATTACCCTTTACCTCCTGCCACTGAGTCAATTTTGGATCCAACTTGCCACTCTCCCTTGGATCCCATGGGCTTGTACTTTTTTGACCAGTCTGCCATGTGGGACCTTGTCAAAAGCCTTGCTAAAATCCATGTACTACCCTCATCGACCCTCCTTGTTACCTCCTCAAAAAACTCAATCAAGTTAGTCAGACACGACCTTCCCTTAACAAATCCACGCTGACTGTCCTTGATTACTCCGTGCCTTTCTAAGTGACGGTTTACACTGTCTCTCAGAATTGATTCCAATAATTTGCCCGCCACTGAGGTTAGACTGACTGGCCTGTAATTACTCAGTCTATCCCTCACTCCCTTTTTAAACGATGGTACAACGTTAGCAGTCCTCCAATCCTCCGGGACCACGCCTGTATCCAGTGAGGATCAGAAAATGAAGGTGTGGCTAGGTGTCAATTTTTGTTTGATGACACTCTTGTGAAGCACCTTGGGAGGTTTTACTGCGTTAAATGTACTATATAAATGCAAGTTGTTGTATTTCCTGGATTGGCGTTTTCAAAAGCGGGGTTGGAGGGGGGGTAACTATTGGGTAAACCTAACCACCGGGTAAATCTGGTCTGAACGTTATCTATGTCACAGTCACTGATGACAGAAGCTTAGCAAAGCCACTAAAAGACCTGATTGGGGCTGTGTGCATGTGGATGGCCAGACCTGGGCCCCTTATTGTACTCACCCTGGTCCAGCATCAACTGCCTGCGAGGAACATACAAAAACTCAGCTCTTCTATTGAGTCGAGAAGTCCAGCCTCATGTCGCTCACACAGGGCCTGCAGTCAAAGCCATGTCTTTATTTAGAAACTGTCGGCGCACAATTCAGTCCTTGTTTTCTTTGACTTCAAAGAGGGTTTCCCACGGGACCACTGTTTATTTCTGTGGCTCCCTTACACTGCTTTTAAGTCAGAATTTCTCTTTAGTGTGAGCTTGGCTCAGTGAGTAGCGCTCTCACTTCAGAGTCAGAATGTCATGAGTTTAAGGCCCATAATTCAGGCTGACACTGAGTCAGTGCAGTACTGAGGGAGTGCTGCACTGTTGGAGGTGCCATCTTTCAGATGCAACGTTAAACCGAGGCCCCGTCTGCTCTTTTAGGTGGAAGTAAAAGATCCTACTGCCATTATTTCGAAGAAGAGCAGCTAAATATTCCAGGGTACAGATGCTATAGGAAAGATAGAGCAGGAGGTAAGAGAGGAGGGGGAGTTGCGTTCTTGATTAGGGAGAACATCACGGCAGTAGTGAGAGAGGATATATCCGAGGGTTCGCCCACGGAGTCGATATGGGTAGAACTGAAAAATAAGAAGGGAGAGATCACGTTGATAGGATTGTACTACAGACCCCCAAATAGTCAACGGGAAATTGAGGAGCAAATATGTAAGGAGATTACAGACAGCTGCAAGAAAAATAGGGTGGTAATAGTAGGGGACTTTAACTTTCCCAACATTGACTGGGACAGCCATAGCATTAGGGGCTTGGATGGAGAGAAATTTGTTGAGTGTATTCAGGAGGAATTTCTCATTCAGTATGTGGATGGCCCGACTAGAGAGGGGGCAAAACTTGACCTCCTCTTGGGAAATAAGGAAGGGCAGGTGACAGAAGTGTTAGTGAGGGATCACTTTGGGACCAGTGATCATAATTCCATTAGTTTTAAGATAGCTATGGAGAAGGATAGGTCTGGCCCAAAAGTTAAAATTCTAAATTGGGGAAAGGCCAATTTTGATGGTATTAGACAGGAACTTTCAGAAGTTGATTGGGAGAGTCTGTTGGCAGGCAAAGGGACGTCTGGTAAGTGGGAGGCTTTCAAAAGTGTGTTAACCAGGGTTCAGGGTAAGCACATTCCTTATAAAGTGAAGGGCAAGGCTGGTAGAAGTAGGGAACCTTGGATGACTCGGGAGATTGAGGCCCTGGTCAAAAAGAAGAAGGAGGCATATGACATGCATAGGCAGCTGGGATCAAGTGGATCCCTTGAAGAGTATAGAGATTGCTGGAGTAGAGTTAAGAGAGAAATCAGGAGGGCAAAAAGGGGACATGAGATTGCTTTGGCAGATAAGGCAAAGGTGAATCCAAAGAGCTTCTACAAATACATAAAGGGCAAAAGGGTAACTAGGGAGAAAGTAGGGCCTCTGAAGGATCAACAAGGTCATCTATGTGCGGAACCACAAGAGATGGGTGAGATCCTAAATGAATATTTCGCATCGGTATTTACGGTTGAGAAAGGCATGGATGTTAGGGAACTTGGGGAAATAAATAGTGATGTCTTGAGGAGTGTACATATTACAGAGAGGGAGGTGCTGGAAGTCTTAACGCGCATCAAGGTAGATAAATCTCCGGGACCTGATGAAATGTATCCCAGGACGTTATGGGAGGTTAGGGAGGAAATTGCAGGTCCCCAAGCAGAGATATTTGAATCATCCACCGCTACAGGTGAGGTGCCTGAAGATTGGAGGGTAGCAAATGTTGTGCCTTTGTTTAAGAAGGGCGGCAGGGAAAAGCCTGGGAACTACAGACCGGTGAGCCTGACATCTGTAGTGGGTAAGTTGTTAGAGGGTATTCTGAGAGACAGGATCTACAGGCATTTGGAGAGGCAGGGACTGATTAGGAACAGTCAGCATGGTTTTGTGAGAGGAAAATCATGTCTCACGAATTTGATTGAGTTTTTTGAAGGGGTAACCAAGAAGATAGATGAGGGCTGTGCAGTAGACGTGGTCTACATGGACTTTAGCAAAGCCTTTGACAAGGTACCGCATGGTAGGTTGTTACATAAGGTTAAATCTCATGGGATCCAAGGTGAGGTAGCCAATTGGATACAAAATTGGCTTGACGACAGAAGACAGAGGGTGGTTGTAGAGGGTTGTTTTTCAAACTGGAGGCCTGTGACCAGCGGTGTGCCTCAGGGATCGGTGCTGGGTCCGCTGTTATTTGTATTAATGATTTGGATGATAATTTAGGAGGCATGGTTCGTAAGTTTGCAGATGACACCAAGATTGGTGGCATCGTGGACAGTGAAGAAGGTTATCTAGGATTGCAACGGGATCTTGATAAATTGGGCCAGTGGGCCGATGGATGGCAGATGGAGTTTAATTTAGATAAATGTGAGGTGATGCATTTTGGTAGATCGAATCGGGCCAGGACCTACTCCGTTAATGGTAGGGCGTTGGGGAGAGTTATAGAACAAAGAGATCTAGGAGTACAGGTTCATAGCTCCTTGAAAGTGGAGTCACAGGTGGATAGGGTGGTGAAGAAGGCATTCAGCTTGCTTGGTTTCATTGGTCAGAACATTGAATACAGGAGTTGGGATGTCTTGTTGAAGTTGTACAAGACATTAGTAAGGCCACACTTGGAATACTGTGTACAGTTCTGGTCACCCTATTTTAGAAAGGATATTATTAAACTAGAAAGAGTGCAGAAAAGATTTACTAGGATGCTGCCGGGACTTGATGGTTTGACTTATAGGGAGAGGTTAGATAGACTGGGACTTTTTTCCCTGGAGAGTAGGAGGTTAAGGGGTGATCTTATAGAAGTCTATAAAATAATGAGGGGCATAGATAAGGTAGATAGTCAAAATCTTTTCCCAAAGGTAGGGGAGTCTATAACGAGGGGACATAGATTTAAGGTGAGAGGGGCGAGATACAAAAGGGTCCAGAGGGGCAATTTTTTCACTCAAAGGGTGGTGAGTGTCTGGAACGAGCTGCCAGAGGCAGTAGTAGAGGTGGGTACAATTTTGTCTTTTAAAAAGCATTTGGACAGTTACATGGGTAAGATGGGTATAGAGGGATATGGGCCAAGTGCAGGCAATTGGGACTAGCTTAGTGGTATAAACTGGGCGACATGGACATGTTGGGCCGAAGGGCCTGTTTCCATGTTGTAAACTTCTATGATTCTATGAATTCTCCCCGGTGCCCTGGCCAATATTTATCATCAACCAACATCACTAAAAAAAAACAGATTATTTGGTCATTATCACATTGCTGTTTGTGGGACCTTGCTGTGTGCAAATTGTCTGCCGCGTTTCCTACATTACAACTTCAAAAAGTATATAAATGGCTGTAAAGCAGTTTGGGACGTCCTGTAGTTGTGAAAAGCACTGTATAAATGCAAGTTCTTTCTTCTGAAACAGATTATTAAAGCAGAAGGAGATTCACTTTATGCCTGTCTGTTCTACGCTTAACCCAGGAGTGTAATGGAAATCTGTCCCACTCCACAATGCCAACACCCTTCACTTTCAGCACAAATGGGGGAAAAAAAATTCCAGTTCATTTTAAATTGACACAGAAGCAATACAAGAATCCTGTTCCACCAACAACAAGACTCCATTTGGAATGCACGGCCTGAAAGGGTGGTGGAAGCAGATTAAATAGCAACTTTCATAACTTAAGAACATAAAAAATAGGAGCAGGAGTAGGCCAATCGGCCCCTCGAGCCTGCTCCGCCATTCAATAAGATCATGGCTGATCTGATCCTAACCTCAAATCTAAATTCATGTTTCAAAAGGGAATTGGATAAATACTTGAATAGGAAAAACTTGCAGGGCTATGGGGAAAGAGCAGGGGCAGTGGGACTAACTTGATAGCTCTTTCAAAGAGCTGGCATGATGGGCCGAATGGCCGCCTTCTGTGCTCTATGATTTGTAGGTCCTTTTTTCAACCCAGCTTATTTTGTAATTGTGGGAGGATTTGTGGCCGTAAACCAGTATCCCGTCACTCCATACGGTACAAGGCACACCTTCTTATAGATTTCAGCTGATTGTAATGCCTTCTGCTGGTTTGAGATCCAGGGGCAGGGTTTTGTCTTTACCCCACCGGGTGTTAAACATCACGGAGTGCGGAGAGGAAAATGTGGTGGGGAAGATCACACTCCAGCAATGGAAGCCGCAGGATACTCCTTCCATTGAAAGCTGTGTCTCAGTGGGTAGCGCTCTCGCCTCTGAGTCAGAATGTTGTGGGTTCAAGTCCCACTCCAGAGACTTGAGCACAAAATCTAGGCTGACACTTCCAGTGCAGTACTGAGGGGGTGCTGCACTGTCAGAGGTGCCATCTTTCGGATGAGGTGTTAAACTGAGGCCCCGTCTGCCCTCAGATGGATGTAAAAGATCCCACGGTCACTATCTGAAGAAGAGCAGGGGAGTTCTCCCCGCTGCCCTGGTTAATATTTATTCCTCAACCAACACCATTAAAAACAGATTTTCTGGTCATTTTCTCATTGTTATTTGTGGGATCTTGCTGTGCGCAAATCAGCTGCTGCATTTCCTACATTACAACAGTGGCTACACTTCAAACGTACTTCATTGGCTGTAAAGAGCTTTGGGACGTCCTGAGGTCAGAAAAGGTGCTATATAAAATGCAAGTCCTTTCTTATTGATGCGTAAAATATCTGGCAGGTTCCCTAAGGAGCGTGCGATCCTCCGCCCCAGATTTTTCTTTTGCGCGCTCCTTCCAGCCCACGTTAAACACCCAGGGCGGTAAAGGTGAAAATCTACGCCCCACCCAATGTAGGATTCAGAATTCTCGTTCCCTTTCCCTCCAGTTCCATCCTCGCAGGAGTTAACACAGATTAGGGCCGTGCCTTGTGAGCTGCTGGCGTTCCTGGATGACCAAAGTCAGAAGCGTAACAATGGACAGGAAGCAAGATGAAGATATCAAGCTGGAGCCAGAAGGTTATGTTCCCTCTGCTCTATCTCCTAAGCTACTGGTTAAAGTAAGTCCGTGAGGTATTAATATCCTGTTCTATTTAGGCGCTTTTTGACTATTTTTACCGGCTGATTACTCCCTGACCTGCTCCCCGCTGGGAGGAGGTTGTCTGTAATAGTGCCATATGCTCAGTTAACATATTTAACTGGGAGGTTTATTTCTGTCTGAGAAAGTGCTTGTTTCGCAATTTGGCTGCTTCTTTACACAAGTCATTGAAACCAACCTCGCCAATAAAGGAACTATCCATAAAAAATATCACCCCTGGGGTCACAAGGTCGATGAGCTATTCCTCCTTGATACGATGACATGGTTAAGAGTCACATGACCCGGTCCCACTTGCAGATTGTCCACCTCAGACTGAGCTCGCCTCGAGCCCAACTGGCGGGTTGTCCTGTGGAATTGGTTTTGGAAAGTCTGCCCGATTCTAGGAGTAGGGGGCACAGTTTAAAAATTAGAGCCAGACCTTTCAGGAAGTGAGATTAGAAAACATTTCTACACAAAAAAGGGTGGTAGAAGTTTGGAACTCTCTTCCGCAAACGGCAATTGATACTAGCTCAATTGCTAAATTTAAATCTGAGATAGATAGCTTTTTGGCAACCAAAGGTATTAAGGGATATGGGCCAAAGACAGGTATATGGAGTTAGATCACAGATCAGCCATGATCTTATCAAATGGCAGAGCAGGCACGAGGGGCTGAATGGCCGACTCCTGTTCCTATATTCCGATGTTTCCTATGGAACCTTCAATGTGATGGATGATCTCAGCTTTTTTTTTATTCGTTCATGTGATGTGGGCATCGCTGGCAAGGCCAACATTTATTGCCCATCCCTAATTGCCTTTGAGAAGGTGATGGTGAGCCACCTTCTTGAACCCCTGCAGTCCATCTGGAGAAGGTTCTCTCACAGTGCTGTTAGAATCATAGAATCATAGAAGTTTACAACATGGAAACAGGCCCTTCGGCCCAACATGTCCGTGTCGCCCAGTTTATACCACTAAGCTAGTCCCAATTGCCTGCACTTGGCCCATATCCGTCTATACCCATCTTACCCATGTAACTGTCCAAATGCTTTTTAAAAGACAAAATTGTACCCGCCTCTACTACTGCCTCTGGTAGCTCGTTCCAGACACTCACCACCCTTTGAGTGAAAAAATTGCCCCTCTGGACCCTTTTGTATCTCTCCCCTCTCACCTTAAATCTATGCCCCCTCGTTATAGACTCCCCTACCTTTGGGAAAAGATTTTGACTATCTACCTTATCTATGCCCCTCATTATTTTATAGACTTCTATAAGATCACCCCTAAACCTCCTACTCTCCAGGGAAAAAAGTCTCAGTCTATCCAACCTCTCCCTATAAGTCAAACCATCAAGTCCCGGTAGCATCCTAGTAAATCTTTTCTGCACTCTTTCTAGTTTAATAATATCCTTTCTATAATAGGGTGACCAGAACTGTACACAGTATTCCAAGTGTGGCCTTGTACAACTTCAACAAGACATCCCAACTCCTGTATTCAATGTTCTGACCAATGAAACCAAGTATGCCGAATGCCTTCTTCACCACCCTATCCACCTGTGACTCCACTTTCAAGGAGCTATGAACCTGTACTCCTAGATCTCTTTGTTCTATAACTCT
Source organism: Heptranchias perlo (assembly GCF_035084215.1). Lineage (NCBI taxonomy): Eukaryota > Metazoa > Chordata > Chondrichthyes > Hexanchiformes > Hexanchidae > Heptranchias > Heptranchias perlo. The sequence goes on from NC_090328.1 coordinate 8,897,620, forward strand.
CCCCAACGCCCTACCATTAACGGAGTAGGTCCTGGCCCGATTCGATTTACCAAAATGCATCACCTCACATTTATCTAAATTAAACTCCATCTGCCATTCATCGGCCCACTGGCCCAATTTATCAAGATCCCGTTGTAATCCGAGATAACCTTCTTCACTGTCCACAATGCCACCAATCTTGGTGTCATCTGCAAACTTACTAACCATGCCTCCTAAATTCTCATCCAAATCATTAATATAAATAACAAATAACAGCGGACCCAGCACCGATCCCTGAGGCACACCGCTGGACACAGGCATCCAGTTTGAAAAACAACCCTCTACAACCACCCTCTGTCTTCTGTCGTCAATCCAATTTTGTATCCAATTGGCTACCTCACCTTGGATCCCGTGAGATTTAACCTTATGTAACAACCTACCATGCGGTACCTTGTCAAAGGCTTTGCTAAAGTCCATGTAGACCACGTCTACTGCACAGCCCTCATCTATCTTCTTGGTTACCCCTTCAAAAAACTCAATCAAATTTGTTAGGTAGGGAGTTCCAGGATTTTGACCCAGCAACGATGAAGGAACGGCGATATATTTCCAAGTTGGGACGGTATGTGACTTGGAGGGAAACGTGCAGGTGGTGTTTTTCCCATGTGCCTGCTGCTCTTGTCCTTCTAGATGGTAGAGGTCGCATGTTTGGGAGATGCTGTCTAAGAAACCTTGGCGAGTTGCTGCAGTGCATCCTCTAGATGGTACACACTGCAGCCACGGTGCGCCGGTAGTAAAGGGAGTGAATGTTTCGGGTGGTGGATGGGGTGCCAATCAAGCGGGCTGCTTTGACCTGGATGGTGTTGAGCTTCTTGAGTGTTGTTGGAGCTGGTTCAGGCAAATAGGGAGTATTCCATTACACTGCTGACTTGTGCCTTGTAGATGGTGGAAAGGCTTTGGGGAGTCAGGAGTTGAGTCACTCGCCGCAGAATACCCAGCCTCTGACCTGTTCTTGTAGCCGTAGTATTTATGTGGCTGGTCCAGTTACGTTTCTGGTTAATGATGACCCCAGGATGTTGAAGGTGGGGGATTTTGTGATGGTAATGCCGTTGAATGTCAAGGGGAGGTGATTAGACTCTCTCTTGTTGGAGATGTAAACAATTTTACAACACCAAGTTATAGTCCAACGATTTTTATTTGAAATCTCCAAGCTTTCGGAGGCTTCCTCCTTCCTCAGGTAATTGTCCTGAGGAAGGAGGAAGCCTCCGAAAGCTTGGAGATTTCAAATAAAAATCGTTGGACTATAACTTGGTGTTGTAAAATTATTTACAATTGTCAACCCCAGTCCATTACTGGCATCTCCACATTGTTGGAGATGGTCATTGCCTGGCACTTGTCTGGCGTGAATGTTACTTGCCACTTATCAGCCCAAGCCTGGATGTTGTCCAGGTCTTGCTGCATGTGGGCACAGACTGCTTCATTATCTGAGGGGTTGCAAATGGAACTGAACATTGTGCAATCATCAGCGAACATCCCCATTTCTGACCTTATGATGGAGGGAAGGTCATTGATGAAGCAGCTGAAGATGGTTGGGCCTAGGACACTGCCCTGAGGAACTCCTGCAGCAATGTCCTGGGGCTGAGATGATTGGCCTCCAACAACCACTACCATTTTCCTTTGTGCTAGGTATGACTCCAGTCACTGGAGAGTTTTCCCCCTGATTCCCATTGATTTCAATTTTACTAGGGCTCCTTGGTGCCACACTCGGTCAAATGCTGCCTTGATGTCAAGCTTCCATGACTTTAAGAAAGAACTTGCATTTCTATAGCACCTTTAGTTTTTCTTTCCGAAGTGGATAACTTCACATTTATCCACGTTATACTGCATCTGCCATGTATTTGCCCACTCACTCAACTTGTCTAAATCCCCTTGAAGCCTCTTTGCATCCTCCTCACAACTCACAATCCCACCTAGTTTTGTGTCATCAGCAAACTTGGAAATATTACATTTGGTTCCCTCATCCAAATCATTGATATATATTGTGAATAGCTGGGGCCCAAACACTGATCCCTGCGGTACCCCACTAGTCACTGCCTGCCACCCGGAGAAAGACCCATTTATTCCTCCTCTCTGTTTTCCAATGATGTACTTTTTGACCTGTTGTCTGGTCAGAGGCTGGGTATTCTGCGGCGAGTGACTCACCTCCTGACTCCCCAAAGCCTTTCCACCATCTGCAAGGCACAAGTCAGGAGTGTGGTGGAATACTCTCCACTTGCCTGGATGAGTGCAGCTCCAACAACACTCAAGAAGCTCGACACCACCCAGGACAAAACAGCCCGCTTGATTGGCACCCCATCCACCACCCTAAACATTCACTCCCTTCACCACTGGTGCACCGTGGCTGCAGTGTGCACCATCCACAGGATGCACTGCAGCAACTCACCAAGGCTTCTTCGACAGCACCTCCCAAACATGCAATCTCTACCACCTAGAAGGACAAGGGCAGCAGGCACATGGGAACAACACCACCTGCACGTTCCCCTCCAAGTCACACACCATCCCAACTTGGAAATATATCGCCGTTCCTTCATCGTCGCTGGGTCAAAATCCTGGAACTCCCTACCTAACAGCACTGTTGGAGAACCTTCACCACACGGACTGCAGCGGTTCAAGAAGGCGGCTCACCACCACCTTCTCTAGGGCAATTAGGGTTGGGCAATAAATGCTGGCCTTGCCAGCGACGCCCACATCCCATGAACGAATGAAAAAAAATGCAGGAAATGCGGCAGCCAATTTGTGCTCAGCAAGGTCCCACAAACAGCAATGAGATAATGATCAGATAATCTGTTTTGATGATGTTGGTTGAGGGATAAATATTGGCCAGGACACCGGGGAGAACTCCCCTGCTCATTTTTTGAAATAGTACTGGGTGGTCTCTTAAATCCATCTAAGATGATCTCGCCTTAACGTCTCATCCGAAAGACAGTGCAGCACTCCCTCAGTACAGCCTCTCTGACAGTGCAGCGCTCTCTCGGTACTGGGAGAGTCAGCCTGGATTATGTGCTCAAGCCTCTGGAGTGGTACTTGAACCCACAATCTTCTGAGAAAAAGTGCTATCTCCTGAGGCAAGGCTGACATCTTTAGAGAGTAACCAGTGCCGGGGCAACACGGTGGTGGGTGGAAGTCTGATGGAAGCAGAGCTCCCGTCTCACTTGGAATTACCAATTTCTCGGCTCTGTCAAATATTGTGAATTTAAAATGACACCCCGTCAGCCACCAAAAAGAATTCTTTTGTCTTTGGTGTGGGGCTTGAGTTTAAGTCATACAAAAGACCCTGTGGAGCTTTAGCCGCTAGCTCACGGGGTGGCGACCTCACCAAGGCTAGCGAGCTTCTGCCGTAACCAAGACCTAATCAGGTCCAGGTTGTCTGGCTCGTACCTCAGGGTTATGAAAGGGTGATGGATGCGAGCAGAAATGGGCCTCATCATCTTTGGCATTACGGGATTTCTCTCAATTGAAGAACATCTACGCTAAATGAGATTTGAAAACAAAATCCAGTTGCAGGGAAAGAATCTCGGGTCTATCTAATTGAATGTGGAAGCCTTGTGCCCGCCAGTATCCTGTAGGTGGACACTAAAATATATGGAGTTATTTTGATTGGCAATGAGCCCGAAACCTCCTATGATCATAATTCCTCAAAACACTGGTATAAAGAATTCTCGCAATACCATGTAACAAAGATGGAATGTGACTGTGAACCAGTGACCCTTCTATAAAGGTACATTTATAATGGGGCTTGTTTGGATCATAGGGGACCATGGATTGTACCAGCTCCCTACATTTACGCTGGGAAGACTGACTGTCTTACGTTGGCAGAGCCCACAATAAACTGGGTCTATGATTCTTCCACTGGGGTAAGGGGCTGGTTTTCGGAATATAAACACAGCACAGGGGCATTGCTCTCACAAGATAATTACAGACGAGGAAGGCCATTCGGTCCATCCATCAAGAGAGATCCTAATGTCCCCCGTTGTAGCATCAAGTTGGTTCTTAAATGAATTATTAGATCTCATGGCTCTTAATTCCACTACGCTATCTCCAACTTTATTATTGATCACTCTTTGTGCGAATAATTTCCTGACATCAGTCCTGAAATTACCCTTTACTGGTTTGAACCCATGTTCCCTGGCACTACTCCTGCAGTTTAATTTAAACTAATATTTGGTTCTTACCTTTTCAGTACCATTTACTATCTTATACGCCTCTGTAGGATCACGTCTCAGATGCCTCCTTTCCAGGATGAGAAGCCTGAGTCTCTCCAGTCTTTTCTCATAACTCATACCCCGGATATTGAGAGGAATCAGCCTCCTAGCTCTGTACTTGACTCTCACTCTTGATTCTTGGATACAGTTCTCAGGGTGTGGTCTGATCAGATCGGGCACCGTTTGATCGCTGCCTTTTCTCACTTATATTCTACTGTTTTGACTTTTATTTTAATTCATCCTGGGGAATAATAGGCTTGTCAGCAAAGTTGAAGCCCACGGAATAAAAGGGGCAGTGGCAGCATGGATACGAAATTGGCTAAGGGAAACAGAGAGTAGCGGTGAACGATTGTTTTTCGGACTGAAGGGAGGTGTACAGTGGTGTTCCCCAGGGGTCGGTACTAGGACCACTGCTTTTTTTTGATATATATTAATGACTTGGACTTGGGTGCACAGGGCACAATTTCAAAATTTGCAGATGACACAAAACTTGGAAGTGTAGTAAACAGTGAGGAGGATAGTAATGGACTTCAAGAGGATACAGACAGGCTGGTGGAATGGGCGGACACATGGCAGGTGAAATTTAACGCAGAGAAGTGCAAAGTGGTACATTTTGGCAGGAAGAACGAGGAGAGGCAATATAAACTAAATGGTACAATTCTAAAGGGGGTGCAGGAACATAGAGATCTGGGGGTATATATGCACAAATCTTTGAAGGTGGCAGGACAGGTTGAGAAAGAGGTTAAAAAAGCATACGGGATCCTGGGCTTTATAAATGGAGGCATAGAGTACAAAAGTAAGCAAGTTATGTTAAACCTTTATAAATCACTGGTTCGACCACAACTGGAGTATTGTGTCCAATTCCGGGCACCGTACTTTAGGAAAGATGTGAAGGCCTTAGAGAGGGTGCAGAAAAGATTTACTAGAATGATTCCAGGGATGAGGGACTTCAGTTATGTGGATAGACTGGAGAAGCTGGGGTTGTTCTCCCTAGAGCAGAGAAGGTTCATTGGAGATTTGATAGAGGTATTCAAAATCATGAAGGGTTTAGATAAAGTAAATAAAGAGAAATTGTTCCCATTGGCGGAAGGGTCAAGAACCAGAGGACACAAATTTAAGGTGATTGGCAAAAGAACCAAAGGCGACATGAGGAAAACCTTTTTATGCAGCAAGTAGTTATGAACTGAATACGGTGCCTGAAAGGATGGTGGAAGTAGATTCAATTGTGGCTTTTAAAAAGGAATTGGATAAATATTTGAACGGAAAAATTTGCAGGGCTACGGGGAACGGGACTAACTGGATTGCTCTTACAAAGAGCCAGCACAGGCCAGATGGGCTGAATGGCTTCCTTCTGTGCTGTAACGATTCTATGATTCTATGAATATGAGCATTGCTGGCAAGACCAGCATTTATTGCCCATCGCTAGTTGCCTTTGAGAAGGTGGTGGTGAGCCGCCTTCTTGAACCGCTGCAGTCTGTGTGGTGAAGGTTCTCCCACAGTGCTGTTAGGTAGGGAGTTCCAGGATTTTGACCCAGTGACGATGAAGGAATGGCCGACATATGTCCAAGTCAGGATGGTGTGGGACTTGGAGGGGAATGTGTTCCCATGCACATGCTACCCTTGCCCTTCTAGGTGGTGAAGTTCCTGTTGAAGAAGCCTTGGCAAGTTGCTGCAGTGCATCCTGTAGACAGTTGTTACCATTTGTAATGTAGGAAACGCAGCAGCCAATTTGCACACGGCAAGGTCCCACAAACAGCAATGAGATATTGACCAGATAATCTGATTTAGTGATGTTGGTTGAGGGATAAATATTGGCCAGGACATTGAACATTTCTTCTTCAAGATAGTGCCATGGGATCCCTTATGTCCAACTGAGAGGTCAGACAGGGCCTTGGTTTAATGTCTCATCTGAAAGATGACACCTACCAACATTGCAGCACTCCCTCAGTACTGCGCTGGGAGTGTCAGTCTAGATTTTGCGATCCAGCCTCTGGAGTAGGGACTTGAACTCATCAACTTTCTGACTCAGAGACGAGAGTGCTACCCACTGAGCCACCGTTGAAACTTTATTTTGTACTTTTTTGGCTGTGTAGTTCAACATTCTCCCCGGGTCCAAATGAAAGCAAGCGCCAAGGGTACAAGTGCTTTTCAGTCGACCCTTAAAGGGAAAGTACATTACAGAGTGCATGCGTATGGGTGGGTGGAGGCAAAGAGACAGGTCTTCTTTAAAAAAAAAAGTGTTCTCCTTCACACACGAGTCTGGTGGGCGGTGCAACTAAGGGGCGACGTCAGTGAGCGTCTCTCTCTGGCTTGGTGAGGGCTGTGAGATGGCAGAGCTCATCAAGCTATTTTGAAAGTGACCCTGAGAGTTTGCAGCTGTTTAGAACCATGACTGAAGATGACGGATTCGGTTGTCGCGGAGGGGCAAGTAAAATTGAGAGATGGAAAAAAGGTTTGTGGATCTGCAGGGGGGGGAAATGTGGTGTGGGGGCTGGGGGGAGCAGCAAGTGGTTTGTGGATTTAAGGTTACGTGTGGGGCGGTTTGTTAACTGTATGTTGTTGTGTTTTTATATATCTCCGTCCAGTGGAAAAGTAGATGGCTGGTGCTCCGAAAGCCTTCTCCTGTAGCAGGTACGTGTCTGCAGTTTTACTCACTTGTCTATATTTGACTGTCTGGGGGATCGGTCTAGCGGGGAGCTGGACGTTAGGAAACTGACTGGAACACAGCTCACTAGTTATGGAGTGGTGCCTTTTTTTTAAAAACATGTATTATATAGTTCTAGTGTTTTATTTTGACCAGTGCACGACATATCCTTGGCATCTCATTCGGGCCTTTTGACCTGCAGCTGACCAGTTGCTGTGTTTTAAAACTTGTGAATTGCTCGTTTGAAAGTCTTTCGTAAATTAAAATGTGTTCCTTTTTAGGGGATGGCCGGGGGGAGGCGGGGGTTCGCGGGGAGAGAAGAGGTTTGTAAAATGAGTTGAAACATCTTTGCTTTAATTGAAGTAAAACTGAGCGTAGTCAGTCGGTCAGTATCTGAGGGAGATAAACGCTTCGGGTTTGGAACTTTACTCAGAACTCCGCCTGGTACCTGCTGACTCTGTAGGTTCTGTTTTTTTCTCCCAGTCAAAACTTTTCTAATTCCCAAATTCTGACTAGTGTGTTTTTTCATTTGAAGAGATAGTCGTGTTTGATTTGGTCACGGTGGCAATTTTTCCAGTACTTTAAAGGTTGCTTTTTGGCATATTTTTGTGCGGGGGAAGCCTTGAATTAATATACACAATAGTTCCGTGCAAGGGCATGCAGAAAAAAAAACAGGTGGAAATGTATATCGATCCTATTGATGATTTGAATGGAGCTGGGCAGTGTGCTCGAGTTAACTGCTCTTGGGCCTACTTTGATGGGTGACACCGAGTTGCCCCAGTGTCACCAAACAAGAATCAGCAGAACAAATGCCCCTTAAGGCTCCAGAGAATTGGGCACAAAATCTAGGCTGACACTCCCAGTGCAGTACTGAGGGAGGTGCTGCACTGATGGAGGTGCCGTCGTTTGGATGAGAGGTTAAACCGAGGGCCCGACTGCCATCTCAGGTGGACGTCAAAAATACCGCGGCACTATTTTGAAAGTGACTATGGGCCAAAGGCGGGTATATGGAGTTAGATCACAGATCAGCCATGATCTTATCAAATGGTGGAGCAGGCACGAGGGGCTGAATGGCCTACTCCTGTTCCTATGTTCCTATTTCGAAGAAGAGCGGGGGAGTTCTCCCCGGTGTCCTGGGCCAATATTTTTCCCTCAATCTACATTGCTAAAAAAACAAATTATCTGGTCAATTATCACATTGCTGTTTGTGGGACTTTGCTGTGCGCAAATTGGCTGCTGCGTTTCCTACATTACAACAGTGACTACACTTCAAAAAAAAAAGTACTTCGTTGGCTGTGAAGTGCTTTGGGGACGTCCTGAATGAAGATGCCCAAATAAGCAATAAAGTCCCAATGAAACCAAAAGGAACTTTACCAACTAAATGATGATGTTATCAGTGTCTACAATACGGTCTACTCCCTGCGATGCTCACCGGTCGCAGAAGCCCTCGAGCTTACCGGCAGCCACCCCGTGCGGAGTTTTGTGGTCTGGTAACTCCTGATGGATGTATTTTTTTTCAGACCGTGCCTGTTTGGGAGCAGGTGAGATCGAGTTGCAGAGTGAGTGAATCTTGTGAATGGATTAGGAATCTTTGAAGTTGCCATTTTCGCAGCTGTTTGTGCCAGTTAGCTGACGTGGAAAGTACAACTGCTCTCAATCTGTCAGGAGTGTAAAGAGAGGGATCGATCGGTGGACGGGAGGGGGAGGAGGAAAGGTTGGGGAACTGGGCAGGTTAGAGGAACCAAAAACAAATAAATCCCCCATGGACCTGATGCCGTGTATCTGGGGGTGTTGAGGCTAAGCATGATATATACAAGGCACTGGCCGACATCGTGAGAGGTTTGTGTGCTGGTGAGATATCACAAGATTGGAAGCAGACAAATACAATGCCTTTCTATAATATATTTAAAGCCCTGAGTATTGCATGCACTTCCTGTAAGTGGTGCACTTCCTGTTGACAGTTTCCCCGTCACGCTTTGATATCGAACCTGTTGTTTATTAAACAGCGAATCGTTCACTCAATCTAAGCAACACAATGCCAGATCTGCTTGTGTTGTTAAAATTCCGATCCAGGTTACTATGGATCACAATGCAGTTGTGCACTGAGGAGGGGCCTCACGCTCCCAGCTGTTTCGAGATATTGCCTAACAAGAAATTATAATTTTAGACTGAGGGGAGTGCTGCACTGTTGGAGGTGCTGTCTTTCGGATGAAATGTTAAACCGAGACCCCGTCTGCCCTCTCAGGTGGACGTAAAAGATCCCATGGCCATCTATTTCGAAGAAGAACGGGGAAATTCTCCCCGGTGTCCTGGCCAACATTTATCCCTCAACCAACATCACTTTTTTAAAAAATCCAGTTTATCTATTCCTTATCTCATTGCTGTTTATGGGACCTCACTGTGTGAAATTTGGCTGCCGTGTTTCCTACATTACAACAGTTCAACACTTCAAAAATTCTTTTTATTTGGCTGTAAAGCGCTTTGGGACATCCTTAGGTCATGATGGTGCTATATAAATGCAAGTTCTTTCTTTCTTTCTTCCTTCTTTCTTTTTTTCTTCTTTTTTTTCTTCTTCCTTTTCAATTCTTTCTTTCTCTTTCTTTCCCCATGAATTTTGCTTGTGTGTGACGTGCGGAGTCCGTAGTATTGAGTATTCAGTTCCATTCTTTCATTATTTGTTTTCAGATTGTTTGCTAATGCTGGTGTTCAAAGACAAGTCTGAGAAGAGCAAAGGGCACAAGGAGAGGAATAGTGTGACCCTGGAGGACATATGTGGCCTGGAGCCCGGCCTGTCACTGGAGGGTGTGAATCACGTGCTCGCAATAATCTGTCTGGGACAAACGGTGCTGCTGGGATTCGAGAACAAGGAAATCATGTGTGCTTGGGATATACGGACTCGCTACAGTTTGGGAGAAGGTAACTTAGGCTGACCGTAAATCTTTGAGGAGATCCGACTTTTGTTTTTTTTTGTTTAAATGAGGTGTTTAAGACTATGAAAGGATTTGATAGGGTAGATAGAGAGAAACTATTTCCTCCGGTGGGGGGAATCCAGAACAAGGGGGCATAATCTTAAATGTGGAGATGCCGGTGATGGACTGGGGTGGACAAATGTAAGGAGTTGCACAACACCAGCATATAGCTGTTGGACTATGACCTGGTGTTGTGTGACTCCTTACATAATCTTAAAATTAGAGCTAGGCCATTTAGGGGTCATGTCAGAAAGCACTTCTTCACACAAAGGGGAGTGGAAATCTGGAACTCTCTTCCCTGTTGAGGCTGGGGGTCAATTGAAAATTTAAAAACTGAGATTGATAGATTTTTGTTAGCCAAGGGTATTAAGGGATACGGAACCAAAGTGGGTGAATGAAGTTAAGATACAGAACAGCCATGATCTAATTGAATGGTGGTACAGGCTTGAAGGGCTGAATGGCCTCCTCCTGTTCCTATGTTCCACATTTTGAATTTCCATTCAGAGTTTGATCCCCAAAATGTTAAAACGGTGTCTGAGTTTTCATATCTCTGCTTGATGCCGATGCAGCAACTGGATAGTAGGTGTGTGACACTAGGGTACGTGACTGGTCATCCAATCAAATAGTCACAAACAAAATCCTGTGCAACAGGCCACACCCCAAACTTGATCCCAGGTCCCAGGTAAAAAGGATATCATTAATTCACGTAGGAACAGGAATAGGCCATTCAGCCCCTTGAGCCTGCTGTGCCATTCAATTAGATCATGGCTGATCTGTATCAACTCCATTTACCCGCCTTGGTTCCGTAACCCTCAACACCCTCACCTAACAAAAATCTAGCGATCTCAGTTTTGAAATTTTCAATTGACCCCCAGCCTCAACAGCTTTCTGGGGGGAGAGAGTTCCAGATTTCCACTCCCCTTTGTGTGAAGAAGTGCTTCCTGACATCACCCCCTGAAAACTATCGCTTGAGCTGTTAGATACCTGGAGACGTGACAGACTGACTATTCTTTATTAATTAGATAGAGGACACTGTTTTCTGATTGCTTGAACTGGTGTTTTTGGAATTGAGTTGGCTCCGAGATGATACGGCTGGTGAGCCGAACTTGGAACTGTGGCACATCCAATACCTGAGCCAGGCAGGTCTACAGTCCTCCGTGGTGCTGTTAGGAACAGGCCATTCAGCCTGCTCTGCCATTCAATAAGATCATGGCTGTTCTGTACCTCAATTCCATTTACTCGCCTTTGATCCATAATCCCTTGATACCCTTACCCAACAAAAATCTATTGGATCTTTTGATGATTGACTAGCTCGCCTGATGGGACCTGTAGGGGCAGATCTCATTGCTGGGACTCCCACCACTCAACGCCAGAAAGAGCTTGCAGGGTTAACAGATGGGGAGGGCCTAACTACACAATTATCGGGAAGCATGCCAGTGCTCTCTGCTGGTTGGCTGCCTGGTTTAAGTTGGTTAAACAACGATACTCCTGTGCACACAGACGGGCATCCCTCCAACACTGGCTCTTGCCAACTGAGGTTCAGATCAACTGGTAACATTTTGAATCTGAATTCTGTTCCTTTGGACTGCAGCCCAAACCCCATCTCTCTCCTCAATAAATGGTTCCTTGAGGAACTTTGACCTTCCTGAATCACTTCTCATTGGTCAGTCAGAGAGCAGCGATGGCCAAGCTATTAGAACACCTCCTGGTGATGGTGGTGTTGAAATTGTAGAATTTAACTTCACTCCTCCACTGGCGGCCGTGCCTTCAGCTGTCGAGGCACTAAGGACTGGAATTTCCTTCCTAAGCCTCCCCACCTCTCTCTCCTCCTTTAAGACGCTCCTTAAAACTTACCTTTTTGACCAAGCTTTTGGTCGCCTGTCCTAATATCTCAAATACGTAGCTCGGTGTCAAGTTTTGTCTGATCACGCTCCTGTGAAGCGTGTTGGGACATTTTACCACTTTAAAGGTGCTATATAAATGCAAGCTGTTGTTGTTGTTGAAATAGGTAGATGCCCAGGGGATGTCCAGATTAGCAGAGGGGTCAGTGTCCAGGGGGCATAGATTTAAAGTAATTGGTAGAAGGATTTAGAGGGGAGCTGAGGAGAAATGTTTTCACCCAGAGGGTGGCGGGGTCTGGAACTCACTGCCTGAAAGGGTGGTAGAGGCAGAAACCCTCAAATCATTTAAAAAGTACTTGGATGAGCACTTGAAGTGACGTAACCTACAGGGCTACGGACCAAGTGCTGGAAAGTGGGATTAAGCTGGATAGGAAACAGAATATAGGGAGTTAGGAAATAAATTAAAAAGCAGGACCTCTAAGGTAGTAATCTCAGGATTGCTCCCAGTGCCACGTGCTAGCGAGAGCAGAAATAGGAGAATAGACCAGGTGAATGCGTGGCTTGAGAGATGGTGTAGGAGGGGGGGGTTTAAATTCCTGAGGCATTGGGACCGATTCTGGGAAAGGCGGGACCTGTACAAGCTGGACGGGTTGCACCCAAGCAGAACCGGGACCAATATCCTCACGGGGGCATTTGCTAGTTCTGTTGGGGAGGGTTTAAACTAGTATGGCGGGGAGACGGGAACCAAAGGGCAGGTACAGATAGGACAAATTCAGACCAAGAAATGGGAAGTAGAAAAGCAGTTAGTGACGTAGTTAGCGACTCAGAAAGGCAAAAGAAGCAAAGGTTAAATAGTGTTCAGCACAGGAATTTGACGGGGTTAAAGGGTATATACTTCAATGCAAGGAGTATTACAAACAAAGCAGAAGATCTAAGGGCACAGATAGACACATGGCAGCATGATATCATTGCTATAACGGAAACTTGGCTTAAAGAGGGGGATAATTGGCAGCTCAATATACCTGGATATAGAGTTTTCAGGCAGGATAGAGTGGGTGATAAAAAAGGAGGTGGGGGGTAGCATTATTGGTTAAAGAATCAATTACAGTTGTGAGAAGGGATGATATGCTAAATGGATCATCAATCGAGGCCATATGGGTTGAGCTAAGAAATAAAAAAGGGGCAGTCACACTACTAGGACTGTACTATAAACCCCTGAATGGCGAAAGGGAGATAGAAGAATAAATATGTAGCCAAATTTCTGAGTGCAAAATTAAGAGGGCAATAATAGTAGGGGACGTCAACTGGGATTCAAACAGTGCGAGGGGCACAGAGGGCGCAAAATTCTTGATCGGTGTCCAGGAGAACTTTTTTAGCCAGTACGTGACAAGCCCAACAAGAGGGGATGCAATTCTAGATTTAGTCCTGGGAACTGAAGGTGGGCAAGTGGGTGAAGTGACAGTGGGTGAACATATTGGGGATAGTGACCACAATTCAGTTAGTTTTAACATTATTATGGAAAGGACAGAGTTAAATCAGGAGTGAACGTTTTAAATTGGGGGAAGGCAAATTTTACAGAACTAAGGTGATTTGGCAGAAGTGGACTGGACACAACTACTTGAGGAGAAATCAGTGGCAAGCCAGTGGGAGGCACTAAAAAGTGCAATTCTACGGGTACAATGCAGACACGTCTCCTCAAAGAAAAAGGGTGGCACTGCCAAATTTAGAGCCCCCTGGTTGTCTAGAAGTATATGGGCAAGATAAAGCAGAAAAAGAAAGCTTATGACTGTCACAGAAAACTAAATACTGCAGAAAGCCTAGAGGAGTATAGAATGTACAGGGATGACGTAAAAAAGGAAATAAGGAAAGCAAAGAGAGGGCATGAAAAAATATTAGCTGTAAGATTAAAGAGAACCCAAAGATGTTTTATCAGTACGTTAAGAACAAAAGGATAGCTTAAGGAAAAGGTGGGACCTATCAGGGATGATAAGGGTAACTTGGGGGTAGGGTTTTAAATGAATATTTTGTCTCTGTATTCACAAAGGAAAGGGATGATCTGGACGTATTAGTTACGGAGGAGAGGTGTAAAATATTGGATAAGGTAAACATAACAGGAGAGGAAGTACGAGAGGGACTGGAATCCTTGAAAGTTGATAAGTCACCAGGGCCGGATGGATTGTTTCCTAGGCTATTGAAGGAAGCCAGGGAGGAAATAGCGGATGCTCTGAGGATCATTTTCCAATCCTCACTAGATACAGGGGAGGTACCAGAGGATTGGAAGACTGCAAACGTAGTACCGTTGTTTAAAAAGGGTACGATGGAAAGGCCGAACAATTATAGGCCGGTCAGTCTTACCTCGGTGGTGGGCAAACTATTAGAATCAATACTGAGAGATAAGATAAACTGTCACTTGGAAAGGCATGGTTTAATCAGGGATAGTCAGCATGGATTTGTTCAGGGAAGGTCATGCCTTACAAATCTGATTGAATTCTTTGAGGAAGTGACAAGGAGGATTGATGAGGGTAGTGCAGTGGATGTTGTCTACATGGATTTTAGTAAGACATTTGACAAAGTCCCACGTGGCAGACTGGTCAGAAAGGTAAAAGCCCATGGGATACAGGGAAATGTGGCGAATTGGATTCATTTGCCACTTTTCCGCCCATATCCCATAAATGAATAATAAAGAAAAGCTCTTTTTCGGCTGGCATGGACATGATGGGCCAAATGGCCTCCTTCTGTGCCGTAACTTTCTATGATTCTGTGATTCCAACAGCCTGCAGCATATATCCCAGCCTAAAAGGTCTCTGGGCATAGAGCTGACTATCAAGCCAGATCAAAGGAGACGTTTCACACCTCACCTATAAATGGAAGTTACTGTCGCTGTTGAATTCCACCGGTTCATCTTTCCTTTTTATTTCTGTAGCGGACACTTTTTTTTTCTGTCCTCTTGTTTTCTTCTTTTTATTAAAGCTCATCTTGTGTTCCTTTGATCACGTTCTCCTTCCCCCTCCGTCCCTCATTTCTGCTCGACGATGCTTTCGCTGCAAGGGTCTTCGCGGGTAACCCAACGTGTGGGATGGTGTTGAGTGCAGGATATTCCGCATGTGAATACAAGGGCACGGCACTCTGCCAAGTAATGGGTTTGTTTCTGAAAGCACTGTGGTGCTCAATAAATCCCGAAAACTATTGTGCGATGACAGAGAGCCGGTCGCCAGTTGATGGATGAAAGCACCACTTGTGAAACAATCAACACAACTTCATTTCGTCAGAATTTACTGTACTTGGATCCGATTACAGCAACAATGGGCACTCGCCGTACAATAGAGCTTAACATTCTCATCCTTATGCTCAAGTCCCTCCATGGCCTCGTCCCCTCCCTGTCTCTGTAACCTCCTCCAACCCTGCAACCCCTCCCGAGATCACTGCGCTCCTCCAATTCTGGCCTCATGGGCATCTTCGGTTTCCATCGCCCCACCATCGGCCGGTGCCGTTCCCAGCGATCCCGAAAATGGCACCAAACCGCTAAAACAAAGGGTAGACACGGTCTCCTCTTGTGCTGGGGTCAGTTGTGAATGGTGTGATCCACCTTCTTCTCGTCTTCCGTGCCTGGCCCGCAGGAAAAGCGTCCACCCCGACTCCTCCAACCCGACCTCAGAAAAGTACCTTCTGCTGCGTAACAGTCTGCACCTCACTAGGTGGAAAACCGAAGGGGAATTTGAATACCTGTGGCTGAGACCCATTTGGAGCTGACACCGCTGAACTGGCAACGCTTGTGTGCTGCTGAGCTTGTCTGTTCCTTGTGAAGCTTATTTATACTCGCACAGCATTTTTTTTTAAGTGGGAGGTTTTTGTCTAGTTACCAGTTTGAAATACAAGAAAGAGCTTGCATTTATATAGCACCTTTCACGACCTCAGGACGTCCCAAAGCGCTTTACAGCCAATGAAGTACTTTTTGAAGTGTAGTCACTGTTCAAATATAGGAAACGCAGCAGCCAATTTGCACACAGCAAGGTCCCACAAACAGCAATGTGACAATGACCCGATAATCTGTTTTTAGTGATGTTGGTTGAGGGAAAAATATTGGCCCCAGGACAACTCCTCTTTGAAATAGCGCCATACAATCTTTTACACCTACCTAAAAGGATAGATGGGGCCTCCGTTTAATGTCTCATCTGAAAGACAGCACACTCTGATAGTGCAGCACTCCCTCAGTACTGCACTGGAGTATCAGCCATAGATTTTGTGCTCAAGTCACTGGAGTGAGACTTCAGCCCATCACCTTCATGACTCAGGGGCAAGAGAGCTACCCACTGAGCTACAGCTGACATTTGAGGCTCCATCCAAATTCAGGCCTCCAGGTGTGATGACTTATGAGTGGAACCCACTGTCCTAACTGGGGCCCATTAGGGACTGCCTGAACTTTCTTGTGGTCGTAAATGTAAAATCGTCTAGTCTCCAATTACCTACCAAAAAAAAGCTTCTTTTTAGAAGCTTCAACAACAGCAACTTGCAGTTATGTAGTGCCTTTAATGTAGTAAAACGTCCCAAGTCGCTTTATAGGAGAGTAATCAGACAAAAATTTAACACAGAGCCAAAGAAGGAGAGAGAAAACTTAGAGGAGTAGAGAGAGGCGGAGACGGGATTCCAGAGGGTGGGACCTAGACGGCTGAAGGCACGGACTCCGATAGTGGGGCGAAGGAAGTGGGGGATGCGCAAGAGGCCAGAATCGGAGGAGCGCAGAGATCTCTGAGGGTAGTAGGGCTGTCGCGTGGAGAATGAATGAGAATCATTGGCATTTTTGGTAATGCATTTTTGGATGAGGTTTTGGAGTCTGCACTGAATTCCTCAGTGTTGTCTTGTGTTCTCAGTTCACAGATTCCATGTCACGGTCTTACCTGGAACCAAGCTGGAAAGTGGACCCGCGACTCTCCATTTTTGCAATAATATCTTTGTGTTGGTACGGGATGTCCCTCCAACCATTATTGGTCAGTGGAAGCTCTCCGACATGAGACGCTACGGAGCTATTCCCAATGGGTTTGTCTTCGAAGGAGGCTCACGGTGTGGTATGTGTAAGTACCTGTGATTTTTCATGTTACATTAACAACAACAACTTGCATTTATATAGCGCCTTTAACATAGTAAAACGTCCCAAGGCGCTTCACAGGAGCGATTATCAAACAAAATCTGACACTGAGCCACGTAATTAGGACAGGTGACCAAAAGCTTGGTCAAAGAGGTTTTAAGGAGCGTCTTAAAGGAGGAGAGAGAGGCGGAGAGGTTTAGGGAGGGAATTCCAGCGCTTAGGGCCCAGGCAGCTGAAGGCACGGCCGCCAATGGTGGAGCGATTTAAAATCGGGGATGCGCAAGAGGCCAGAATTGGAGGAGCGCAGGGATCTCGGAGGGTTGTGGGGCTGCAGGAGGTTCCAGAGATAGGGAATGGGGGCCGAGGCCGTGGAGGGGTTTGAAAACAAGGATGAGAATTTTAGAATGAACAGGGATCGTTTTCTGGCGCGATGCTCCCTGCCGGTCAAGACTCATTGGTTGCAGGTGAAGCCTTCCCTTATCGACTGCCCGGGAGTTGGAAATCATTCTGGCTTGTCATGGTTTGGTAGAAATATATTCTCGCAGGTCAAGACTCGGCACCATACAAGGTGCTGCTTTTGAATCGTTGTGTCAGAGGTGCGTGTCGCCTCTCGGATGAGACGTTAAACCGCGGCCCCGTCTCGGGTGAAATATCTCACCACACTTTCCCGTTTCCCCTAACGTGCCAGTATTTTGTTTGCAAAGTTAAGGGTCAATGTACCAATAAACTAGACATGAGCAGCCTCCCTTCGTTGAATTGCACTAGAATTACTATAATCCAGTCAAGGAGGCTCCTTTTGGGAAATGACCCAAACATAGACAGTGCGCATCAAACACCCCAGGCTGCCATCGTCATGCCTGTCTGTTTACAGGTTGTGAAGTCATTATTCAACTAGATCACCTCTGTGTCACAGACTGACCTTCAAAGTAGGGCCATTTTTAAAATGAGTAACAGAAACTAACACGTGCGCCAGCAGTTCGTTCTTGTCTGGCGGCGAGGGCAGCAGTTCTGTGGGCCCGTACCTCCGCAAATCGCGTACAGTCTGCTGCAAAAAAAATCTCAACTGGTTTGTCTGTTTAACCCATTATGAGTTGGCTTCAGATGTCTGCATTGGCCTTGCGTCGCTTATGTTGATTGCCGTTGTAAATAGTTCGACTTGTGAGTAAACCTGCTTAATAGTTTAGCCTGATACAAAAAGTATCTGGTGTGGCTGATATTATCTGTCTGCTGAAGTGGTGTGAGAATGTAGTGTCAGTCCTGGGAGCAATAAAAGGACTCAACGTTCACCCGGGGCAAACTATCCCACAGAGCTTTGCGCGTATGGTCATGTTGAAATTCATGGGAGTGAGAGTTTACGTCTGGAAGTTAGCTTCTGGGATTGGTCATGAGAAACGGTATCTGGACTGGGCTTGAATCGTAGCAAGGACCCCTTTGAATCGTAGCAGGGACCCCTTTGAATCGTAGCAGGGACCCCTTTGAATCGTAGCAGGGACCCCTTTGAATCGTAGCAGGGACCCCTTTGAATCGTAGCAAGGACCCCTTTGAATCGTAGCAAGGACCCCTTTTGAATCGTAGCAGGGCGCTTTTGGTTACGATGTAATGACACCATAACTCCATTCATAAAGGTTGCCTCTGTTTGGTATTTTTTTTGGAACTTGTTTCTGATTTTGCCAGAGAAAACAGACACAGGAGATCTTCACAAACGCCAACCTCCGAGTCTAAACTAAGTGTCCGTTTGTCATGAACGAGTCTTGACCGTGTCGGCAAGCTTTTTGATCTTGGGAGCATTGTAGCTAAGCCCGATCTTGTCCTTTATCAATATCGATACGCACTCATCAGGTAGGGTAGTGTAATGGTTATGTTACTGGACTAGTAATCCAGAGAACATGAGTTCAACATTTTGAGTTCAGTTTGGAAATGAAAATTTCAATCTGGAAATGAAAAGCTGGTATCAGTAAAAGTGACCATGAAGTTGTTGGATTGTCATTAAAACCCAACTGGTTCATTAATGTCCTTTAGGGAAGGATACCTGCCGTCCTTACCTGATCTGGCCTATATGTGACTCCAGGCGCACAGCGACGTGGTTGACTCTTAACTGCCATTTGAAGTGGCCTAGCGAGTCACTCAGTTGTAACAAACTCTCTCAGGGAAACGAGGGATGGGCAATAAATGCCGGCCTTGCCAGTGATGCCCACATCCCGAGAATGAATTAAAAAATCTTACAGCAGGGGTTCAGCTGATAGCGAGCAAGGGGAGGGAACCTTGGCTGATTTTCCTCAGCTCAGACGAGCCTATACAAAACGTCGACTGATCCTTTTAAACAAAGGCAGTGAGTCACTGACCTGTACAGACCAGGAAGGCCCAGGTTTCACTCCTGTTTTTTTTTGTCACACCAGCACTTGCTATGTAAGGTCACTCGGGAGTTGGGTGTCCCCAGTGTAGAGTGAATACAGTATATACTGTATATAAATTGGAAGAAGTACAGGTAAATCACGGATTCACCTTTCAATCAACTTTGTATTGTTTCCTTCAGCATAGTTTAACAGCGGAAAAACTCAAACTCAATTCAAAGCCCACATGGCTTTCCTTTGCTGGGCAAACGGTTATTAAATGATAAAACTATATTTAATGACCGGCATTGCTCCCCCCCTCCCCTCCCCCCGCAAGCTTTGACTCCCAGCCGATAAACAGCTGCTTGGCATTGCGGAGATGCATTCCTGAAGTTCCAGACACTAGATGAGTGACTAGGGTTGTAGCTGTTAGCTGGGAGGCATCGTGGGCTTGTAACCTGAACACGTGGACTGCTGGGTGCTTTCAGCATTAAATCTGTTTTCTAGGAAGATGTTCGGGAGGCAGAAACTTAGCCGTGGGCCATTCCACCCTTGTTGATGCATTGGGCAGTCAATCTCCCCCACCTGCCCTTTCCTTCACTCTCGTGGGGTACAGTAAATCATGTGGCCCGTGCAGCTGACAAAGTCCTTCTCAGTAAGAAAGAAAGAACTTGCATTTATACAGCGCCTTTCACAACCTCGGGATGTCCCAAAGCGTTTCACAGCCAATGAAGTACTTTTGAAGTGTAGTAATGTAGGAATCGAGGCAGCAGATTTTCAGCACAGCAAGGTCCCACTGACAGCAGTTGACCAGATAATCTTTCTCAGTGATGTTGGTTGAGGGATAAATGTTGGCCAGGACACCGGGGAGAACTCCCCTGCTCTTCTTTGAAATAGCGGCCACGGGATCTTTTCCGTCCACCTGAGAGGGCAGACTTGCCCTCAGTTTAATATCTCATACAAAAGACGACGCCTCCGATAGTGCAGCACTCCCTCAGTACTGCACTGGGAGTGTCGGCCTAAATTTTGTGCTTAAGTCTCTGGAGTGGGACTTGCACCCACAACCTTTTAATTCAGAGGCGAGAGGGATACCCCCTGAGCCACTGCTGACATTTGTCTTCCACCTTATATAGGAATTGCTGGGAGAATTAAAATGGCAAGCGACTGGAAGGTCAGGGTCACGCTTGCGGACTGAACGGAGATTTCCAGCAAAGCGACCACCCAATCTGCATTGGGTCTCCCCAATGTAGAGGAGACCACACTCCCAATCTGACCTCTCTGTCCTCGGCCTTCTACACTGATCCAATGAAGCCTGAGTGAGAATACCTACGAGGTGCCCCTCTAATGAAATGCATATGTAGTAAGCTTTCAGTAGCTCAATAAGATGCCTCCATAACAAAATGGCAGTATGGTAAACCAAGGGTTAATATAAGTGGCCCATTTTGCTAGCTAGAATTAGAACAATGAGCTTTTCAAATGAGTTTATCCTTGATCATTCGTTTATGTTATTAATTTCCTGTATGAAAATGTATGCTTTATTATGAATCAAGCAAAGCGATATGATAAGCTGAATTCTGGGGTAAGCAGGTGTAGGGAGTGTTGTTTTGCATCTACCTAATGAATGGATCCTTATTTCGGACAAGGTCGAAAAACATCCCAGGCCTGAGATAAGTGAGACTCCCTTTCCTGTGACCTACGTATGAACAGGTATCACCTGTGAGTGGTCGGTCATTATGTCAGTTAGTATGGCTTGCCCAGACTCAGCTTATGATTGGTTTTAACCCCTTGCTACTCATGTCCCTCCCCACTCTGAAAATGTATAATTGTGTGAACTTTGACTGTGTAAATTGCCTGTTCTATGAGATTGACCAGACTCTGTCAAGAGTTGAAATCAATTCTATAGATAGGGTCAGCTGCAGCTAATAAATTGTGTTAAAACTTTCAAGTGTATTCGCTTTCAGTTTTTGCTGAACCAGACTAAGAGTAAAGAATCCGGTATCGTCATGAGGAACAGTACCTTATCTTTCGATTAGGCACTTTACAATCTTCTGGACTCAATGCTGATTTCAACAATTTTAGACTTTATTCACCGCTCCCATCCTTTTGGACATTCTCTAACCATTTACACCTCCTCTGGACCCAACTCTTGTTTCTTTACTTGTCCCACTATCACCTCCTTTTGCCTTTCACTATCATCCCTTTTGTCATTTAATCACTCCTGCCCTCCCCCTTAGAGAGAAAGACCAAGGTCCATCTAATTCGCCTTCCATCATCCTGGTAGTCGCATGATACATAAGAACATAAGAAATAGGAGCAGGTGTAGGCCATACGACCCCTCGAGCCTGCTCCACCATCAATCAGATCATGGCTGATCTTCGACCTCAACTCCACTTTCCCACCCGATCCCCATATCCCTTGATTCCCCTACAGTCCAAAAATCTATCGATCTCAGCCTTGAATATATTCAATGAATCAGCATCCACAGCCCTCTGGGGTAAAGAATTCCAAAGATTCACAACCCTCTGCGTGAATAAATTCCTCCTCATCTCAGTCTTGAATGGCCGACCCCTTATCCTACGACTATGCCCCCTGGTTCTAGACTCACTAGCCAGGGAAAACAATCTCTCAGCATCTACCATGTCAAGCCCCCTCAGAATCTTATATGATTCAATGAGATCACCTCTCATTCTTCTAAACTCCATTCTACTCAACCTCTCCTCATAGGACAACCCTCTGATCCCAGGAATTAATCTAGTGAACCTTCGTTGCACCGCCTCCAAGGCAAGTATATCCTTCCTTAGATAAGGAGGTACAACGATAATGGATTGTTGACTAATCATAGCAATTGATCTCTATCAATGAGTCTACAACAGACCCAGACATGAGGTGAGGAAAGCCCCCAGTGGTGGAGAGCTTTGGGAACCATAGATCCCAAAGTCACCTGTTCCTCCCAAGCATGTTACACTCACCACATTGTCATGTCTCAAATAACTCGCATACTAAATTCCAAAATATTATTTTCTGAAAGAAATCTATTTAATTTGCATTTGAACCAATACTAACTGCTTTCACTGTCTCCCTAGGGAGTCTGTTCCATGACTTGATTTCAGTGAGGATGTAAGGAGGAGGAAGGCCATGAAGGAACAAGAGAGGAGAGTTCAGAGGACACGGGCTGATTACATCATTCTGGATTAATGGAAATAATCGTACATCATTTTAATTCTGAATCTTAATTTATTAGTTCTAATAGTGACTGGGAAGAAACGTCTCTTCATTTCTTTACTGTTGTTATGATAATGTCCAATAGGCCAAACTCGATCGTTGATGTAAGATGACTAAGGGGTGAATTTCCTCGGGGAGTGGGGGGGGAAGCTCCCGTTCCACTGCCGTAACCACGGTGGAAGTTCGACGAAAACCTCCAAGAAATTCACCCCCCCCACAGCCCCCTCCTTGTACGCTTTAAGAAATGTCCTTCCATGTCTGAGAGAATAACAGGCTGCCTTTTCTGTTTTTTTCTTTGTACGGCAGGGGCTGGTGTGTTCTTTCTGTCCTGCACCGAGGGGGAGCAGATCAGTTTCCTGTTCGATTGCATCGTCCGAGGGATCTCACCAACCAAAGGAACCTTTGGACTACAGCCGGTCCTGCCAGGTCAATATAGGAAGTATAGAGTAACAGCGCAAAGAGAAAACCGGCATGTCCACTGCTTATCTCTGTAACTCGCAGGGGAGAGGGTGGGAGGGAGGGCCACGAGATTTTATTCTTTGGCATTTTTGACTTTGTATTTATTTTGTGTGTGGGGAATTAAAAAGAAAGACTTGCATTTATATAGTGCCTTTCACAACCTCAGGATGAACCAAAGTGCTTTACAGCCAATGAAATACATTTTTTTAAAAAGTGTAGTCACTGTTGTAATGTAGGAAACACGGCAGCCAATTTGCGCACAGCAAGATCCCACAAACAGCAATGTGATAATGACCAGATAATCTGTTTTTTAGTGATGTTGGTTGAGGGATAAATATTAGCCAGGACACCGGGGAGAACTCACCTGCTCTTCTTCAAAATAGCGGCTGTGGGATCTTTTACATCCACCAGAGAGGGCAGACAAGGTCTCGGTTTAACATCTCATTTGAAAGACAGTGCAGCACTCCCGCAGTACTGCACTGGGACTGTCAGCCTAGATTTTGTGCTCAAGTCGCTGGAGTGGGACTTGAACCCACGACCTTCTGACTCAGAGATGAGAGTGCTACTCACTGAGCCTTGGCTGACACTTTAAGATGATTTAACAAAAAACAAAAGACAATTTGTTGTGTTTCCATCCTAAAGTTTCAATCAAGCAAAGCTAGGTTTGATATTTATTTATTTCCCCTGATTTAGTTGATTAGCCCCCATAGGATGTGCTGGTGTGTGTGTGTGTGTGTGTGTGTGGACTGAGGACAGGACCAGGGTCTACTGTGATGCCCCTCGTGGTGGAATAGCCCAAAAGCACTCACTGTCTAGATTCCTGTGGAGCTGTACCCCAGCAAGGGATCAATGCCTCCACTGGTGCCCACAGAGCCCCTCAACTGAGAGGGTGAGTGGTAGAGTCCATCCATCCCCCGATTGGGGAGGGTGAGTGGTGGAATCCAGCCAACCACCACTGGGGAGGGTGAGTGGGAGAGTCCACCAATCCCCCGATTGGGGAGGGTGAGCGAATGAGTCCACCAATCCCCCGATTGGGGAGGGTGAGCGGGAGAGTCCACCAATCCCCCGATTGGGGAGGGTGAGCGGGAGAGTCCACCAATCCCCCGATTGGGGAGGGTGAGCGGGAGAGTCCACCAATCCCCCGATTGGGGAGGGTGAGCGGGAGAGTCCACCAATCCCCCGATTGGGGAGGGTGAGCGGGAGAGTCCACCAATCCCCCGATTGGGGAGGGTGAGCGGGAGAGTCCACCAATACCCCGATTGGGGAGGGTGAGTGGGAGAGTCCACCAATACCCCAATTGGGGAGGGTGAGTGGGAGAGTCCACCAATACCCCAATTGGGGAGGGTGAGTGGGAGAGTCCACCAATACCCCAATTGGGGAGGGTGAGTGGGAGAGTCCACCAATACCCCAATTGGGGAGGGTGAGTGGGAGAGTCCACCAATACCCCAATTGGGGAGGGTGAGTGGGAGAGTCCACCAATCCCCCGATTGAAGCCTTCCCTTCAGTCTTGCAGGTGGAGCTGTTACGATGACCCAGAATCCATTGCGCGCTGCGCTGTCACAACATACTTTGAGACCACTCTACAGACTATAAATAGGTTAAAATCAGACCCCGTCGGGCTGATAGATTCATGTCAGTAAGGAGAGTTAACGAGTTCGCTGCGAGGCTGGTTAGAATGTGGAACTCGCTACCACAAGGAGTAGTTGAGGCGAATAACATAGATACATTTAAGGGGAAGCTAGAGGGAGAAAGGAATAGAAGGATATGCTGATAGGGTGAGATGAAGTAGGGAGGCAGGAGGCTCGTGTGGAGCGTAAACACCGGCACAGACCAGTTGGGCCGAATGGCCTGTTTCTGTCCTGTGGACTCGATGTTATGCATCCCTGAAGCTCTGCTTTCCTGTGAAACACGGAAGATGGCTGCGCAGGTAATGGGAGGCAGGTGGGGCCAACCGGGGGGGGGGGGGGTGCCAGGGGACTGCGCGTCTCGCACCCACCTTTGCTGGCGCAACGTGACCTTGGGCATGAATGGGCTGACCTTGCCGGCTAACGTGAGGTCAGCCTGTTGGCATAACGTAATGACGCTCCGCGGCGTCACTGGTTCGCTCTGCGTCTGCGCTAATTTCTCAACCTGACTCCCCCGATGGAGCTCGTTAGGGGTCTGTTTCCCAGAAACATTAGGAACAGCCCATCGAGCCTGTCCCACCATTAGATACATTAGGACAGGAGCAGGCCATTCGGCCCTTCCAGCCTGTTGCACCACTCGGAACAGGAGTAGACGATTCAGCCCATCCAGCCTGTTCCGCCATTAGATACATTAGGACAGGAGTAGGCCATTCAGCCCCTCGAGCCAGTTCCACCGTTCAATCAGATCCTGGCTGATCTGTATCCTAACTCCATTTACCCACCTTGTTTCCATCTCCCTTGATGCCCTTCTGATCGGTTAGCTTGAGATACAAAGGGTTAATGCGTTCTTACTACATTCCTCTGTACACTATTTTTAACCAGGCGTTAACCCGTTTAAAGTAAAGCCTCTCGAGCGTAGGAGGAAGGGAGGATTGGCGGAGGGGGGTGGAGGTGGAGGAGTTTGTGCTGATGAATTGAGTCCCTATTGAGATCAGTGAAACCTCCTTCCACTCGGTTTATAAGTAAATCATCAGGCTGCTTTGGGGTGGAATTGCAGGGCCCTCCACAGGTTAAAGGCAGGGCCGGAGCTTTTAGTGTGTCAACTCTCTGCATCATCAGAGTTATTTTTTACACGCTGCCTTCAACTGAAGAATTCTCTGCAGCAACATTAGTCAGATACGCCTGTCTCTCTAAATATACCGTGAACTTTAACTTTTAAAGGAACTTGCTACTTGTTTAAGATGATTAGTTGCGATAGACCGAGTTCGACAAGGTGAGGGGGGATTTAACGTGTATTGGTATTGCAGGAGGAATGAGAGAAAAGTGGCCCCTGTCTGTATGGGTGAGATAAAGTAGGGAGGGAGGAGGCTTGTGTGGAGCATAAACGCCGGCATGGACCAGTCGGGCTGAATGGCCTGTTTCTGGACTGTAGATTCTATGTATGGGCAGACTGGTAACGGAGGAGGTTGGCTTGTATTCCCTTGAGTTTAGGAGATTGTGGAGCGATCTGATCGAGGTGTTTAGAATGTATAAAGGATTCGATAGGGTAGATGCAGAGAAACTATTTCCTTTGTTGGGGGGAATTAAGAACGAGGAGACATAATCTTCAAATTAGAGCTGTGTTGCTTCGTCAAATGAGTCGACTCCTCAGTAGGTTTTGGATGCAGTGCTGTGGCCGGGGTTGGGGGGTGGGGTGGGGGGGGAGGTGGGGGATGGGTTTATTTTATCCTGTTAACCCAGAATTGGGGTAACTGCAACATTTAAGTCCATTTCCAACCAAGGTGGCAGTGGTAAAACAGACGATTCCCTCTTCCCCCTTTTCTTTCTCATGCCAGTGATGGCGAATTATCCGACATAGGGTGGGGCTATCTAAAGGGGCTGCATTACAGTCCCCTAGTGGAGTGAAGACCAATCAGAAGCTGGTCTTGTAAATAAATAACTTTCTTGTCCAACCGTTGTGGAATTGTGCCCCATGATTTTTGGGGAGAGACGGTTATATTACTGTTGCAATGAATATATATACAGCAAAGAAAAAGGCCTTGTATTTATACAGTGCGTTTCCTGGCCTCAGGAGGTCACAAAGCGCTTTACAGCCAGTTAAGTACTGTCATTGCTGTAATGTAGGGATACACCGCAGCCAAATTGCACACAGCAAGGACCCACAAACAGCTGAATGACCAGATAGTGATGTTGGGTGGGGAATATATATCGCCGTTCCTTCATCGTCGCTAGATCAAAATCCTGGAACTCCCTTCCTAACAGCACTGTGGGAGAACCTTCACCACACGGACTGCAGCGGTTCAAGAAGGTGGCTCACCACCACCTTCTCAAGGGCAATTAGGGATGGGCAATAAATGCCGGCCTCGCCAGCGACGCCCACATCCCATGAACGAATAAAAAATAAATATTGGCCAGGACACCAGGGAGAACTCCCCTGCTCTTCAAATAATGGCCATGGGATCTTTCATGCCCACCTGAGAGGGCAGATGGTGCCTCAATTTAACATCTCATCTGAAAGATGGCACCACCTGACAGTGTAGCACTCCCCCAGTACTGCACTGGGAGTGTCAGCCTAGAACTTGTGCTCTATGTGCCTGGAGTGGGACTTGATCCCACAAATTTCTGGCTCAGAGGTGAGAGTGCTACCCACTGAGCCACTTAAGGGCAGAAGAGTATCTACGGTGTTTCTGGGGATGTGACTGTTTATTGCTCTGCGTTGGCCGGTGTGACTTTGTCCCATGGTGTATTGAGAAAGTTCTCTGTGAGACGTGTTGGGCCTATTGACTGTGACATCTTTTCACCTATTACATTCGGAATAACTTACTGGTCCTTAACTGATGGATAACAATCACACGCGTACCCCAAAAGTGTAAAACTAAGTTAATGATTGGGTTGTAGATAGAAAAGGCCAAAAAATGTCGATCACCCCTATGCTCGCTGACCTACATTGGCTCCCGGTCCGGGAACGCCTCAATTTTAAAATTCTCATCCTCGTGTTCAAATCACTCTATGGTCTCTCCCCTCCCTATCTCTGTAATCTTCTCCAGCCTTAGAACCCTCCGAGATCTCTGAGCTCCTCCAATTCTGGCCTCTCGTGCATCCCTGATTTTTGCACCATCGGGGGAGAGCACTGAACCAGGGACCATTCATTGTGGGAGGGGGGAGAGAGAGCGAGAAAATCGGAGCACGACTCAATAATCCGGGACAAAATTAATTGGCACTTGGAAAAGTATGGGTTAATAAATGACAACCAGCACGGATTTGTTAAAGGAAAATCATGTTTGACTAACTTGATTGAGTTCTTTGGTGAAGTAACGGAGAGGGTTGATGAGGGTAGTGCGGTTGATGTTGTGTATATGGACTTACAAAAGGCGTTTGTTAAAGTATCATATAATAGACTTGTTAGCAAAATTAAAGTCCATGGGTTTAAAGGGACAATGGCAGCATGGATACAAAATTGGCTAAGGGACAGAAAGCAGAGAGTAGTGGTGAACGGTTGTTTTTCAGACTAGAGGGAAGATGAATTGACAGCTCAAATAGAAATAAATATGTACGATCTGATAGCCATTACAGAGACATGGCTGCAAGATGACAAAGGCTGGAACCTGAATATTCAAGGGTACTTGACATTTTGGAAGGACAGGAAACTAGGAAAAGGTGGAGGGGTAGCTCTATTAATTAAGGATGACATGAGTATAATAGAGAGAAATGATCTTAGTTCTAAAGACCAAGATATAGAATCAGTTTGGGTAGAGATAAGAAATAGTAAAGGCAAGAAGTCACTTGTGGGAGTAGTTTATAGGCCCCCTAACAGTAACCACACTGTAGGACAGGGTATACAGAAATAAATAATGTGGGCTTGTGAGAAAGGAACAGCGATAATCATGGGTGATTTTAATTTACATATAGATTGGAAGAATCTGATTGGCAAAGGTAGCCTGGAAGATGAGTTCATAGAGTGCTTTCAGGACAGTTTCTCAGAGCAGCACGGTCTAGAGCCAACCAGAGAGCAGGCTATTCTAGATCTGGTAATGTGTAATGAGACAGGATTAATTAATGACCTCATTGTAAAGAAGCCTCTAGGTAGCAGTGATCACAATATGATTGAATTTCACATTCAGTTTGAGGGAGAGACGAGTAAGTCTAAGACTAGTGTTTTAAACTTAAATAAGGGCAATTATGAGGGCATGAAGACAGAGCTGGCTAAAGTGAACTGGGAACTTAGATTAAGGGATATGTCAGTAGAGATGCAGTGGCAGACATTTAATGAGATATTTCATTACACTCTGCAAAGATACATTCCAGTGAGAAAGAAAGACTCCAGGGGAGTGGCTAACTAGGGAAGTTAAAGATAATATCAAATTGAAAGAAAAAGCATACAATTCCTTGAAGATTAGTGGCAGGTCAGAATATTGGATAGAATATAAAAAACAGCAAAGAATGACTAAAAGAACAATAAGGAGAGAGAAATTAGAGTACGAGAGAAAGCTAGCTAGAAATATAAAAACAGATAGTAAGAGTTTCTACAGGTATTTAAAAAGGAAAAGAGTAAGTAAAGTGAGCATTGGTCCTCTAGAGTGTGTGTCTGGGGAATTAATAATGGAGAATAAGGAAATGGCGGATGAATTGAACAGATATTTTGCATCCGTCTTCACTGTAGAGGATACAAATAACATGCCAGAAATAACTGTGAATCAAGAGGTGAAAGGGAGGGAGGAACTTAAAATATTTACAATCACCAGAGAAAGGGTTTTGAAAAAAATATTAGAACTAAAAGCTGACAAGTCCCCAGGTCCTGACGGACTTCATCCTAGGGTCTTAAAAGAAGTGGCTGCAGAGATAGTAGATGCATTGGTATTAATTTTCCAAAATTCCCTAGATTCTGGAAGGGTCCCATCAGATTGGAAAATAGCGAATGTAACTCCTCTATTCAAGAAAGGAGGGTAGACAGAAAGCAGGAAACTAAAGGCCAGTTAGCTTAACATCTGTCATAGGGAAAATGCAAGAATCTATTGTTAAGGAGGTTATAGCAGGGCACTTAGAAAATCTCAATGCAATCAGGCAGAGTCAACATGGCTTTGTGAAAGGGAAATCGTGTTTGACTAATTTATTAGAGTTCTTTGAGGAAGTAACAAGCAACGTGGATGAAGGGGATCTTGTGGATGTGGTGTATTTGGATTTCCAGAAGGCTTTTGACAAGGTGCCACATAAAAGGCGACTACACAAATTAAGAGCTCATGGTGTAGGGGTAACATATTAGCATGGATAAAGGATTGGTTAGCCAACAGGAAACAGAGAGTAGGCATAAATGGATCATTTTCAGGTTGGCAAGATGTAACGAGTGGAGTGCCACAGGGATCAGTGCTGGGGCCTCAACTATTTACAATATATATCAATGACTTGGATGAAGGGGCCGAATGTATGGTTGCTAAATTTGCTGATGACACAAAAGCTAAGTAGGAAAGTAAGTTGTGAAGAGCACATAAGGAGTCTGCAAAGGGATATAGATAGGTTAAGGTGAGTGGGCAAAAATTTGGCAGATGGATTTGGCACTTTACATAATTTTTTACTCTATGCCTCTATTTGTGAAGCCAAGGATCTCATGACTTTCTCACAGCCTTTTCAACTTGTCCCGCCACCTTCAAAGATGCAAAATATCTGTTCCTGCACCCCCTTTAAAATTGTACCATTTAGTTTATATTGCCTCTCCTCATTCTTCCCACCAAAATGCATCACTTTACACTTCTCTGTGTTAAATTTCATCTTATGCCATGTGTGTGCCCATTTCACCAGTCTGTCTATGCCCCCCTGAGGTCTGTAACTATCCTCCTCATTGTTTACTACGTTTCCCAGTTTCATGTCATTTGCAAACTTTGAAATTATACCCTCCATACCTAAGTCCAGGTCATTAATATGTATCAAATATATATATTACTTGGAGAGGTTGGAGAAGCCGGGATTGTTCTCCTTAGACCAGAGAAGGTTGAAGGGAGATTTAATAGAGGTGTTCAAAATTATGAGGGATTTTGTTAGAGTAAATAAGGAGAAACTGTTTCCACTGGCAGGAGGGTCGGTAACCAGAGGACACAGATTTATGCTAATTGGCAAAAGACCCAGAGGCGACATGAGGAAAAAAAATTTATGCAGCGAGTTGTTATGATCTGGAATGCACTGCCTGAAAGGGTGGTGGAAGCAGATTCAATAA
This sequence comes from Heptranchias perlo, assembly GCF_035084215.1. Taxonomy (NCBI): domain Eukaryota; kingdom Metazoa; phylum Chordata; class Chondrichthyes; order Hexanchiformes; family Hexanchidae; genus Heptranchias; species Heptranchias perlo. Next base: position 8,928,236 of record NC_090328.1, read on the forward strand.
TAACTTTTAAAAGTGAATTGGATAAGTACATGAAGGTGAAAAATTTACAGGGCTATGGGGAAAGAGCAGGGTAGTGGGACTAATTGGATCGCTCACTCAAAGAGCCGTCACAGGCATGATGGGCTGAATGGCCTCCTTCTGTGCTGTGTCATTCTACGATTCTATGAGTCACCTGGGCTACAGCCATAGATCTCCTAAGGGTCAGCTCAAGTGAAGCATTGACAGAGAGAGTGGGCGACGGTAAGAAGCAGTGTATTGGACACTTCAGAGGGGAAGGGCATGAACCCATCCTGTTGAATGAAGAAGTGCCTGATTGATGAATTTGTCTGCAGCTATATCGGGTATCCTGAGGTGTTCCGAGTGTAACCTTGTAAGTCGGATTAAATCCCTTTTAAAGGCATCAAGTGAAATAAAATCACGCCCTTGGAATGTGTGTGCTGAAGCCAGGATGTCGGACTCCAGTGCCGCTCTCATTAGAGCTACAAGTTGGAAAGTCCCTGCCCGTTTTTCCTCTATTTGCGCACTGGCATCAATGACGACACGCCCAACCTCGCACTCCAGGTCAGTGCAGGGACTCCCAATGTTTGAGTGGGTGCTAACAGACATAGCCAAACTATCCAAAATCAGTCTGTATAATTACTGTAAAGCAACCCAATGATGTTCGGTGGGGTGGGGTGGGGGTGGGTCGGAGAGGAATTTACCAGAGTTTTTTTTCCTTATTGGCCCAGGGTTTTTCTCTTTTTTTGCCCCTCCCAGGAGGTCACCTGGCCGGGGGGAGGGGTGGGGGGTGGTAGTGAGTAGGACTCCCAGTCCTTATGGTCATTATGGGCATGGGGCAGGCTGGATAGATCAGCTGGTCTTTTCATGCCCGTCATTTTCATATATGTTCCATATTAAAGTCGTGAGTGGGGGCTGAGCTGAAAGCCACCTCATTGCACGTGGGTTGGCAGGGCCTTTGGGTAATCGGCCCCTGGGCTACTACTCCCCTCGGGCTGTTAATTTTAAACAAGGTGAGTGTTGACACCACTGTGTCAGTCAGTGAGACAGTGGACGGGGACGGGACTTAGAGCAAACAGTCTGTTTACTCAGCAAACAGAGTCTATTGAAACAGAGTCTTTACGAACTACAGCAAACGGAACTCATGACCAAAACTGCAGCAAAGTCTCCCGATAAAAGCAGGGTTATTTCTCCAGCAAAATGCAGTGAGTGGAGGGGCAGTTACATAATACAAATTATGTCCGTAAAATCAATCCCAGTCACTTACAGCAGTACGGTCTTCAGGCGTGATTGACGGGGGGATTCACCAATCATTTCCATTCTGGTCAGGAATAGTGATATCATTGTATGCAGCCATCTAACTCAAATCACCAGGGATTGTTTGTTAGCTCTGAGCTCAGGACACAGGATACAGAGGAACCCCAAAAGACCAACTAGTGTAGCAACGTCACTAGTTCCCTCGAGCTGGATCAACCACCTCGCCCCTCCACCAGTCCCTTACCAGCACGGCAAGCATCTTGGCATCATCCACTGCCTTCGACGTTGTTTCGCTAGTTGGTCTTTTGGGGTTCCTCTGTATTCTGTGTCCTGAACTTGGAGCCAACGAACGATCCCTGGTGATTTGAGTTAGATAGGCTGCTCCATCGTTGGGGAGAGGGTGGCGAACAGATATCACACCCTTCTATTGAGGAAACTGGGAACTCGATCTCTCCTGATACTGCACAGGTTGGCCTGTTTTCTGGCCGAACTAAAACAGACACAAATGGGCAAAACCAGCAAACGTCTTGTAAGCCTTTTACATTGAATACCTTGTACTTCCTACATTACGACAGTGACTGCACTTCAAAAGTACTTCATTGGCTGTGAAGCGCTTTGGGACGTCCTGGGGTCGTGAAAGGCGCTATATAAATGCAAGTTCTTTTTTCTTTACCAGAACCTGTTTCAATTCTTTGGGTTAAACTATATTGCTGTATACTATATGCTAAAGTTTGATCGATTGTGGTGGCAGGGGGTGTGGAGGAAGACATAGAAACATTGAAAATAGGAGCAGGAGTAGGCCATTCGGCCCTTCGAGCCTGCTCCGCCATTCAATATGATCATGACTGATCCTCTATCTCAATACCATATTCCCGCTCTCTCCCCGTACCCCTTTGTGTCCAGAAATCTATCCAGCTCCTTCTTAAATATATTCAGTGACTTGGCCTCCACAGTCTTCTGTGGTAGAGAATTCCACAGGTTCACCACCCTCTGAGTGAAGAAATTTCTCCTCATCTCAGTCCTAAATGTCCTACCCCGTATCCTGAGGCTGTGACCCCTCGTTCTGGACCCTCCAGCCAGGGGAAACATCCTCCCTGCATCCAGTCTGTCTAACCGTGTCAGAATTTTATACATTTCAATGAGGACAGTAAGCATGTGAGGGGGTGGGAGGGAAGAAATGAGATAGGATCACAATGAAAGGGGAGATGAAACTAAACAGGGTTCCAGTCATGATTTTGGAGGGGGAGGGGTTGGGAGACTTAGCAAGATCACAAAGAGGGGAGAAGATCTTTCTGCTGCCTTATATAGACTTACATTACATAGAATTTACAGCATGGAAACAGGCCATTCGGCCCAACTGGTCTATGCCGATGTTTATGCTCCACGTGAGCCTCCTCCCTCCCTACTTCATCTCACCCAATCAGCATATCCTTCTATTCCTTTCTCCCTCATGTGTTTATCTGGCTTCCCCTTAAATGCATCGATGCTATTCGCCTCAACTACTCCTTGTGGTAGTATTTCCGCATTCTAACCACTCTTTGGATAAAGAAGTTTCTCCTGAATCCCTTATTGGATTTATTAGTGACCATTTATATTTATGACCCCTAGATACTGTTGACTATTGGAGTCTCCTCTTTTCCCTCCTGTGTGACTCAATACTGGCCCTACATTTCTACCCATGATTGACCTCCCCTACTCACAGTGTCACCTCTGATGTACCTCAGGAGTCCACCCATGGCCCGTCTATTTCACCATTTGTTTTTATTCGTTCACGGGATGTGGGCGTCGCTGGCGAGGCCGGCATTTATTGCCCATCCCTAATTGCCCTTGAGAAGGTGGTGATGAGCCGCCTTCTTGAACCGCTGCAGTCTGGTGTGGTGAAGGTTCTCCCGCAGTGCTGTTAGGAAGGGATTTCCAGGATTTTGACCCAGCGACGATGAAGGAACGGCGATATATTTCCAAATCGGGATGGTGTGTGACTTGGAGGGGAACGTGCAGGTGGTGTTGTTCCCATGTGCCTGCTGCTCTTGTCCTTCTAGGTGGTAGAGGTCGCGGGTTTGGGAGGTGCTGTCGAAGAAGCCTTGGCGAGTTGCTGCAGTGCATCCTGTGGATGGTACACACTGCAGCCACAGTGCGCCGGTGGTGGAGGGAGTGAAAGTACATATGCTACCCCTTATTGGGAAAACAAGGGGGTCAATTCCGTGCATACTTTTGACACCCAGCTGCCTCCTCCGTTGACCCAGAGGATGTTGCCATGCTTCCAGTGTTGCCTGAATGAAATGAAAACCCAGATGAGCCAAAGACCTCCTCCCAACTGAACACTGGCGAAGCCAAGGCGGTCCTTTTTGGTTCCTTTCCAGCTACTCCGTGCCTCCAGCCTCGAGCTCATCGGTCTCCCTGATTGCTGACTTGAGTTGAGTCGGGAGATTGAGTAAAATTGGCACCATGCTCGCCCTCGAGCTCGGCTGCTCTCCCCACACCCTGCTGTGTTGCCCAAGCCGCTTTGTTCCACCTCCTCGATGCTCTCTCACCTTTCTTCTACCAAAGCCCGAGAGATGCCGGCAACTGAACCCCGATTGAACGTAACAAGTATTTGCCGATCTAGTTTCGAGGGCACGGTAGTGTCGCGGTGATGTTACTGGATTTCGTAATCCAGATAACGTGAGTTCAAATCTCACCGCAGAAGTTTTGCCAATTTGAATTCAGTTTTCTAAAAAAAACCTGGGAATAACAAGCTGGCATCAGTAAAAGTGATTATGAAGCTGTCGGATTGATGTAAAAACCCTACCGGTTAACTAATGTCCATTAGGGAAGGAAACCTGCCGTCTGGGCCTATATGTGACTCCAGTCCCACACCAAAGTGGTTGACTCAACTGTCCTCTGAAGTGGCCAAGAAAGCCACTCATTTGTATCAAACCGCTATTGCAGCGGTTCAAGAAGAAGGCCCACCATCACCTTTTCAGGACAACTAGGGATGGGCAATAAATCCCAGCCTTGCCAGCGACGCCCGTTTCCCGAGAATGAATTAAATGAAAAGTTTGAAGTCACAAAGGACCTCGGATTCATTGTTACAAACAAAGAATTAAATGTCGGTTAGAATACTGTACAGGGTACGATCCCATGTGTAATAAGTAAGCAGAAACAATTGCTTTCTTCTCTCTTCCCCAAACTGACTTGTGGACAATCTACACTAGTCTAGAGACCAGTCTGAAGTACTGTGTACAATTTTGGTTTCCTTAGCTAAGGAAGGATATACTTGCCTTAGAGGCGGTCCAACAAAGGTTCACTAGATTGATTCCTGGGATGAGGAGGTTGTCCTATGAGGAGAGATTGAGTAGAATGGGCCTATATTCTCTGGAGTTTAGAAGAATGAGAGGGGATCTCATTGAAACATATAAAATTCTTTGAGGGCTTGATAGGGTAGATGCTGAGAGGCTGTTTCCCCTGCCTGGAGAGCCTAGAACTAGGGTCATAGTCTCAAGATAAGGGGTTGGCCATTTAAGACTGAGATGAGGAGGAATTTCTTCACTCGGAGGGTTGTGAATCTTTGGAATTCTCTACTCCAGGGGGCTGAGCATATTTAAGGCTGAGAGATAGATTTTTGGACTCTAGGGGAATCAAGGGATATGGGGATCAGGCGGGAAAGTGGAGTTGAGGTAGAAGATCAGCCATGATCTTACTGAATAGCGGAGCAGGCTCGGGGGGCTGTATGGCCTACTCCTGCTCCTATTTCTTATGTTCTTATGTCTCCAAGGCAGCGCAGTTGGCCCTGTCTTCAAAGGAGACATATTGGAGACCACATCCAGAATAACGATCCTGGGGATTATTGACGGGCAATGATCATTGTGTGAGATTCCTAATAGATGCTAAACTGTTAAGCGAGCCTGGCTGGTTGTGTATGCCTCTTGGAATCAAAGCGTCTTTGTGGCAAATTCTTAATCATTCTCGTTGAATCGTAGATCCCGGTATGAGCCCGGCCTATACGGAAGAAAGAATTAGCCATGAAGCATTGGAGCTGGAGAAACGGTTGAGTCTTCTGTCGCACTCCAGCCGACAAAGCAGCGGAGGTAAGAAGAGAAGCCTTTTAAACGTGTTGGCTCAGTTTGTAGCTTCCAATTCCCCTCATGTCAAACAGCCGGGCGACTCCAGCGGTAGCACACTCGTCTGAGTCAGACGTTGTGGGTTCAAGTCTCACTCCAGAGACTTGAGCACAAAATCGAGGCTGACACTCCCAGTGAGGGAGCGCTGCACTGTCGGAGGTGCCGTCTTTCGGAAGAGATGTTAAACCGAGGCCCCGTCTGCCCTCTCAGGTGGACGTAGTGGCCCATGGCCACTATTTTGAAGAAGCGCAGGGGAGTTCTCCCTGGTGCCCTGGCCAATATTTATCCCTCATTCAACATCACTAAAACAGATTTTCTGGTCATTTATCTCATTGGTGTCTGTGGGATCTTGCTGTGCGCAAATTGGCTGCCACGTTTCCTACATTACAACAGTGACTACGCTTCAAAAGTATCTCATTGGCTGTGAAGTGCTTTGTGACGTCCTGAGGTTGTGAAAGGTGCTATATAAATGCAGGTTCTTTCTTTATTTTCCTGATCATTATCCATTAATCTCTGCTGGAAAGTCGGCACATTTAGACGTTGGGTAAATGTGGGCTTGGTCTGATGCTGCCCCTGTAGTCAAATAGCCTCCTGACACTCCTTGCCTGGGCTCAGAGCAGCCAATTGGATGAGCTGCCGGATGGTCGGCACCAGGCGTGTCTCTGTAGCCCAGCACCAGTCGCCGACTTCAGGAGTGGAGGGGGAGAACTGGGCACACAATGAGAGGGGAAAGGAAACTGGGAATACCTCGCTGACCTGAGGGGCCTGGCGATCACCTCGTGTCGCTGCCAATACCCCCCCCCCCCCCCCCAACTCCAGGACTCGTCCATGCGGCTCACCGGAGCCAAAGCTGGGCCCGAGTTCTAACGACATTTCTGTTCGTCCTGTCGCCAACCCAGAGAGCGGCAGCGAACTTGGCCCTGAATTTCCTCACCGGAATTCCCTCACCGTGGCCCTGAATTCCCTCACCGGAATTCCCTCACCGTGGCCCTGAATTCCCTCACCCTGGCCCTGAATTCCCTCACCGTGGCCCTGAATTCCCTCACCCTGGCCCTGAATTCCCTCACCCTGGCCCTGAATTCCCTCACCCTGGCCCTGAGTTCCCTCACCCTGCCCCTGAATTTCCTCAGAGTTTCTGTCGTTGCAGCTCCACAACTTCGCGGTTTCTGCCGCGCTTCTGGCAAAGTTATGGCGCACTCAACGGTAGAAAGCCCCACAAAATTCGGAGCCCGTGACACTTAAACCGCGCGCGTGAAGTGATCCCCCATCACGTTGTTGGACTTGCAAGTCCAGGCATTCCTGATGACTCGCCATCTGTAACTGAGAGCGTAGGGATAGAAAGCAAACATCTAAACCACTATCTCGCTGAGCTACTCTCATCATCATCATCATCATCATCATCATCATCAACAACAACAACAGCTTGCATTGATATAGCACCTTTAACGTAGTAAAACGTCCCAAGTCTTTGCGTAATATAGGAACTGCTGGCTTGTGTGTGTGTACATGTCTCTGCGTGTTCCTGTGACTGTGTATGTGTGTGTCAAGTAGTTAAAGAAGTCTCTTCTAGATTCACTAGATTGATTCCTGGGATGAGAGGGTTATCCTATGAAGAGAGGTTGAGTAGAATGGGCCTGTATTCTCTGGAGTTTAGAAGAATGAGAGGTGATCTCATCGAAACATATTAGATTCTGAGGGGGCTTGACAGGGTAGATGCTGAGAGGTTGTTTCCCCTGGCTGGAGCGTCTAGAACTAGGGGGCATAGTCTCAGGAAAGGGGGTCAGCCATTTAAGGCTGAGATGAGGAGGGTTTTCTTCACTCAGAGGGTTGTGAATATTTGGAATTCTCTACCCCACAGGGCTGTGGATGCTCAGTCGTTCAGTATATTCAAGGCTGAGAAAGATACATTTTGGACACTAAGGGAATCAAGGGATATGGGGATCGGATGGGAAAGTGGAGTTTTAAAAAATTCGTTCATGGGATGTGGGTGTCGCTGGCGAGGCCGGCATTTATTGCCCATCCCTAATTGCCCTTGAGAAGGTGGTGGTGAGCTGCCTTCTTGAACCGCTGCAGTCCGTGTGATGAAGGTTCTCCCACAGTGCTGTTAGGGAGAGAGTTCCAGGATTTTGATCCAGCGACGATGAAGGAATGGTGATATATTTCCAAGTCGGATGGTGTGTGACTTGAAGGGAAACGTGCAGGTGGCGGTGTTCCCATGTGCCTGCTGCCCTTGTCCTTCTAGGTGGTAGAGGTCGCGGGTTTGGGAGGTGCTGTCGAAGAAGCCTTGGCGAGTTGCTGCAGTGCATCCTGTGGATGGTACACACTGCAGCCACTGTGCGCCGGTGGTGAAGGGAGTGAATGTTTAGGGTGGTGGATGGGGTGCCAATCAAATGGGCTGCTTTGTCCTGGATGGTGTCGAACTTCTTGAGTGTTGTTGGAGCTGCACTCATCCAGGCAAGTGGAGAGTATTCCATCACACTCCTGACTTGTGCCTTGTAGATAGTGGAAAGGTTTTGGGGAGTCAGGAGGTGAGTCACTCGCCACAGAATACCCAGCCTCTGACCTGCTCTCGTAGCCACAGTATTTATATGGCTGGTCCAGTTAAGTTTCTGGTCAATGGTGAGGTTGAAGATCAGCCATGATCTTATTGAATGGCAGAGCAGGCTCGAGGGGTCATATGGCCTACTCCTTCTCCTGTTTCATATGTTCTTCTATAATACAGTAGAAACTTGCTATAATGTAACCATAACATTAAATTGTTGGATGAAACAAACCAGCTGATGCTATAAAAATGATGACATTTGAAGTATGTGAAGAAAACTTAGTCTTGCCTCCGATACTGGATAGCCGTCACTAGTTTGGAATTGTGGGCAGTGTTATCGTCCCTATGCCGAGTTACAGTGGATGTTTTCATTTTTGTTTCCGCTCTAGGGGATGACCGGAGTCTGTCCAGCTCGACCGAGTCTTCGGACACCAGCCAGTCGGACAGTGCCAGTATCGGGAGCCGGCTGACGCTGTGGCCCGAGCAGCTGGTGGTCAGCGGTCTCCAGGAGGGCCACTCGCCCGCCGCAGCCAGGGGGCTGGGCCCAGCGGAGGAGAAGCTGTACCCGGAGGTCGTGAAGGGGTCGAAGCCCCCGCCCAAGCCGCCTCGGTCCCGGAAGCTGCAGGAGGTGGGCCGCCAGAGCTCCTCCGACAGCGGGATCGCCACGGCCAGCCACTCCTCCTACTCCGGAAGCTTCTCCTCCTACACTGGGAGCCTGGACGTTTGCCCGAGCGACGAGTTTGGGTCCTTGCTCAGCCTCCCCGCGGCCTTGCCGGCCGAGCGGGCCCTGTGCACCTGCCGGCCCGGCGAGGCCCCCAGGACGTCTGCTTCCGAGTATCAGGTGCCCAGTTCTCTCCGGCACCACTACGACACGCCTAGGAGCGTCTTACAGGCAGCTGCTGCGAGAGAGGTTTCAGCTCCCACGGCTTCGCTTCCCTCCGCGTTAAAGGACCAGGCCCCTGCACCCCAGGAGATGGGCGACAGCCAACTGTTGGGCACGGAGAGGGGCAAGAGCACTCCGCCCGCCCAGGAAGGCGCCAGGGACTCTGCTGATGAGCTGTACGCGGATTTCGTGCCAAGGTGGTCACCGTTCAAACCGCAGCCACCGGAAGCCAAAGGGAGTGAAGGGGCTTCGCTTATTGGAACAACGGTGCTGGGCGAGGGATATACGGACCCGTGCGAAATATGCAGCCCATACCCGGGAGCGGGACGCTCCCTCTTCACTGCCTGCCTGACCTGCGGAGGCCTAAAGGTAATCTCAGATGCTTAGTACGCACAGCAACTTGGCAAGGTCTTGGTCATCTCCTCTATAGCTGCTGCAGAGATCCTGCTCTGTAAATGCGTGATGTTAAAGGTGGTGGGTTCGAGCCCCACTCCAGGGACTTGAGCGCACGATCCAGGCCAACACCCCCGATGCCAGTACAGAGGGAGTGCTGCAATGTTGGAGGTGCCGACTTTCGGATGAGATGTTAAACCGTCTGCCCTCTCGGGTGGACGTAAAAGATCCCATGGCCACTATTTGGAAGAAGGGAAGGGGAGTTCTCGCCGGTGGCTTGGGCCAATATTTATCCCTCAACCAACACCACTAAAAAAAACATATTATCTGGTCATTTATCTCATTGCTGTTTGTGGGACCTTGCTGTGCGCAAATTGGCTGCCACGTTTCCTACATTACAACAGTGACTACACTTCAGAAAATACTTCATTGGCTGTGAAGCGTTGTGGGACATCCTGAGGTCATGAAAGGCGCTACAGAAATGAAAGTTCTTTTCTTTTTATGAGAATGAAAGTACTTGCCCTTAACATGGCAGCTTTTAAGAACATAAGAACATAAGAAATAGGAGCAGGAATGGGCCATATGGCCCCTCGAGCCTGCTCCGCCATTCAATCAGATCATGGCTGATCTTCTTCCTCAGCTCCACTTTCTCGCCCGATCCCCATATCCCTTGATTCTTTGGAATCCAAATATCTATCGATCTCAGTCTTGAATGTACTCAACGACTGAGCATCCACAGCCCTCTGGGGTAGAGAATTCCAAAGGCTCACAGACCTCCGAGTGAAGAAATTTTTTTCTCATCTCTGGTCCCAAATGGCCCCTTGAGGCAGTTTTTACAACAAAACATCTCTAACTGCTACACACAATGAGTTACTTTTTTTGGAAGAGCAGGGACTGATCTAGAGACCAGCGTAGATGTGGAATTGGACAGAAAAATCGTCTCCCCCTCCCCCGTCCAACACTCTGCGAGGCCAGCTAGCTAATTGCCTTATCCAATTGTCCAATAACATCCCATTGAGCCTTAATTGTAACCTTTGACCTTCAGCTGTCTTTTTGACGGAGATGCTTTGGCCTGGGTCAAGTTGCTAGCAACCCCTCTCTCGGACGCTGAATCTGGCTCGACCTGGGCTGGTACTAAACCGTCTGTAACTGTGTTGTCCCCTCGGGATTAACGTCCAGGGCTGAGAGAGGCGCTAATCACAGCCGACCAAAGACAATGTGCCCTACACGTCTTCTAATTAGTTCGGGGGAGTCCAGCGGGAGGGGGCTCAGTGAGGTGGGGCTCCAGCCGGAGAGGGCTCAGAGATGGGGCTCCAGCGGGAGGGGGTTCAGTGAGGTGGGGCTCCAGCGGGAGGGGGTTCAGTGAGGTCGGGCTCCAGAGGGAGGGGGCTCGGAGCTGGGGCTCTAGCGGGAGGGGGTTCAGTGAGGTCGGGCTCCAGCCGGACAGGGGGCTCGGAGGTGGGGCTCCAGCGGGAGAGGGCTTGGTGAGGTGGGGCTCCAGCCGGAGAGGGCTCGGAGGTGGGGCTCCAGCGGGAGGGGGCTTGGTGAGATGGGGATCCAGCGGGAGGGGGCTCGGTTAGGTGGGGCTCCAGCGGGAGGGGGCTTAGTGAGATGGGGATCCAGCGGGAGGGGGCTCGGTCAGGTGGGGCTTCAGCGGGAGGGGGCTCAGTGAGGTGGGGCTCCAGCGGGACGGGGCTCAGTGAGGCGGGGCTCCAGCGGGAGAGGGCTCGGAGGTGGGACTCCAGCGGGAGGGGCTCAGTGAGGTGGGGCTCCAGTGGGAGAGGGCTCGTAGGTGGGGCTCCAGCAAGAGGGGGCTCAGTGAGGTGGGCCTCCAGCGGGAGGGGGCTCAGAGAGGTGGGGCTGCAGCGGGAGGGGGCTCAGAGAGGTGCGGGCTCCAGCGGGAGGGGGCTCGGTGAGGTGGTGCTCCAGCGGGAGGGGGCTCAGAGAGGTGGGGGCTCCAGCGGGAGGGGGCTCAGAGAGGTGGGGGCTCCAGCGGGAGGGGGCTCAGAGAGGTGGGGGCTCCAGCCATCTCACCTTGTTTGTTGAAGAATATAAGCCCCCTGTTTACTTCTCCTCTCCTGAAGATTTTCCTTGTCTGCACTTAGGCATTAGGTAATCACCTGGGCAGAGCTCATAGCAGCAAATCAGGCGGAGAGGATCGCACACATGCACACAAGCACGTTCACTTGCGTGTACAAGCACACACTTTAACACACACGTGTGCACTTGCATACCCGCGCCTTTGTGCTCGTGCACGCACATGCACACGCGTGTACATTTGCACGTATGCACACACACTTACACACTTACAGCAGGCACGCACACGCGCACACACTCACTTAATGGAGCCTGCCTAATTTTCGGTTCATTCGTTTCAAAAATCAGAAAGCTGGGTGACCTTGTGGCCAGCCCTACGCTCTTCCGGCCTGTTCTTCCTCTTTTTATTTCCTCTGCCGGTTGCCTATTTCTCAGGCGAGAAACGGGCGGGCAGCAATTGAAAATCGCCCCCGGTTTGCGGAGGGGAGAAAACTGACACGAAGAGGGAGGAATAAGATTTGTGGGGGCAATGTCAAAAACAGTACGCTGAGTGGTTGCACTCTTGTTTGGCCGGCTGTGTAAACCCGAGCACACTGGTGCCTCTCTGTAATGCCGTCTGGTTTCTGCGTTGGGTGGAGAGGCGCGTACACAATACATCAGAGAGTGTTATAATGAGGCTTTCGTGCTGTCCTTTCATGGCCTGCCAAAATTGATGCTAAGTGGAAGCACTAGTGTAAACACTGGCAAGCAGTGACAATAGGACTTGGGTTCACATGCCACACTATAAATACAGAGACACCGTTGAACACAATGTCATATTAAAAGTCCGATACGAGCAGGAAGAAAAGTCTGGGATAAAAAGGGCCATCGGCCCATCGAAACTCTTCCTCTAGTATATAAACGAAAGAACTTGCATTTATATAGCGCCTTTCACAACCTCAGGAGGTCCCAAAGCCCTTTACAACCAGTGAAGTACTTTTGAAGTGAAGTCACTGTTGTAAGGTGGGAAAAACAGCAGACAATTTGCGCACAGCAAGATCCCACAAACAGCAATGTGATAATGACCAGATAATCTGTTTTGAAATGATGTTGGTTGAGGGATAAATATTGGCCAGGACAACGGGGAGAACTCCCCTGCGCTTCTTCAAAATAGTGGCTGTGGGATCTTTTGCATCCATCTGACAGGGCCTCGGTTTAATATCTCATCCAAAAGACAGCACCTCCAACAGTGCAGCACTCCCTCAGTACTGCACTGGGAGTGTCAACCTGGATTTTGTCCTCAAGTCTCTGGAAGTGGGACCTGAACCTGTGGTCTTCTGACTCAGAGGCAAGAGTGCTACCCACTGAGCCAAGGCTTACAACTTAAGGGGAACAGAGGAGAAGCTGCAGGCATTGGAACTTTGACTTCAATACAGGAGAAAAGACGAATTAACGTTTCGGGTAGATACCCCACGTCCATACTGCATGTTATCGCTCGCCATCAGGCACGTACTGTATTTTGAATAGCATCAAGGGGGCAGCAACAGAGGCTGGCAAGGTTGCCACAGTTGGTCCATATAATGAGGCCACTCTCTCCACTGTATAGGCTTTTAATCACTACAAATCACAGAAATGTTTTCACTTACACAACACTGACTGCTATAGCAGTGGCTCAGTGGGTAGCGCTCTCACCTCTGGTTTAGAAGGTTGCAGGTTCAAGTCCCCACTCCAGAGACTTAAGCCTATAATCTAGGCTGATGCTCCTAGTGCAGTACTGAGGGAGTGCTGCACTGTCGGAGGTGCCGTCTTTTGGATGAGACATTAAACCAAGGCCCCGTCTGCCCTCTCAGGTGGACGTAAAAGATCCCATGGCCACTATTCGAAGAAGAGCAGAGGAGTTCTCCCCGGTGTCCTGGCCAATATTTATCCCTCAACCAACATCACTAAAACTGATTATCTGCTCATTATCACATTGCTGTTTGTGGGATCTTGCTGTGCACAAATTGGCTGCTGCGTTTCCTACATTACAACAGTGACTATACTTCAAAAAGTACTTCATTGGCTTTGGGACGTCTTGAGGTCATGAAAGGCGCTGTAGAAACCCAAGTTCTTTTCACTACGTGGCGCGATCTATGGAGGACCGGCTGTTCCTGGGCTACCCTGGGAATTCTGCCCCGTCAGGCCCAGCGGAACCATGAGCCGCTGAGGGCAGGCATGGGAGACATTTCCGGGCCTCCTGGAGGTCTGAGGGGGCCTCCGAGTCCCTGGTTGATTTGGCCACGCCTCACAGCTCCGGAATGAGGACTGGTCTTCACCGTTGTAAATGATCCTGCGGTTGTAAGTCCTGCTCGCACAGTAGGGTTAAAGACAGGGACGTTGTCTAATGGAATTTCATAGAGAAACAAACTGAAGTTGGTGGCTGGGGAAATTCTACATGCGTTACATATTTTAGAAAGGAAAGAACGAGCCTCCATTTATAAAGTGTGTTTCGCGACCTCAGTATGTTCCCAAAGCGCTTTACAGCCAATGAAGTGCTTCCAAAGTGTCGTCACTGTTGGAATGTCGGAAACGCAGCAGCCAATTTGCGCACAGCAAGCTCCCACAAACAGCAAATGTGATAACAACCAGATAATCTGCTTTTTTCCTAAAGTGATGTTGGTTGAGGGATAAATATTGACCAGGACACCCGGGAAGACTCCCCTTCTCTTCTTCGAAATATTGTCCATGGGATCTTTTATGTCCACCTGAGAAGGCAGACGGGTCCTCGGTTTTAACATCTCACCTGAAAGACGGCGCCTCAGACAGTACAGCACTCCCTCAGTGCTGCTCTGGGGTTTTAGCTGAGATTTTGTACTCGAGTCTTTGGAGTGGGGCTTGAAGTGTAGTCACTGTTGTGATGTAGGAAATGCAGCAACCAATTTGTGCACAGCAAGGGCCCACAAACAGCAATGAGATACTGACCAGATAATCTGTTTTAGATGTTGGTTGAGGGATGAATATTGGTCAGGACACCGGGGAGAACTCCCCTGCTCTTCTTTGAAATAGTGCCATGAGATTTTTTACATTCACCCGAGAGAGCAGATGGGGCCTCAGTTTAACATCTCATTTGAAAGACGGCACCTCCGACAGTGCAGCACTCCCTCAGTCCTGCACTGGGAGCGTCAACCTGGATTTTGTGCTTAGGTTTCTGGAGTGGGACTTGAACCTACAACTTTCTGACTCACAGGCGAGAGTACTACCAACTGAGCCACAGCTGACATAATAATAAGTGCGGGTGGTGCCTGTCTGGTGTGTTTAACGTGGCAACTGGTGCACAAGTGTGCTTGTGTGACAGTCTGGCTGTGTGTCTGCATACTCGGCTGCGACATAGTGCAGCTGGTGCAGTACATATGCCATGTAAATGATGTAACTTTTAGCCTAACCTGAGAGTGGGGTTGTGTGTACGTGAACATTAGCTTAAGACCATCGTAACTGCTTAACAACTAACTTCATGAAAGAAATTAATTGCAAGTGATTTTAAGAAGCACGAAAAAATAAAGCCTGGATTTCTGATGTTTTATTGGGTTCCAACATCTTGTAAATTTTTTCTTATTATTTGTTCTCGGGATATGGGTGAAGAAGGCAGAACTTCATTTGTTGCCCATCCCTAGTTGCCCTCGGGAAGGTGGTAGTGAGCCACCCTTCTTCTTGAACTGCTGCAGTCCCTGTGGTGAAGATGCTTCCACATTGCTGTAGGGTAGGGAGTTCCAGGATGTTGACCCACTGATGATGAAGGAATGGCCTATATATATGTCCAGTGAAAGATTGAACAGGCTGGGGCTCTTTTCTCTAGTACAGAGAAGACTGAGGGTTGCCCTGTTAGAGGTCTTTAAGATTATGGAAGGGTTTGATAAGGTTGTCATAGAGAAGCTGTTTCCACTTGTGGGGGAGACCAGAACTAGGGGCCATAAATATAAGATAGTCACTGATAAATTCAATAAGGAATTCAGGGGAAACTCCTTTACCCAAAGAGTGGTGAGAATGTGGAACCCGCTACCACAAGGAGTAGTTGAGGCGAATAGCATAGATGCATTTAAGGGGAAGCTAGGTAAACACATGAGGGAGAAAGGAATATCAGGATCTGCTGATAGGGTCAGATGAAGAAGGGTGGGAGGAGGCTCGCGTGGAGCACACACACCGGCATGGACCTGTTGGGCTAAATGGCCTGTTCCTGTGCTGTAAATTCGGTGTAAGTCAGGACGATGTGTGACTTGGAGGGGAGCCTGGAGGTGATGGTGATCCCACAACATTACTGCTCTTGCCCCTCTGGGTGGTAGAGCTCACAGGGCTGTTCTTGAAGTAACTTTGGAGAGTTGCTGCCCAGTGTTCTGTAGACAGTGCGTTCATGGTGGAGCGGGTGGATATTGAATCCAGTGGCAGGAGCGCTGAGGTAAGATTGTTTTCCACGCCTGTTAAATTGGACGTGGAAGACACTTCTGTTTGCTTTTCAGCCTCCAGTTGAGGGGAGGGTGGGACAGGTCGCCTCACTTCATCCTTAGGTAAGGGTGTAAGGAAAGAACGTGCATTTCTATGGCGCCTTTCATGACCTCAGCACGTCTCAAAGCCATTTACAACCAATGAAGTACCTTTTCAAGTGTAGTCGCTGTTGTAATGTAGGAAACGCGGCAGCCAATTTGCTCACAGCAAGATCCCACAGACAGCAAAGAGATAATGACCTGATAATCTGTTTTTGATGATGCTGGTTGAGAGATAAATATTGGCCCAGGACACCGGGGAGAGCTCCCCTGCGAATCGGACAGATACAATCTCCGATGCCGTTCGTACCTCAGTTTATTCCTTCCCGGCGTTTCTCACGGCCCTGTGTGTTGTGCGGAAGTGAAGTAGCAATCGGGGGCATTTGTCGAAACAGAAATGTTGATTCAAAAATTCCCGAAAATACAAGAAGGAAAACACGATCATTTTGCACTAAAATCCTTCCCATGACTAAAGTAGAATGTGACTAAAGTTTGGGAGCAAAAAAAGATTGGACGTAAACTTGGACTAAATGTCTTCTAAAGACTATAAATTAAACGTAAGAGTAAAACCCTCAATCAACATCACTATATGTAAAAAAAAAGGATATCTGGCCTTTATCACATTGCTGTTTGTGGGAGCTTGCTGTGCGCAAATTGGCTGCTGCGTTTCCTACATTACAACAGTGACTACACTTCAAAAAGTACTTCATTGGCTGAAAAGCGCTTTGGGATGTCCTGAGGTCGTGAGATGCAAGTTCTTTCTTTCTTTCTGTTTCTTTCTTTCTTTCGTGTCAGCTCAACTACTGAGAGGCGTCTGGGATACAGCCCATTCTGTGACGCGGTCTGAGTAAGTGAAAAGTCAGGCAGCTGAGAATCTTGCACAGCTGCCACCAGAGTCCCTCGGGTTTCAGTTATGTAACTGTGCGGATCCCATCCGACCGCTGGAGAGAAGACAGAAACGGAGGAATGCGTTTCCACATTTGCCGGTCATGACCCAAGCTAACTAGAAGTACACTCCACTCCACATCTAATATCGCCGAGAGACTCTGAACCAGACGTGTCTGGAGGTACCGTCAGTCCGAGAGGTGCACAGTCCATTAGGTCTCTTCTGTTAGGGTTCATTATAATCCGACAATGGATCGAAAGGCAACAGGTTTATCCAGGTTTAAAATGTTGTTTGCCGCAGATTAGTTTTGAGTTTATACCCCCTTCATGCGCAGGCCGTGTCCTCTTGTTCTACTGTTCTGGACAAGGTGATATTGTCATAGCTCACATTATCTAGTCCCTTTAGAATCTTAATAACAGCAATCACACCCAAAACCCATCACCTTGTTTAAAAGACTTCAAACTAATGAGAAACCCATTAGTAGTTTCTGTTTGTCTGATATGGTGTCCAGTTTCCTACATTACAACAGTGACAACATGTCAAAAGTACTTCACTGGCTGAAAAGTGCTCGGGACGTCCTGAGAAAAGAAAAAAAGACTTTCATTTATACAGCGCCTTTCATGACCTCGGGTGAGACGTTAAACCGAGGCCCCGTCTGCCTCCTCAGGTGGATGTAAAAGATCCCATGGCCACTATTTCGAAGAAGAGCAGGGGGAGTTCTCCCTGGTGTCCTGGCCAATATTTATCTCTCAACCAACATCACTAAAACAGATTATCTGGCTATTATCATATTGCTGTTTGTGGGACCTTGCTGAGTGCAAATTGGCTGCCGCGTTTCCCTACAGCACTTCAAAAGTACTTCATTGGTTGTTGTAAAGCACTTTGAGACATCTTGAGTTTGTGAAAGGCGCTATATAAATGCAAATCTTTCTTTTCTCAGGATGTCCCAAAGCGCTTTACAGCCAATGGAGTACTTTTAAAGTGTAGTCATTGTAGGAAACGCGGCAGCCAATTTGAGCACAGCAAGATCCCACAAACAGCAGTGTGATAATGACCAGATAAAATGTTTTTAGTGTCGTTGGTTGAGGGATAAATATTGGCCAGGACACCGGGGCGAACTCCCCTTTTCTTCTTTGAATAGTGCCATGGGATCTTTTACGTCCACTTGAGACGGCAGACGGGGCCTTGGTCGAATATCTTATCAAAAAGATAGTACCTCTGACAGTGCAGCACTTCCTCAGTGTTGCACTGGAGTGTCAGCCTAGATTCTGTGCTTAAGTCTTTGGGGAGGAACTTGAACCCACGACCTTCTGACTCAGAGGCAAGAGTGGGACCCCCTGAGCCATAGCTGACACTGACGTACTGTACTTACCCAACTCCGAGACCTTAGGCATAGGTTAGGAACATAGGAACAGGAGTAGGCCATTCAGCCCCTCGTGCCCGCTCCGCCATTTGATAAGATCATGGCTGATCTGCGATCTAACTCCATATACCTGCCTTTGGCCCATATCCCTTAATACCTTTGGTTGCCAAAAAGCTATCTATCTCAGATCTCAGGTTGGCAACAGTTATAACTTAGGAACCCTCTAATTAGTGCAGAAATATCACTGGATTTATAAAGTTATGTTTAAAAAAAATTACTTTGTACTGCTGGTAACTGTTTTTGTGGTTCTCGTTAACTTTCTGGCCTTTCATTTTACTGGCTAGTAAATTTCACATTTCCAAAACAAAATTTAATTTGCCCCTGTCTACCTAAACCTCTCCGCCCCTCTATCTCTCTCTTCTCCTTTAAAACCCTCCTCAGAACCTACCTCTTTGAGCAAGCTTTTGGTCACCTGACCTAAAATGTCGCCAACTTTGGCTCATTGCCTGATTACGCTCCTGTGAAGCACCTTGGGACATTTAACAACATTAAAGGCATTGTATAAATGCAAGTTGTTGTTGTTGTTGCTGTTTTTGTGGGTTCTATCCTGCAGCCCGTATCCTAACTCGCACCAAGTCCCGTTCACCCATCACCCTCTGTGCTCGCTGACCTACATTGGCTCCCGGTCCGGCAACGCCTTGATTTTAAAATTCTCATCCTCGTTTTCAAATCCCTCCATGGCCTCGCCCCTCCCTATCTCTGTAACCTCCTCCAGCCCTCCAACCCTCCGAGATCTCTGCGCTCCTCCAATTCCTGCCCCTTGCGCAGCCCCCAATTTTAATCGCTCCACCATTGGCGGCCGTGCCTTCAGCCGCCTAGGCCCTAAGCTCTGGAATTCCCTCCCTAAACCTCTCTACCTCTTTCTCTCTCTCTCTCTCTTCCTTTAAGACGCTCCTTAAAATCCACCTCTTTTCCTGTCCTAATATCTCCTTATGTGGCTCGGTGTCAAATTTCGTTTGATAATCGCTCCTGTGAAACGCCTTGGGATGTTTTACCACATTTAAGGCGCTATATAAATGCAAGTTGCTGTTGTGCTAAGCAGCTGCAGTACTGTTGGGTTCCTGCTGGTGGCAGCAGTACAGCTCTCACCGTTCTCAGCAGCACCACCTATTGGAAGTTAAAAGTACAGCGGCCCTGACCTGCAAATCCCACAACCTCTCCCAACATACAAAATCCAACTTGCCGACATTCACTGCAAAGGCTCACGGCCAAAACGTTGTATTTCTTTGAAGATTCAAGCAACACCTTGGTGCCAAGCTTACTTTACGGGTACGGTAATCGAGTGGTTGTGTTACTGGACCAGTATTCCAGAGGCCTGGAATAATAACCCAGAGAACGTGAGTGGTAGTTTGAGAATTAGAATTCAGTTTAAAAAAAAAATCTGGAAATAAAATGCCGGTATCTGTAAAAGTGACCGTGAAGCTGTTGGATTGTCGTAAAAACCCAACTGGTTCACCAATGTGTCATGAGGGAAGGAAACCTGCCGTCGTTACCCGGTCTGGCCTGTAGGTGACTCCAATCCCACACCGAGGTGGCTGACTCTTAACTGCCCTCTGAAGTGGCCTAGCAAAGCAACTCAGTTATATCAAGTCAATACCAGTGGTTCAAGGAGGAGGCTTTCTGAGGGCAACGAGAGATGGGCAATAAATGCCGGCCTTGCCAGTGACGCCCACATCCCGAGAATGAATTAAAAAAACGTTTTACTTTAGCCAGTGTTGCATTTAGATTCATGTTTTAGGCCCTCAATGGCTCAGTGATTTTAGGCAGTGAAAGAAAGAACTTGCATTTATATAGCGCCTTTCATGACCTCAGGACATCCCAAAGCTCTTTACAGCTGACGAGGTATTCTGAAGTGTAGTCGCTGTTGTAATGTAGGAAATGCGGCAGCCAGTTTGCGCACAGCAAGCTCCCACAAACGGCAATGTGATAATGACCAGATAATCGTTTTTTTAGTGATGTTAGTCGAAGGACCACGGACACCGGGGAGAACCCCCCCCCCCTGCTCTTCTTCAAAATAATGCCACGAGATCTTTTACATCCACCTGAGAGGGCAGGTTTAATGTCTCATCCAAAAGATGGCGCCTCCAACGGTGCAGCACTCCTTCAGTACTGTAACTGTCAGCCTAGATTAAGTGCTCAAGGATCTGGAATGGGGACTCGAACCTATGACTTTGAGATAAAAATGCTACCTTGTTGAGCCACTCAATGTTGGGCACTAGGTTACAGCAATCTGGTAGCTTCATAATGGCAGCCCACAAACAACCAGGTTTATTGAATGGAATATCACAATTTGCCACAGTGTGATTTGAACTCATGACCTATAGGTTACCAGTCCCGTACCATAACCCAGCCGACCGTACCCAATACTTACCCGTGTAACACCACAATGACTGTTCCTTTAGGTGATGCATTTCACTGCCATCTTATGAACATCAAACTTGATCCAGATTATCTCCCTCGGTTTGTGGAATCTGAATTAATTCTGATGCAATGCTGAGGGGAAGATTGTTTGTTTGCTCACCCATGAGGACGGTCTCAACCGGGATCTTGGGTTCATGTCACGCTACACGTAACCCCACCAGCAAAAGGGAAAAAAAAGTTATCTGTTTTTAATACTCTCTCTCTCTCTCTCTGCCATTTGGGTCTCTTTCTCTCTGTCTGTGTAATTTGACACAATGTATATTCAGTGTACTGGGACGTACTGTTCTCCGTGACTGGCCTGTTTGAACACCAACGACACCTTTTGATTGGTGTGATGGTGTCCCAGCCTAATATAAGATATGCGATTTGAGAACCTTTCACTCATTCACCTGACGAAGGGGATAATCTCCGAAAGCTTGTGATTTTAAAATAAAATTGTTGGACTATAACCTGGTGTTGTAAGATTCCTTACATTTGTCCACCCCAGTCCATCACCGGCATCTCCACATCATGCTCACTCTGGTGAAAGACAAACACAAAGAACGTGCTTCACTATAAACGCCAAACAGACACATCCCTCATCCTTTTAATAATTTGCGATACGCTCTTTATCGACTTTATTTAAATTATGAGGACAGGTTGCATTGACCAGGCTTGTATTCTCTTGAGTTTAGAAGATTAAGGGGTGATCGAATTGATTTGTTTGAGATGATTAAGGGATTTGATAGGGTAGATGGAGAGAAACTATTTCCTCTGGTGGGGGGAGTCTAGAACAATCGACTTAAAATTAGAGCTAGGCCGATCAGGGGCGGTGTCAGGAAGCACTTCTTCACACAAAGGGCAGTGGAAATCTGGAACTCTCTCCCCCCCAAAAAACTGTGGCTGCTGGGAGTCAATTGAAAACTTCAAAACTGAGATTGATGGATTTTTGTTAGGCAAAGGGTATTAAGGGTTACGGAACCAAGGCGGGTAAATGGAGTTAAGATACAGATAAGCCATGATCTAATTGAATGGCGGAACAGGCTCGAGGGGCCGAATGGCCTGCTCCTGTTCCCGTGTAACACGTGATCCTTTTTTTTTGTTGTTGTACAGGGAACAACAGTCTCGCAATCAGGAGCCTTGTCTATCCCTGCTGTCCCAGGTAAGAATCGGAAACCGTTCCATGTTCCAATTCCCGTTGCTGGTACCTGCTCTGGTGTTACGTTAGGGGAAAAGCTGGAATCTGCAGATTGGCAGAGCGGAAAATGTACTGCGACCAGTAGTCCTCACTGGATGAGAGTTTGCTTTTGTGACAGAGTTCTCCAAGTGGAATGAAGGGCTTTGATAGCGTAAATAAGGAGAAATTGTTTCCACCGGCAGGAGGGTCTGTAACCAGACAACACAGATTTAAGACAATTGGCAAAGAACCAGAGGGGGAGATGAGGAGAATTTTCTTTTAACACAGCGAGTTGTTATGATCTGGAATGCGCTGCCTGAAAGGGCGGTGGAAGCAGGTTCAATAATAACTTTCAAAAGGGAATTGGACAAATACCTGAAAAGGAAAAAATTTGCAGGGTTATGGGGAAAGAACTGGGGAGTGGGACTAATTGGACAGCTCTTCCAAAGAGCCGGCACAGGCACGATGGGCCGAATGGCCTCCTTTTGTGCTGTGTGATTATAGAATCATAGAAGTTTACAACATGGAAACAGGCCCTTCGGCCCAACATGTCCATGTCGCCCAGTTTATACCACTAAGCTAGTCCCAATTGCCTGCACTTGGCCCATATCCCTATGGATTATATGACTATCTAATTTCACTCGTGGTTTAAATATGAATCGGAGAATTCTGCAATTTACAGTTGGGAACAAAGTCCGAGGAAAAAGTCTCGGAGCGAATCTTAAAGAGGAACATAATATACTTAACCGGATGGAGGAAGTGAATCCGGAACAGTGCTATGAGATACGCAAAGGCAGTGGCGCGAGAGGACACAGGGTCAAGGTTGAAAGGGCAGGTTTAGGAGAGATGTGAGGAAGTTTGGACACAGGATGGCGAACTCTACACTTTAAACCACGCGTACAAGACACAGAGACAGTGCGAGATGATGGTACTGTCAGGGGGCAATTCAATGGGCGGGAACTGCGGTGGGTGAGGCTTTACCAGTTGTACTCTGTGCAAATGGATTGTATCGATACAGAGGCCTAGAAATGAACGACGGCTCTATTAGTGCTGAACACTTAATGTATTTGTGCAACCCGTTTAAAATAACGTCAAACGCCTGCCCTAAAATAGCAGGCAAAGGGGTGTCTTATGGATGCTAATGTCGTTGGTCATTACGTTCCAGGCTAGAGAGTTGAGGCTTTGTTGGAGGAGCCCCTTGTGACTCTTGGTCTGAGCAATAAAGGTCCACCTTAAAGGGGAGGAACATCTGTGGGTTATGCTTCAAGTATGCCCCCATTTCATGGTGGAAAATTCCTGACCTTGTTTTATGAAATGCCAATATTCTTTCTTATTATGGTGCGGGGTGGGGGGTGGGGGGTGGGGGGTGGTGAGAGTTGCGGTGAGCTTTGACTAACTGGCTCTGGGACGTCATCGAAGGGGAGTCGTCCCAGAGCTGGTTCTGTAGAAGATGGTGGGCGTTCTGGCTTCGGGCCGTACGTTGTCGCCAGGGTGGTGGGGGGGGGGGGTTTCTGCTGAAGTTACACAGTCTATCAGGTGGAGAATCCCTGACGAAATTCCCGGTTTGTACATCCAGCTGTTAGCTTGGCTTTCTGGGATTGCACACCTCTGGATTGGTTCTTGGACCAGCCAGAGGTCACAGACTCCACCCCCCCCCCCCCACCATTTCTCCCTGTTGGTGACCCAAGGATCAGCCTCGCAGGGAGGGGGACCTAACCTGACAGGATTCCCTGCAGGTAAGAAATTTTATAACTCCTGCAAAGTATCAGCTGTGGCTCAGTGGGTAGCACTCTTACCTCTGAGTCAGAAGGTTGTGGGTTCAAGTCCCTCACTCCACAAAACCCAAGCTGATGCACCCAGTGCAGTACTGAGGGAGTGCTGCACTGTCAGAGTTGCTGTCCTTCAGATGAGATATTAAACTGAGGTCCTGTCTGCCCTCTTGGGTAGATGTAAAAGATCCCATGGCCGCTATTTTAAAGAAGAGTGGGGGAGTTTTTCCTAGGACAACATTTATCCCACCACCAACTTCACTAAAAACGGGTTATCGGGTCATTATGCTGATTGTGGGATCTTGCTGTGCGCAGATTGGCTGCCGCGTTTTCCTACATTACAACAGTGACTGCACTTCAAAAGTAATTAATTGGCTGTAAAGCGCTTCAGGACATCCTGAGGTTGTTGAAAGGTGCTGTAGAAATGCAAGTCTTTTTATTGGTGTTTGAATTTCCTCTCCTCTTGCTAATTGCCTCAGGACATTTTGCGATGTTTTAAGTATACGTCGGTTGCTGAATACTGTACAGGGCAACAAGTTAATATATTGTGACACGCAGCTTATCAAGTATCAAAGCTACATGTTGCCGGGGACACTCTGGATGCATTCCCTCAGCAATTATAGAAGGGTGATGATGATTAAACAGAGTAACTTAATCCGATATATTAATTTATGGCCCTGTTTTGTCATCTTGCGTTGAAAGTTTTGCTACACACGGCAGGGCTTTTAATAGATCAAAGGGTAATCCGATACAGATCTCGGGATTGCTTGACAAGTAACAAAAGAAACGTCAAATTAATGCCGGGGGCAGAATATCTGACTTTACCGTCCACAGGAATGCACCTGAGTCACTGCCACTTAATATGGCGAATTGAGATGCTTCTGCCCCATGGCCCATTGAGCTTGCCCAGAACAGGAAGGCCCAAAGGTTTGAGAACATAAGAAATAGGAGCAGGAGTAGGCCATACGGCCCCTCGAGCCTGCTCCGCCATTCATTAAGATCATGGCTGATCTTCGACCTCAACTCCACTTTCCTGCCGGATCCCCTTATCCCTTGGTTCCCCTAGAGTCCAAAAATTTATTGATCTCAGCTTTGAATATACTCAAACACTCAGCATCCACAGCCCTCTGGGGTAAAGAATTCCAAAGATTCACAACCCTCTGAGTGAAGAAATTTTTCCTCGTCTCGGTCCTAAATGGCCGATCCCTTATCCTGAGACTATGCCCCCCTGGTTCTAGACTCTACAGTCAGGGGAAACAGCCTCTCAGCATCTACCCTGTCAAGACCTCTCAGAATCTTATACGTTTCAATGAGATCACCTCTCATTCTTCTAAACTCCAGAGAGTATAGGCCCATTCCACTCAATCTCTCCTCATAGGACAACCCTCTCATCCCAGGAATTAGTCTAGTGAACCTTCGTTGCACCCCTGATCCGTGCTGATCTCCGCTGGGTTTGTTATAACTTTCCTCAGTATCCCAGATTAGAGAAGAGGGGGGGAAAAAGTGTTCATGGTTCCCGCAGGCGATCACTGTCCAAAGACCCCTCCTGGAAGTGAGTGAAGACAGGATATAGCTTGGCTCTACAGTCAAATGACCCCCCTACGCTCCCTGTCAAGGCTCAACTCATATGTCTCAAAGCAGGTGTTATGTTTTAATTCATTCTCGGGATGAATTGAGAAGGTGGTGGTGAGCCGCCTACTTGAACCGCTGCAGTCCGTGTGGTGAAGGTTCTCCCACAGTGCTGTTAGGAAGGGAGTTCCAGGATTTTGACCCAGTGACGATGAAGGAACGGCGATATATTTCCAAGTCGGGATGGTTTGTGACTTGGAGGGGAACGTGCAGGTGGTGTTGTTCCCGTGCGCCTGCTGCTCTTGTCCTTCTGGGTGGTGGAGGTCGCGGGTTTGGGAGGTGCTGTCGAAGAAGCCTTGGCGAGTTGCTGCAGTGCATCCTGTGGATGGTAGACACTGCAGCCACGGTGCGCCGGTGGTGAAGGGAGTGAATGTTTAGGGTGGTGGATGGGCTGCCGATCAAGCGGGCTGCTTTGTCCTGGATGGTGTCGAGCTTCTTGAGTGTTGTTGCAGCTGCTCTATCGAGGCAAGTGGAGAGTATTCCATCACACTCCTGTTGTGCACATGGTTTAACTGTGTCCTTCATTTAAAGACCACCTACATTAAAAGAGATACTGTTCTAAGGGACAGATCATCATAAGCTTTTAACGCACACTTTCCGTTTCGGTGCCCTTGGATTTCCATTGAGTTCAATGTTCTATAAAATGTATCTGGCTATTTATGTATCACGGAGCAGGGTCTGGTAGTGACAGCAAAGGGAAAGCACGCAGTGACAACCTGTACGGGCTGACTGAGCCGCAGAATAACAAATACAAGGAGCTCCAAAGGACGGCCAAGAACAACAGCCAGACTACGGTTAAAC
Organism: Heptranchias perlo; assembly: GCF_035084215.1. Taxonomy (NCBI): domain Eukaryota; kingdom Metazoa; phylum Chordata; class Chondrichthyes; order Hexanchiformes; family Hexanchidae; genus Heptranchias; species Heptranchias perlo. Next base: position 8,954,023 of record NC_090328.1, read on the forward strand.
GAGATGGCCGCCGGCAAAGTAGTGACGGGGACATATATGGTGCACTGTGGGAGACCAGAAGCTGGTGCCTCAAAGGCACAGAGGCCTGTCGTCTCAGTGTAACTGCTCCGAGTAACGATTCCGGTGCCAAGGACAATGCCTTCAGCAGCAGTCATCCCACGGGCGATAGATTGAAGGCGGCGTCGGATGGTTTCACCGCGTGCGGCGTGACAATTGACGAGGGTTTCAGAGCCGGCAGAGAAACGTTTACGTGGGGCAGACTGTCGGGAGGGCGGCTGTGCCGCGGCGAAGGCCACGGAGGCGGGAGAGATGGCGTCGGGCCCGTGTATGAACCGATGGTCGCGGCACGAAATTCCATACCGGCACGGGGAGAGACGGTGAACTCAAATTGCCGCCACGGCCCGTTCCAAAACCACTGGAGAAACCGAGAGAGCGCAAGAGACACTTACAAAGTCGTCAACGCACCAAGAAAGCTCCTTGCCGCCCTGGGAAAGGTGCAGACGTTTCCAGGGTCCCGGGATGCAGTCGCCCATCGCTCTGCTGCCCGGGTGAGCAGTCTGACCTTCGCTGCACAGACGTACCTGGTTATACAGGCCCCAGCTCAAGAACCCGGTGCACCAGAGAGCTGCAAACTTGGAGGAGATTGTTGGAGGTGGAAAGCAATGGATCGGAAGAGCGGTAAATCAAGCACCGGGTTGCCAAGAAGACAGCAAGCGGACGCTGAACAGAACTGGCTCGACCAACAGCTGTCAAACTCGTGGAGAGGAATACAGGAGCTCGTTGAAAGAAATGGCATCCGTTTGAAGGCAGAGGTGTGTGACCGCAGCGGTGTGGATGAAGGTAACTTGGCTATTTTAACAATTTATCTATACTCTTGCTTACCAACCTCAGTCCTCCCCCTCTCCCCACACACATTACCATCCAGAGTCTCCACTGATCCCATTACCATCCAGAGTCTCCACTGATCCCATTACCATCCAGAGTCTCCACTGTTCCCATTACCATCCAGAGTCTCCACTGTTCCCATTACCATCCAGAGTCTCCACTGTTCCCATTACCACCCGGAGTCTCCACTGATCCCATTACCATCCAGAGTCTCCACTGTTCCCATTACCATCCGGAGTCTCCACTGATCCCATTACCATCCAGAGTCTCCACTGATCCCATTACCATCCAGAGTCTCCACTGTTCCCATTACCATCCGGAGTCTCCACTGATCCCATTACCATCCAGAGTCTCCACTGTTCCCATTACCATCCGGAGTCTCCACTGATCCCATTACCATCCAGAGTCTCCACTGATCCCATTACCATCCAGAGTCTCCACTGATCCCATTACCATCCAGAGTCTCCACTGATCCCATTATCATCCAGAGTCTCCACTGTTCCCATTACCATCCAGAGTCTCCACTGTTCCCATTACCATCCAGAGTCTCCACTGATCCCATTATCATCCAGAGTCTCCACTGTTCCCATTACCATCCAGAGTCTCCATTGTTCCCATTACCATCCAGAGTCTCCACTGTTCCCATTATCATCCAGAGTCTCCAATGTTCCCATTACAAACCAGAGTCTCCAATGTTCCCATTACCATCCAGAGTCTCCACTGATCCCATTACCATCCAGAGTCTCCACTGCTCCCATTACCATCCAGAGTCTCCACTGATCCCATTACCATCCAGAGTCTCCACTGATCCCATTACCATCCAGAGTCTCCACTGATCCCATTATCATCCAGAGTCTCCACTGATCCCATTACCATCCAGAGTCTCCATTGTTCCCATTACAAACTGGTGTTTCCATTACAACATCAATTTACATTTGTATCGAAATATGTCCCAGGTGCCTCACTGAAACATAAACGGACCAAAAATGGTGAGATTAGGACGTTGCATTAAGGAGGGTCTCAAAATGGAAAAGGGAGTTGAGAGATTTGGGGTTGGGGGGGGTGGAATTCTGTAGTGCAGGGCCTGGACGGCTGAAGGCACGGTCTCTGATGTTGGCACAAAGGGAGGGGGAATTTTCAAAAGGGGAGGGACAGAGGACCATATAGTTCTGGAAGATGGTTGGGATGGAGGAGGTTTATAGAGAGAAGGATGGGTGAGGCCATTACACAATTTAAACACAAGGGTGAGAATATTACATTTGGGATGTTGGAGACCACATTACCTACTGGGGTCTCCACTGGTCCCATTAGCTACTGGGGTCTCCACTGATCCCATTACCTACTGGTGTCTCCAGTGATCACATTAGCTACTGGGGTCCCCACTGATCCCATTACCTACTGGGGCCTCCACTGATCTCATTACCTACTGGGGTCCCCACTGATCCCATTACCTACTGGTGTCTCCACTGATCCCATTACCTACTGGTGTCTCCACTGTTCCCATTACCTACTGGTGTCTCCACTGTTCCCATTACTTATTGGTGTCTCCACTGTTCCCATCAGAACAACTTATCAAAAAAAGTCACAGGTGCTACACAGAAACATAAACAGACCAAAATGGACTCAGAGCTAAAGAAGGAGAGATTAGGACATTGTGTTAAGGAGCGTCGCAAAGGGGAAAAGGGAGTTGGAGAGACTTGGGGGTGGGGGGGAGCAGTGGAATACCGTAGTGTAGGGCCTGGATGGCTGAAGGCACGGTCCCCAATATTGGTACAAAGGGAGGGGGAGTTTTCAAAAGGAGAGGGACAGAGGACACATAGATCTGGGAAACGGTTGGGATGGAGGAGATTTATAGAGAGAAGGATGGGTGAGGCCATTCCACAATTTAAACACAAGGGTAAGAATATTACATTTGGGATGTTGGGGACCCCATTACCGACTGGTGTCTCCACTGATCCCATTACCTACTGGTGTCTCCATTGATCCCATTACTTACTGGTGGCTCCACTGATCCCATTACCTACTAGGGTCTCCACTGTTCCCATTACCTACTGGGGTCTCCACTGATCCCATTACCTGCTGTTGTCTCCACTGATCCCATCACCGACTGGTGTCTCCACTGTTCCCATTACCTACTGGTGTTCCCATTAATCCCATTACTTACTGGTGTCTTCACTGATCCCATTACCTACTGGTGTCTTCACTGATCCCATTACCTACTGGTGTCTTCACTGATCCCATTACCTACTGGTGTCTCCACTGATCCCATTACCTACTGGTGTTCCCATTAATCCCATTACTTACTGGTGTCTTCACTGATCCCATTACCTACTGGTGTTTTCACTGATCCCATTACCTACTGGGGTCTCCACTGTTCCCATTACCTACTGGGGTCTCCACTGATCCCATTACCTGCTGTTGTCTCCACTGATCCCATCACCGACTGGTGTCTCCACTGTTCCCATTACCTACTGGTTTCTCCACTGATCCCATTACCTACTGGTGTTCCCATTAATCCCATTACTTACTGGTGTCTTCACTGATCCCATTACCTACTGGTGTCTTCACTGATCCCATTACCTACTGGTTTCTTCACTGATCCCATTACCTACTGGCGTTCCCATTAATCCCATTACCTACTGGTGTTCCCATTAATCCCATTACCTACTGGCGTTCCCATTAATCCCATTACCTACTGGTGTTCCCATTAATCCCATTACCTACGGGTGTTCCCATTAATCCCATTACCTACTGGTGCCTTCACTGATCCCATTACCTACTGGTGTCTCCACTGATCCCATTACCTGCTGGTGTTTTCACTGATAGCATTACCTACTGGTGTTTTCACTGATCCCATTACCTACTGGTGTCGCCACTGATCCCATTACCTACTAGGGTCTCCACTGTTCCCGTTACCTACTGGGGTCTCCACTGATCCCATTACCTGCTGTTGTCTCCACTGATCCCATTACCTACTGGTGTCTCCACTGTTCCCATTACCTACTGGTGTCTCCACTGATCCCATTACCTACTGGTGTCTCCACTGATCCCATTACCTACTGGTGTTCCCATTAATCCCATTACTTACTGGTGTCTTCACTGATCCCATTATCTACTGGGGTCTTCACTGATCCCATTATCTACTGGGGTCTTCACTGATCCCATTATCTACTGGTGTCTTCACTTATCCCATTACCTACTGGTGTCTTCACTGATCCCATTACCTACTGGTTTCTTCACTGATCCCATTACCTACTGGCGTTCCCATTAATCCCATTACCTACTGGTGTCTTCACTGATCCCATTACCTACTGGTGTCTTCACTGATCCCATTACCTACTGGTTTCTTCACTGATCCCATTACCTACTGGCGTTCCCATTAATCCCATTACCAACTGTTGTTCCCATTGATCCCATTACCTACGGGTGTACCCATTAATCCCATTACCTACTGGTGCCTTCACTGATCCCATTACCTACTGGTGTTCCCATTAATCCCATTACCTACTGGTGTCTCCACTGTTTCCATTACCTACTGGTGTCTCCACTGATCCCATTACGTACTGGTGTCGCCACTGATCCCATTACCTACTGGTGTCGCCATGATCCCATTACCTACTGGTATCTCCACTGATCCCATTTCCTGCTGTTGTCTCCACTGATCCTATTACCTACTGGTGTTTCCACTGATCCCATTACCTACTGGTGTTTCCATTGATCCCATTACCTACTGGTGTTCCCATTAATCCCATTACTTACTGGTGTCTTCACTGATCCCATTACCTACTGGTGTGTTCACTGATCCCATTACCTACTGGTGTCTTCACTGATCCCATTACCTACTGGTTTCTTCATTGATCCCATTACCTACTGGTGTTCCCATTAATCCCATTACCTACGGGTGTTCCCATTAATCCCATTACCTACGGGTGTTCCCATTAATCCCATTACCTACGGGTGTTCCCATTAATCCCATTACCTACTGGTGCCTTCACTGATCCCATTACCTACTGGTGTTCCCATTAATTGCATTACCTATTGGTGTTCCCATTAATCCCATTACCTACTGGTGTTCCCATTAATCCCATTACCTACTGGTGTTCCCATTAATCCCATTACCTACTGGTGTCTTCACTGTTCCCATTACCTACTGGTGTTCCCATTAATCCCATTAATCCCATTACCTACTGGTGTTCCCATTAATCCCATTACCTACTGGTGTTCCCATTAATCCCATTACCTACTGGTGTTCCCATTAATCCCATTAATCCCATTACCTACTGGTGTTCCCATTAATCCCATTACCTACTGGTGTTCCCATTAATCCCATTACCTACTGGTGTTCCCATTAATCCCATTACCTACTCATGTCTGAGCTGTTCCCATTACCTACTGGTGTTCCCATTAATCCCATTACCTACTCATGTCTGAGCTGTTCCCATTCCTTTCATGGTTTCTTGCCTCTCTTCTACCTCTCCTACCTTGTGAATGAAGTGTCGACTCTTACACAATCTTCCTTCCTGGTTTCTGTGTTGTTTATAATATCCTCTTTGTCTCAACAATAAAGATGAATCTCTCAACACTTCTCTCTGTGCGTCTGTCTTTTCCTTGTGTGCTTCAATTTCAAGTACTCTCGTCTGCATGGTTATTTTCTGTAATCCTCTTTAATTTCGATCTGATTTGATCTGTCTGACTGACGTGCACTCAAGGTTAGACTTCGTAGAAAAAAAAAGTTATTAATTTTACTCACAAAATCTTAAAATAAAAACACGAGTGCACATTTTTCTGGTCTGTTTTCCTCCTCTGCCCGGCTCCTGTCGTTGACTCCCTGTTTGGATACAGTGCCAAGGGTGCCAACCAGTCAGTCTGATACCTTGTCCAAGCGGGCATTCTGCGCATTGACTATGGATGTTGGCAGGCTACTTGACTGCGAGAGGGATATGGGAACAGGGAGAGGGTAAATGTGATTCGGACTGCTTGCTAGCGCGGATGGTAAACGCCGACATGGACTGGTTGGGCCGATTGGTTTGTTTCCGTACCTTGACCTCTCTGTGTTATAGTCTGTGTATCCAAAACCGCATCCAGCCCTGGTCTTCACCTATTGCCCGCCTCATGCTCACTTCCGGCAGGATAGTGATCGGGAGCGGGAGCCTTGGAAAATTCCTCCCCCCCTCCCTAAATCAGGGCCTCTGAGGCCCCTCATAGCATCGCTACCACTCTGCTGCTTCAGAACGAGATGACTGTTAAAACTTATACAAAACCTTGGTTGGACCACACTTGGAGCACTGTGCATAGTTCTGGTCTCCATATTACAAAAAGGATATAGAGGCACTGGAGTAGGTGCAAAAAAGATTTACAAGAACAATTCCAGAACAGAGAGGTTACAAATTATCAGGAAAGATTGAACAGGCTGGGGCTCTTTTCTCTAGAAAAGAGAAGGCTGAGGGGTGACCTGATAGAGGTCTTTGGAATTATGAAGGGGTTTGATAGGGTAGACGTAGAGAAGATATTTCCATTTGTGGGGAGACCAAACTAGGGGTTATAAATATAAGATAGTCACTAATAAATCCAAAAGGGAATTCAGGAGAAACTTCTTTACCCAAAGAGTGGTTAGAATGTGGAACTCGCATAGATAATTTCAAGGGGAAGCTGGATAAGTACATGAGGGAGAAAGGAATAGAAGGATATGATGATAGGGTGAGATGAAGAGGGGTGGGAGGAGGCTCTTGTGGAGCATAAACACCGGCATGGACCAGTTGGGCCGAATGGCCTGTTGTAAATTCTATGTAACTCAGCGCAGATTGTGAATCGAGCCTCGGACCTCCTTTGAGTTTATGGTTCAGCTACTCACAGGATGAACTTCAAGCATTTATACTTAATCACTGAAAATCAATCTTCTTGTCATCGCACTATCTCTTCCCTCTTCTTTGCACTGAATGGGAGCTCTGATACCAACAGGGCAGCAGGTATCAGGACAGGTAGATAAGGTGGTTAAGAAGACATATGGAATGCTTTCCTTTATTAGCCGAGGCATAGAATATAAGAGCAGGGAGGTTATGCTGGAACTGTATAAAACACTGGTTAGGCCACAGCATGAGTACTGCGTACAGTTCTGGTCACCACATTACATTAGAGAGGGTACAGAGGAGATTTACGAGGCTGTTGCCAGGACTGGAGAATTTTAGCTATGATGATTTAATTTAGATAAATGTGAGGTGATGCATTTTGGTAGATCGAATCGGGCCAGGACCTACTCCGTTAATGGTAGGGCGTTGGGGAGAGTTATAGAACAAAGAGATCTAGGAGTACAGATTCATAGCTCCTTGAAAGTGGAGTCACAGGTGGATAGGGTGGTGAAGAAGGCATTCAGCATGCTTGGTTTCATTGGTCAGAACATTGAATGCAGGAGTTGGGATGTCTTGTTGAAGTTGTACAGGGCATTGGTGAGGCCACACTTGGAGTACTGTGTACAGTTCTGGTCACCCTATTATAGAAAGGATATTATTAAACTAGAAAGAGTGCAGAAAAGATTTACTAGGATGCTACCGGGACTTGATGGTTTGACTTACAGGGAGAGGTTAGACAGACTGGGACTTTATTCCCTGGAGAGTAGGAGGTTAAGGGGTGATCTTATAGAAGTCTATAAAATAATGAGGGGCATAGATAAGGTCGATAGTCAAAATCTTTTCCCAAAGGTAGGGGAGTCTATAACGAGGGGGCACAGATTTAAGGTGAGAGGGGAGAGATACAAAAGGATCCAGAGGGGCAATTTTTTCACTCAAAGGGTGGTGAGTGTCTGGAACGAGCTGCCAGAGGCAGTAGTAGAGGCGGGTACAATTTTGTCTTTTAAAAAGCATTTGGACAGTTACATGGGGAAGATGGGTATCGAGGGATATGGGCCAAGTGCAGGCAATTGGGACTAGCTTAGTGGTATAAACTGGGCGACATGGACATGTTGGGCCGAAGGGCCTGTTTCCATGTTGTAACTTCTATGATTCTATGATTCTATGACAGATTGGATAGGCTGGGGTTGTTTTCTTTGGAACAGAGGAGGCTGAGGGGTGATTTGATTGAGGTATAAAATGATGAGGGACCTAGATAGAGTGGATAGGAAGGACCTATTTCCCTTAGCGGAGGGGTCAATAACCAGGGGGCATAGATTTAAAGTGATTGGTAGAAGGATTAGGACAGAAATTAGGACATTTTTTTTCACCCAGAGGGTGGTGGGGGTCTGGAACTCACTGCCTGAGAGGGTGGTAGAGGCAGAAACCCTCAACTCATTTAAAAAATACCTGGATGTGCACCTGAAGAGCCGTGACCTACAGGGCTACGGACCAAATGCGGGAAAGTGGGATTAGGCCGGGTGGCTCGTTTCTCAGCCGGCGTGGACACGATGGGCAGAATGGCCTCCTTCTGTGCCGTAAATATTCGATGATTCTATGGCATCTTTAAATAAGATTTAAACTTGACAGTGCGACTTAAACTAGTCTTCACTCCCACACACTTGAAAATAAGAGGGAGAGATGAAATATGAGAATGAAAGATTATTTTAGTTAGGAGACTGTGAGGGGTGGGTGTCCTGGGCTGAGTTTCCTCTGGGGTTCACCATGTGTCTCGGAGGCTCTGCCTGTGCATTCCCCGCATCCTGTTGTCAAAAGGATGCCTTGGATAAAGCCTACGATTTCGTAACCTTCAAGGCCCCTGTTCCCTCAGGCCCATCACTCTCGTTAAAAAGTGCCCGATCAGCCGTGTGCTTTACTCCAAAGGACGCGGAGGTAGAAGTTACTTTGAGAAACATTCAGCGGGTAAAAAAAAATCGGGCTGTTATAAAGAGGTGGGCCTTGAATTTCCACAGGGATCTCCCGCCCTGACTCAGGCAGGAGACCCTGGAGAGATGCCTCTTTGAGCCGTTTCCCTTGTTGTGGGGGGAGAGGGGGTTCCCATCGGAGAACCCCCTTCAGAAATTCGAGGCGATGGTCACGGCTAGATACCTAAGGTTTACAGAACGTCTTGCTAGTTGCCACATGTCAGAAGGGTCGATAGCCAGAGGACACAGATTTAAGGTAATTGACAAAAGAGCCAGAGGTGAGACGAGGAGAATTTTTTTTTACGCAGCGAGTTGTGATGATCTGGAATGCACTGCCTGAAAGGGCGGTGGAAGCAGATTCAATTCAAGCTTTCAAAAGGGAATTGGATAAATATTTGAAGGGGAGAAATTTGCAGAGCTATGGGGAAAGAACAGGGGAGTGGGACTAATTGGATAGCTCTTTCAAAGAGCCGGCACAGGCAAGATGGGCCGAATGGCTGCCTTCTCTGCTGTACGATTCTATGATTCTATGTCAACCTAATACCAACAAGAGAAGGTTCCTTTGTAACGTGTCCCTCACCATCCAGCACTTTGTGTATCTAGATCCACCGCTTTCCTTTCCACATTTCTCCCCTCCAGCTGAATCAACTCGATCACCCAGAGATATCTGTATTGGCGGTGTCCTCTTAGCCATGGCCTGTTGAGAACTGACCTAGTGAAAATTAGGTTAGAAACCGAGAGCAGATCGAAGCTAATGCCTCAGACACGTACAGTCTGCCTTTCAGATCCTCGCTTACATAGAATTACACAGAATGAACAGCACAGAAACAGGCCATTCGGCCCAACAGGTCTGTGCCGGTGTTTATGCTCCACACGAGCCTCCTCCCACCCCTCTTCATCTAACCCGATCAGCATAACCTTCTATTCCTTTCTCCCTCATGTGTTTATCTAGCTTCGCCTTAAATGCATCTATTCTATATGTAATCATAGAATCATACAGCATAGAAGGAGTCCATTTGGCCCTTTGTGCCCATGCCGGCTCTTTGAAAGGGTTATCCAATTAGTCCCACGCCTACCAGCTCTTTCCCCATAGCCCTGTAAATTTCTCCTTTTCAAGTAAGTATCCAATTCCCTTAAGCTCCTTAACAGATAGGCAACCCTTTATCTCAGCGCTCTCACCTGTAGCACTGGTAAACACACTGGCTTTACAACTTGTGTAGTGTGGTCTTAAACTTTAGACTGGCTTTAGATTCTCAAACACAAAATCTAAACCTAAAAAACCACAGAGCATGCAGCAGTTACATGGAAAGCTGGATGGCTCTCTGTGTATGTGTGTCTTTCTTTTTTAATTGTCAGGATGCGGGCAGTACTAGCAAAGTAATTTTTTTTTCATTTGCGGGATATGGACTTCGCTGTTAAGGCCAGCATTTATTGCTCATCCCTAATTGCCCTTGAGAAGGTGGTGGTGAGCCGCCTTCTTGAACCGCTGCAGTCCGTGTGGTGAAGGTTCTCCCACAGTGCTGTTAGGAAGGGAGTTCCAGGATTTTGACAGCGACGATGAAGGAACGGCGATATATTTCCAAGTCGGGATGGTGTGTGACTTGGAGGGGAACGTGCAGGTGGTGTTGTTCCCATGCGCCTGCTGCCCTTGTCCTTCTAGGTGGTAGAGGTCGCAGGTTTGGGAGGTGCTGTCGAAGAAGCCTTGATTGTCCCCAGTTCCCCTGAGTACCCTGAGAAGGTGCTGCTTGCCCAAGCCACTTTAGATTGCATTAAATGTCAACCACAAGGTGTGGAACTGCAGTCAGGTGTGGAACTGAAGTCAAGTGTGGGACTGAACTCGCCTGTAGGCCAGAGGTTCCCTTCCCTGAAGGACATTAATGAACCAGTTTTTACAACAATCTGGCCGCTTTCATGGTCATTTTTTAAATTTCTGGCGCTCGCCCATTTTACCAGAGGTATTGAATTCTGTTCCACAACTTGCCATGATGGGAGTTCTCAGAGTTTCTAGTTAAGTACCATTACCTGGCAGCGTGTGCGTGCACATACGTGTGTACATGCGTGTTTGTGTGCCTTGGGATCTGGGCTCAATTTAGTTCAGAAGCAATTCTATCATCCTGATGAAAGTAAATAGGAACATAGGAGCAGGAGTAGACCCCTCGAGCCTGTTCTGCCATACAATCAGATTGTGGCTGATCTGTACCTCAACTCCATTTGCTCCATATCCCTTGATACCCTTACCCAACAAAAATCTATCGATCTCAGTCTTGAAAATTTCAGTTGACCCCCCCAGCATCCACAGTCTTTTGGGGGAGAGAGTTCTAGATTTCCACTACCCTTTGTGTGAAAAAGCACTTCCTGATTTCACTCCTGAATGGCCTAGCTCTAATTTTAAGATTATGCCCCCTTGTTCTGGATACCCCCACCAGACAAAATAGTTTCTCTGTATCTACCCTATCGAATCCCTTTGTCATTTTGAAGACCTCAATTAGATCACCCCTAAACCTTCTGAACTCAAGGAAATACAAGCCAAGTTTATGCAACCTGTCCTCATAATTTAATCTTTTAAGCCCCGGTGCGTTTAAAAGCTAAACATTCAGTTGTCAGCTCTCGGTTCAGGTTTCAGTAGATATCTCTACATAGAATCATAGAATCTTACAGCACAGAAGGAGGCCATTTGGCCCATCGTGCCTGTGCCGGCTCTTTGAAAGAGCTATCCAATTAGTCTCATTCCCCTGTTCTTTCCCCGTAGCCCTGCAATTTTCTCCCCTTCAAGTATTTATCCAATTCCCTTTTGAAAGTCACTATCGAATCTGCTTCCACCACCCTTTCAGGCAGTGTATTCCAGATTATTACAACTCACTGAGTAAAAATATTTCTCCTCATCTCCCCCCCTTCTGGTTCTTTTTCCAATGACCTTAAATCTGTGTCCTCTGGTTACCGACCCTTCTGCCAATGGAAACAGTTTCTCCTTATTCACTCTATCAAAACCCTTTGTGATTTTGAGCACCTCTATTAAATCTCCCCTTAATCCTCTCTGATCTAAGGAGAACAATCCCAGTTTCTCCTGTCTCTCCACGTAACCGATAGCTTTCCAAGTCCCATTGGGGTAGATTTTCAACCTGCCTCCCGGGTCTAAAACTGATCTTGGGGATCGGTCGACTCTAAATTGAAAATCACCTGATTTTCATTCAGATCAACGGAGATGAAAATAGGGCATTTTCTATAAAGGGCGGCCAATCTGTATCGCCAAGTTGAACATCTACCACGTTGTATCTGTGCTGCTGCCCCTGTGTAGAGACGGACATCAGTTCTACAGGTTGGCGGTGAGTTATCCCAAGGTTACAGTAGGTAAGAGGGATCTTGACACACACTGATGACAAAATGGTGGCGCTCCAACTATATCGAGTGAAAAAAAATCTATCTTCAAAGATACGTCACACGTATGTTCGTGCACTCTTACTGCAGATAAGAAACCAAAGAAAAAGGAGGAGAAGCAGAAGATGGCGACAGGACAGATGTACGAGTTCATGGAGGCTCTCCCAACGGAGAAACAGTCTGAGGTGAGACGTCGAAAGAGACCTTACCCGCAACGGTCGAGGAATTGGGCTGGTACTATTAAGTTAAATTGTATTGTTAATTTGTGAAGGGTTGGTTAGCAATTTTGGGATTTAAAAAAAATAAAGCAAGGCAATAAACCGCAGATCTAATGGAACAGAAAACACACAGCGAGTCCCATCAGGGTCTGGAAAAAGAAAAGACGGACCAATTTTTTTTAACGCAGCGAGTTGTTATGATCTGGAATGCGCTGCCTGAAAGGGCGGTGGAAGCAGATTCAATAGTGACTTTCAAAAGGGAACTGGATAAATACTTGAAGGGGAAAAATTTGCAGGGCTATGGGGAAAGAGCAAGGGGAGGAGTGGGACTAATTGGATAGCTCTTTCAAAGAGCCAGCGTATGTACGATGGGCCGAATGGCCTCCTTCTACGCTGTACGATTCTAGGATTCTAATGACGAGTGGACTCCTCGTCAGATCTGAAACCTTGGACGGTGAGTGAGCCCCTGTATCAGACTGAAGCGGAGGAATTCTGATGGAGGGGCTCTTTTCAGGTGCAGGTAGATACAGATATCATTGAGTATCAAAACCTGATGGATTTGACAGGGCGGGGGGTGGGGTTTGAAGACGGCTTAGCTCAGCATTGCCAACACTCACGAGCGCCCAATGATTCAGAAACTATTTTCAATGCTGGCAATTCACGGAGGGACGTTTAAAAACTGCGCGTTTAAATTTCACACTCGTCGCAAGCCTTTATATATAAAAAAACACTTTGGAGAATCGCGAGCGTTGGCAGTGCTGTTCCGTTGGACCGCAGTGTTGGCAGGCATGGGTTCTCACTCTCATTTCTCCATACATCACACACTTTCTTCCTGCTGTCCTTAAGGACCATAATAAGACCATAAGAGATAGGAGCAGGAGTAGGCCATTCGGCCCTTCGAGCCTGCTCCGCCATTTAATGAGATCATGGCTGATCTGATTTTTACCTCAACTCCACTTGGGGTTGGTTGCCAATGGCAGGCTGCTCACTCCCCGACCGCTCAAATCACTGGGCGTGCTCACCTGAGCTGCTCGTGGGCGCCCGCTGGTGGCCAATCGCAGAGCAACGCGAGAGAGAGCGCCCCAGAGATGGGGCAGCCGACTTTCCTGGGACCAGTGACTGGTCTAAAAAGAGTAAGAAATTTGTCAAGACAAAAAAGGTTAGCAGCTGAGTGTTGGCTTGTTTTAGAAACTGTTGATAATTGTGCAAATGCTCCTGTGGCTCAGTGGGTAGCACTCGTGTCTCTGTGTTAGAAGGTTGTGGGTTCGAGTCTCACTTCAGAGACTTGAGCACAAAATCCAGGCTGACGCACCAGTTCGGTGCTGAAGCAGTGCTGCATTTTCGGAGGTGCTGTCTTTTGGGTGAGACGTTAAATCGAGGCCCCGTCAGCCCTCTCAGGTGGACACAGAAGATTCCACAGCACTATAAGACTGAGATGAGGTGGAATTTCTTCACTCAGAGGGTGGTGAATATTTGGAATTATCTACCCCAGAGGGCTGTGGATGCTGAGTCGTTGAATATGTTCAAGGCTGAGATCGATAGATTTTTGGAATCAAGGGATATGGAGATCAGACGGGAAAGTGGAGTTGAGGTCGAAGATCAGCCATGATCTGATTGAATACCGGAGCAGGCTCGAGGGGCTGTATGGCCTACTCCTGCTCCCATTTCTTATTTTCTCATGATAGAAGTGTTCAAACTCATGAAGGGTTTAGATAAAGTAAGTAAAGAGAAACTGTTCCCATTGGCGGAAAGGTCAAGAACCAGAGGACACAGATTTAAGGTGATTGACAAAAGAACCAAAGGCGACATGAGGAAAAACTTTTTTACGCAGCGAGTGGTTATGATCTGGAAAGCATTGCTTGAGAGGTTGGTGGAAGCAGATTCAATCGTGGCTTTCAAAAAGGAATTGGATAGATACTTGAAGGGAAAAAATTTGCAGGGCTACAGGGAAAGAGCGGGGGAATGGGACTAACTGGATTGCTCTTACAAAGAGCTAGCACAGGCTCGATGGGCCAAATGGCCTCCTCCTGTGCTGCAACCACTCTATGATTCTATGATTTTATTTTGAAGAAGAGCAGGGGAGTCCTCCCTGGTGACCTGGGCCAATATTTATCCCGCAACCGACATCACTAAAAACAGATTATCTGGTCATTGTCATATTGCTGTTTGTGGGATCTTGCTGTGTGCAGATTAACTGCAGCGTTTCCCTACATAACAACAGTGACTACACTTCAAAAATTACTTTATTGGCTGTGAAGCGCTTTGGGACATCCTGAGGTGCTGAAAGGTGCTATAGCAATACGGGTTTTTCTTTCTTTCTGATGCCTCAGTGAATATGCACATCTCTGTGTGTGGTACTGAGCAACACAGACCGGGAAGATTCCAGGTTCAGCCCCCCCCCCCCCCCCATGTCTCTGCTCAGTTGGCTGACCAGAGCTGGGATGGCATTTGGCCCCAGTGCCTCTGGATCAGAGAGGAGAATAATTCAGCCTAGTGAGGGGATTTGTGGTGGGGGGGGGTGGGTGGAAGGATGGGAGTGGGGGAGGGGCCGTAATAAAACATTCCACTCTCCTACTTTGGCGAAACAGAGAACACCTTAACCATTGAGCGAAAAGACCACTTTCCTTGGCTAATGGCTCCGATGCTTTGACTTGCAGCTGGAGAAGGGCAGTGGATATGAATATATGGCCAGCTGTGGACAACAGAAGCTGCTCCTGGAGGGAGAAGGTACTGGCACTTCATCATCACAGTTGAATAAATACAGTCTGCACCGCTCATCACGGGCGAGTTCGTGCGAACGCGATTTTCTCGCTATACGCGATGGCTGGTATAACGCGGTACCGTTATTACAGCACTCTACTGTAAGACAAGAATGTTCCTTCCTTTTGCCCACTTGTTTCCAGCTCCACTCTGACCTGCAGCTTTATTTAAGCTGCAATCAGTACAAACTGTAACCTCCACAGCACTTAGAGGGGTTTAGACAGACTTTAAGTACACCAAGGGTAATTGAACATTTACGGTAGCGGGGATGAGGGGAGACAAGTTATGTGGGGAGACTGGAGAAGTTGGGATTGTTCTCCTTAGAGCAGAAAAGATTAAGGAGAGATTTAATAGAGGTGATCAAAATTATATGGGGTTTTGATAGAGTAAATAGGGAGAAACTGTTTCCACTGACAGGAGGGTCGGTAACCAGAGGACACAGATTTAAAATAATTGGCAAACAAGCCAGAGGGGAGATGAGGAGAATTTTTTTATGCAGTGAGTTGTTCTGATCTGGAACGCACTGCCTGAAAAGGCGGTGGAAGCAGATTCAATAATAACTCTCAAAAGGGAATTGGACAAATACTTGAAAGGGGAAAAAAATTGCAGGGCTACGGGGAAAGAGCTGGGGGAGTGGGACTAATTGGAGAGCTCTGTCAAAGAGCCGGCACAGGCAAGATGGGCTGAATGGCCTCCCTTCTATGAGGTGTTATTTACTTATGTTTGTTCTTACGTTCAATGCACCTTAACAAGGGGCAAACTAGTGAGTAAACACAGCTGTTTCTGCCCATAATAAATGGAGCGCTTAAGACAAAACAACCGGCAACTTTGAGATTGACTTTAATGCAAATGGATAATGGTTATCGCTTTTTGGCCGGTGAGCGACTGCCCATTTTAAACTTGGGCGTTTTAAGTGGGTGGGTGGGGGGTGGGGGCTGTATTGTGTGGGTGGAGAGTGTTGGACTGCGAACCGTCGATGCAATGGAAGAAGTATTGGTCACCGTAAAACAAAAAGCCGATTATTGGGGTGGGGGGGGGGGAAAGGGGGTTGTATTTCCTCAGGGATTCTCCCATAACTTCGTGCACCGGCCGGGATTCCGCTGTACTTGGGCCGAAGTTACGTGGCGGAGCGGGAGAGACCCTGAGCTGATTTTCCCCCCTTCTAATAGCCCATTCGGGAGAGGTTGCAGATTTACAGCGGTTGTTAACCGTGGCTTTGCTGTTTTCCGCTAACAGGTCCGTCTGGGTCTTTGAAGCTTCACCGAGGTCAAGGGGCACACCTGGATATTATGGGTCTTAAACAAAAAAGGGTAAGTGGTGAAAAGTGACAGTGATAAGCTAGCAGTGACACAGCTGACATTCCCATTGGAGAACAAAAAGTAATTATTGATCGCTTACACTTAAAAGTATTCTTCTCTTGGGCAGAGGAGGGGGATTCCATGGTGTAAATGTTGACCGTGGCGTGGCTCAGTGGGTAGCACTCTTCCCTCTCTGAGTCAGAAGGTTGTAGGTTCAAGTCCCCATTCCAGCAATCTGAGCGCAAAATCTAGGTTAACGCTCCAGTGTAGTACTGAGGGAGTGCTGCACTGTCGGAGGTGCTGTCTTTCAGGTGTGATGTTAAACCGAGGCTCTGCTTGTTCAGTTGGATGTTAAAGATCCCGTATACTATTTGAAGACAAACAAGAGCTGCTAACAGTATCCTGGGCGACATCAGTTCCTCAACCAGTTTGACTGGTTATTCTATGACCTTGCTGTTGGAGGCATCTTGCTGTATACAAATGTTTTCCTACCTAACAACAGTCATTGTACTTCACTCTATGCAAAGTGCTTTGACACATTTCTGAGAGATGTGATCAAGTGCTGTACAAATGCAAGCCTTTCTTTTGGCAAATGTGTAGATTGGTGTTCAGCAATGTGTAGAATGAGGCCGAGCCGTAAATGGACGATAATAGTTTGGGTTTTTAAAAAATCGCTCAGCCCCCATCCCATGTATATTAACTGCCCATTGTGCAAGAGAGTGCGTGCGTGTGAGAGTGAGTGAGAAAGAGAGAGAGCATTGCCTGCAGATTTAAAGAAAACATTTTATGAGCTGTATTTTGCTTGGCGGTTTAGTTCGCCAGGCAAGGATATTGGGAGCACCTAGGACAGGGTAGCCATTGTTTGGAAGGTTGAGATACTGACTAGAGGGTCGGACTGCTGGCAGAATGGTTGACGCTTTTCTTTGGTGTGGTTGGGATTTGGATGAGGGCTTCACTTACATAGAAACATGGAAAATAGGAGCAAGAGTAGGCCATTCGGCCCTTCGGGCCTGCTCCGCCATTCAAAATGATCATGGCTGATCGTCTAACTCAGTACCCTGTTCCCGCTTTTTCCCCATATCCCTTGATCCCTTTAGCATTAAGAAATATATCTATCTCCTTCTTGAATACATCTAATGACTTGGCCTCCACTGCCTTCTGTGGTAGAGAATTCCACAGGTTCACCACCCTCTGAGTGAAGAAATTTCTCCTCATCTCGGTTCTAAATGGCCTACCCCGTATCCTGAGACTGTGACCCCTGGTTCTGGACTCCCCAGCCATCTGGAACATCCTCCCTGCATCTAGTCTGTCTGGTCCTGTTAGAATTTTATATGTTTTGATGAGATCACCTCTCATTCTTCTAAACTCTAGTGACTATAGGCCTAGTCGACCCAATCTCTCCACATACGTCAGTCCTGCCATCCCAGGAATCAGTCTGGTAAACCTTCATTGCACTCCCGCCATGGCAAGGACATCCTTCCTCAGATAAGGGGACCAAAACTGCACACAATACTCCAGATGTGGTCTCACCAAGGCCCTGTATAACTGCAGTAAGACATCCCTGTTCCTGTACTCAAATCCTCTTGCAATGAAGGCCAACATACCATTCGCCTTCCTAACTGCTTGCTGCACCTGAATGCTCCCTTCAGCGACTGGTGTACAGGGACACCCAGGTCTCGTTGCACCTCCCCTTTTCCCAATCCATCACCATTCAGATAATAATCTGTCTTTCTGTTTTTACAACCAGAGTGGATAACCTCACATTTATCCACGTTATACTGCATCTGGCATGTTCTTGCCCACTCACCCAACTTGTCTAAATCACATTGGAGCCTCTTTGCATCCTCCTCACAGCTCACATTCCACCCCAGCTTTGTGTCGTCTGCAAACTTGGAAATGTTACATTTAGTTCCCTCATCCAAATCATTGATATATATTGTAAATAGCTGGGGCCCAAGCACTGATCCCTGCGGTACCCCACTAGTCACTGCCTGCTACCCGGAAAAAGACCCGTTTATTCCTACTCTCTGTTTCCTGTCTGTCAACCAATTCTCAATCCATGCCAGTATATTCCCCCCAATCCCATGTGCTTTAATTTTGCACACTAACCTCTTGTGTGGGACCTTATCAAAAGCATGCTGAAAATCCAAATACACCACATCCACTGGTTCTCCCCTATCTATTCTCCTAGTTACCTCCTCAAAAAACTCCGGTAGATTTGTTAAGCATGATTTCCCTTTCATAAACCCATGCTGACTTTGTCCAATCCCGTTAATGCCCGGGGCCGAGGGTGGGACTGGGGCCCGGGGCCGAGGGTGGGACTGGGGCCCGGGGCCGAGGGTGGGACTGGGGCCCGGGGCCGAGGGTGGGACTGGGTCCCGGGGCCGAGGGTGGGACTGGGGCCTGGGGCCTGGGGCCAAGTCTGCCTCTGGGACGGGACCTTGACTTGGGTGTCAGTCCATCACTGCTGCTGAAAGCGGGAAATTTCAGCGCTGACAACATTTGTAATTGTCCAAGTGTTCTGTTATCACATCCTTTATAATAGACTCTAGCATTTTCCCCACTATTGATGTAAGGCTAACTGGTCTGTAATTCCCTGATTTTGCTTTCCCTCCTTTTTTAAATAGTGGGGTTATATTTGCCACCCTCCAATCTGTAGGAACTGTTCCAGAGTCTATACCAGCATATATTAATTCGAAGGGGCCTAAGGCCGAGTCTAGTATTGGGGCCTGGGGCCGAGTCTGGGACTGGAGCTTGGGGCTAAGTCTGGGCCTGGGGCCAAGACTGGGACTGGGGCCTGGGGCCAAGCCTGGGGCTGAGTCTGGGACTGGGGCCTGGGGCCGAGTGTGTGTCTGGGGCCCGGGGCCGAGTGTGGGACTGGGGCCCGGGGCCGAGTGTGGGACTGGGGCCCGGGGCCGAGTGTGGGACTGGGGCCCGGGGCCGAGTGTGGGACTGGAGCTTGGGGCCAAGTCTGGGCCTGGGGCCGAGTCTGGGACTGGGGCCCGGGGCCGAGTGTGTGTCTGGGGCCCGGGGCCGAGTGTGGGACCGGGCCCCGGGCCCGAGTGTGGGACCGGGGCCCGGGGCCGAGTGTGGGACCGGGGCCCGGGGCCGAGTGTGGGACCGGGGCCCGGGGCCGAGTGTGGGACCGGGGCCCGGGGCCGAGTGTGGGACCGGGGCCCGGGGCCGAGTGTGGGACCGGGGCCCGGGGCCGAGTGTGGGACCGGGGCCCGGGGCCGAGTGTGGGACCGGGGCCGGGGGCCGAGTGTGGGACCGGGGCCGGGGGCCGAGTGTGGGACCGGGGCCGGGGGCCGAGTGTGGGACCGGGGCCGGGGGCCGAGTGTGGGACCGGGGCCCGGGGCCGAGTGTGGGGCCGGGGGCCGAGTGTGGGGCCGGGGCCGGGGGCCGAGTGTGGGGCCGGGGCCGGGGGCCGAGTGTGGGGCCGGGGCCCGGGGCCGAGTGTGGGACCGGGGCCCGGGGCCGAGGGTGGGACCGGGGCCCGGGGCCGAGGGTGGGACTGGGGCCTGGTGCCTGGGGCCAAGTCTGCCTCTGGGACGGGACCTTGACTTGGGTGTCAGTCCATCACTGCTGCTGAAAGCGGGAAATTTCAGCGCTGACAACATTTGTAATTGTCAGTCTCGAGGCCAGGCCTGTGGCTGAACATAAATCCCTGCACTCTGCCCCACTACAGCAACCCCAGCCATCGACCGTCCCCCTCTCATGTAATCACAGGAGGTAGCACTGTGGATTTTTCTTTCGTCATCTGGTACTTTCGACTCTTTGTCTGTGCTGACAAACGATGAATGGGACTCCCTGCTCTCTGCGGGGCAGGGTGCTCAATTCCGGAATTGTAGGACAATTGAAGATTATTTAGGCCACCATGAAGGATCTACTGCAGGGGGAGGTTTGAAAACTTTATAAGAGCACATGTTTAACCCCTCCACCAAGAAATCTTTGAAGGTGGCAGGACAAGTTGAGAAGCCTGTTAAAAAAGCAATGAGCATAGAGTACAAAAGCAAGGAAGTTTATAAATCACTGGTGGGCCCCAGCTGGAGTATTGTGTTCAATTCTGGGCACCACAGGTGCAGAGGAGATTTCCTAGAATGATACCAGGGATGAGGGACTTCAGTTATCTGGAGAGACTCGAGAAGCTTGGATTGTTCTCCTTAGAGCAGAGAAGGTTAAGGGGAGATTTAATAGAGATTGTCAAAATTATGAGGGGTTTTGATAGAGTAAATAAGGAGAAATTGTTTCCAGTGGTAGGAGGGTCGGTAACCAGAGGATGCAGGTTTAAGGTAATTGGTAAAAGAACCAGCGAGTAGTTATGATCTGGAATGCGCTGCCTGTGGAAGCAGATTCAGTAGTAACTTTCATAAGGGAATTGGATAAATACGTGAAGGGGAAAAATTTGCAGGGCTGTGGGGAAAGAGGAGGGGACTGCGAGTAATTGGATAGCTCTTCCAAAGAGCCGGCACAGGCACGATGGGCTGAAAAGCCTCGTTCAGTGCTGTAAGATTCCATGATTCTATAATGCACCCGGAGGGTGAGATATTGCTCCTTAAACAGTGAGAAATACGGCCCCAGCAGAGTCGGGCGACGCTCGCTGACCCAACTGAGACGCGTCACACAGGACCGATAAACCGCCGCAGATGTTAAGCGATAAATGTTTCAGCTTGCTCCTTAACTTGGTTCCACGACCTTTGTGTTTGCAGGAGAAAGGCTTTCTTCCGTCAGAAGACGAAACTTCAGGCAGCTTTGACACAAAGAAATTGCCCGGTAAACATTTCAAAAATGTCTGATTGTCCTTTGGGAATATCCACAGTTTCAATTCTAACCAAAAATGAGGCTGATGGCTCTTTTACATCGGCCAACCTTAGCCAGCGATTCTCTCCTACCTTAAACCTTGGTATGTAGTGTTCTGGAACTTGTCCATCATAGAATCGTAGAATCATACAGGGCAGAAGGAGGCCATTCGGCCCATCGTGCCCGTGCCGGTACTTTCAAACAGCTGTCCAATTAGACCCACTCCCCCCTGCTCTTTCCCCCGCAGCCCTACAAATTTTTCCTTTTCAACTATTTATCCAGTTCCTCTTTTGAAAGTTACTATTGAATCTGCTTCCACCGCCCTTTCTGGCAGCGCATTCCAGACCACGACAACTCGCTGCGTAAAAAGAATTTCTCCTCATCTCCCCCCTGGTTCTTTTTATTTCAAATCTGTGTCCTCTGGTTACCGACCCACCTGTCAGTGGAAGCAGTTTCTCCCCGTCCGCTCTATCGAAACCCATCATAATTTTGAACACCTCTATGAAATCTCCCCTTAACCTTCTCTGCTCTAAGGAGAACAATCCCAGCTTCTCCGCTCTCTCCACATAACTGAAGTCCCTCATCCCTGGTGCCATTCTGGTAAATCTCCACTGCGCCCTCTCCAAGGCCTTGACATCCTTCCTAAATCAGCTTCAATAGGGGCCTTGTAAAATAACCTTTTTTCCCTGGAGAGTAGGAGGTTTAGGGGTGATCTTATAGAAGTCTATAAAATAATGAGGGGCATAGATAAGGTCGATAGTCAAAATCTTTTCCCAAAGGTAGGGGAGTCTATAACAAGGGGGCATAGATTTAAGGTGAATGGGGAGAGATACAAAAGGGTCCAGAGGGGCAATTTTTTCACTCAAAGGGTGGTGAGTGTCTGGAACGAGCTGCCAGAGGCAGTAGTAGAGGCGGGTACAATTTTGTCTTTTAAAAAGCATTTGGACAGTTACATGGGTAAGATGGGTATAAAGGGATATGGGCCAAGTGCAGGCAATTGGGACTAGCTTAGTGGTATAAACTGGGCGACATGGACATGTTGGGCCGAAGGGCCTGTTTCCATGTTGTAAACTTCTATGATTCTATGATTCTATGAAAGTGTGATGCAACCACCAATATCCGCTCTCCTTCGCAGAATAAAATCATGGCCCTGATTTTCTTCTGCTTTGCACCCTGGGGGGGATCGCTTATTTCCTCGGTACAATGCAAAGCAATAAGGGGGTGGGAACCTGTCCCAGTGGGTCGCTGCCCACTTTGTGCCTCAGATGTACTTCTGGGGAGGTTTCCTGGGGTGGGGGTGGGGGGGGTGAGGTGGGGAAGGGAGTGTAAAAAACAAGAACGAGCACTGACATAGCGTGCACGTCTGGCTGGAGTGACCTCACCACACTTCCCACCTCATTCAAATCCCCTCTGCACCCTGATTGGAGAGGGAAGAGAGGAGATTTACGGGAATGGTACCACGGATGAGGGACTTCAGTTACGTGGAGAGACTGGAGAAGCTGGGATTGTTCTCCTTAGAGCAGATTCAGGGGGTGGGGGGGTACCGGGAAGGGGATTGATTCCGAGGGAAAATGCCTTCTGCCCCAATTTGCTGACTAGAAAAAAATAGGTAGCCCTGAATTAATATTGCGGACCCAATGAAAAAGTCATGGTCATTTAGAGGTCTGAATACAGTGCTTGAGCTGTGAGAGGACCGTGGAATGCAAAAGATCAGGAGAGTGTGGTCTTTAACCTCAACAGGAACGATTGGGGCTTAAGTAATGACATTTTCACTTATTTATTTGACTGTATTTTGAGTTTAATTTACTTTCATTTAAACTGTTCAATACTAGGAGCTGTTTAAACTTGTTTATTTGGTTCCTTTCCAGGTTTGAACCAGTAGGAATGTTAATTAATTGTCTACCTGAGTGCTGTTCTCTACCTTGCTGTGGCAGTTGGCTATTGTGTGAATTAAGACTTGACTTTTAGCAAAAGATTAGTCTTGAGCTGGGAGGGACCAGTCAATGGCGGAGGAGAGTGTGGAGTTTAGTCTCGGTGGCTCAGCCTGGAAGTACGTTTGCCTAAAATTCAATGGAAAGGGTCGAAGAGGAATTATTCAGAGTATTACATAGAATTACATAGAATGTACAGCACAGAAACAGGCCATTCGGCCCAACAGGTCCTTGCTGGTACTTATGCTCCAAACGAGCCTCCTCCCTCCCTACTTCATCTAACCATATCAGCGAGTATTTTTTCCCTTTATGGCCCAGGTTTTTTCTCTTTTTTTGCCTCCTTCAGGAGATTACATAGCTGCGGGAGGCAGGGGGGGCGGGGGGTGGGTGAGGGTGGGTGAGGGGAGAGGGGTGAAGCGTTTAGACATGATGCTCCGGCCATCATGAGTGTGGGGCAGGCTTGACGGCCTTTTTCTGCCCATCAATTTTGTATGTTTACGGGTTAAATCACTAAACTGGTCCTGCGGATTCCTCCCTTTCCCCTGCTCGCCAAGCCAGACTTTCCCCCAATTCCTCTCCTCCCCTAGCCCTGAACCCCCGTACCTCTCCAGTTTCTCCCCACATCTCCCTCCGTACGCTTTCCAAACTCCACTCTTCCATGAGACCCATCTCCTAACCCCATTGCCATTAAACTCCAGACTGTCCCATCTTCCCTCCGTAGTCCCCATGCCAGGGGATATTGTACATAAGCTTCCTCCCTCGGGTACTTTCCCCCACCCTTTCAAAACTACTGTCACCAACCTCTCTTCAAAAAAAAAACCTCTTGATCCTTCTGTCCTCGCTAGCTATCACCTCATTTCCTATCTTCCGTTCTTTTTCCCAAGGTCCTTGAAAACGTTGTCACCTCCCAAATCTGTGCTCATGTCTCACACAACTCCCTGTTTCAATCTCTCCATTCAGATTTTCGCCCCTCCCACGGCAGCGACACAGCCCCAGTTTAAGTCACGAACTTACATTCTCTGCGATTGTGACTGTGGTGCGTTATCCCTCCTCATTCTCTGTGACCTCGCTGCAACCTTTACCATGCTCTGACCTCCGTTGTCTTGTTTGTGGGACTTCCCTCACTTGCTTGCTCTTTTAACTGTCTGTGGCTCAATGGGTAGTGCTCACGCCTCTGATTCTAGAACGTCGTGGGTTCAAGTCCCCACTCCAGAGATAAGAGCACAAAATCTAGGCCTCCCAGTGCGGTACTGAGGGAGTGTTGGAGCTGCCGTCTTTTGGATGAGACGTTAAACCGAGGTCCCGTCTGCCCTCTCGGGTGGGTGTAAAAAATCCCACAGCACTATTCCGTAGAAAAGCAGGGGAGTTCTCCTGGTGTCCTGGGCCAGTATTTATCCCTCAACCAACATCACTAAAACAGATTATCTGGTCATTATCACATTACTGTTTGTGGGAGCTTGCTGTGCACAAATGTGTTTCCTACATTACAATAGTACTTCATTGGCTGCAAAGTGCTTTGGGACGTCTTGAGTTCATGAACGTAAGAAATAGGAGCAGGAGTAGGCCATACGGCCCCTCGAGCCTGCTCCGCCATTCAATCAGATCATGGCTGATCTTCAACCTCAACTCCACTTTCCCGCCCGATCCCCATATCCCTTGATTCCCTTAATGTCCAAAAATCTATCGTTTTGAATGTACTCAATGACTCAGCATCCACAGCCCTCTGGAGTAGAGAATTCCAAAGATTCACAACCCTCTGAGTGAAGAAATTTCTCCTCATCTCAGTTCTAAATAGCCGACCTCTTATCCTGAGACTATGACCCCCTAGATCTAGACTCTCCCAGCCAAGGGAAACAGACTCTCAGCATCTACACAAATGTAAGTCCTTTCAGTCTTTTCTCTATCCGACTGTAGCCTGAGCATTTTTAATAATGGCTTCTCTTCCCACCCCCAACACTGTCACCTTAGGAATTCCCCCCAAGGAATCCATCCTTGGGTTCCCTCCTCTTACTCATCTGCACGCTATTCCTTAGGCACGGTATCCACAGACACCGGATCAGCTTGCACTTGTACACTGATGGCGCTGGGCTCGACCTCTCCACCACCTCTTTCCACCCTCCCACTGCCTCTGTGCTGTCGGACGTCCAAGAGGTGAACTTCCAGAGACCTTCTCCACTTGTCCACTGTAACTTTGGCAGAAGGGCCACGGGAATCTCGGGGTGGAGGGAATTGGCGTAAACATCATTTAGGTTGTTTATCCGGAATTTCCGCACTGAAGTTACGCTGGGCAAGTGGGGGAAACCCCTGCGGAAATTCACTACCCCCCCCCCCCCCCCGACCCCCGTCTTGGATGAGCCTCAATTTCCTCCTTCATGTTGTGAAGACGTGAGCTTTCCATCAAACAGTGATAATGTTTTCTCGCATTTAGCATCACCGGCCAGTCGCATAAGTGGACCTCACGTCCCCTACAATACAGAGTGTACCTTTTTCGACCCAATATCTAAGTAAACAACTGTGAAGCCCAGGGATTGTAACATTCTCCTCTCTGAACTGGACAAGCAATCTTGCCGAATTGAGATACAGACTTTGAGCCGACAAATGGTTTTATTTACAAACATACAAACAATGATGGACAGGAAAAGACCCTCTGGTCTGTCCAGCCTGTACCACACAATTGTGATACCTTGTGTATCACAATATATACACTCCTCACTCCACTCAAAACCATGTGATCTCCTGGGAGAGGTGAAAAATCAGATAAAAACCCAGGCCAATTTGGGGGAAAAAATCTGGGAAATTCCCCAGGCGATCGAAATGATTCCAGGAAATCACTCTGGCCCTGATAATTCTGTGCAGTACCTACCTTTTGATGTCCACCCCAGCCAGAAACAGTTCCAGAAGTCCACTATTCTCTGGGAAAAGAGCCACCTCTTCAGATCTAACCTAGATCTGACCTTATACAATTTAAAATTGTGACTCCTTGTCTTCCCTAACCTATTTAATTGGAGCAAACTGTCAACTCGAACATAATCTATTCCCTTCATGACCTTATAAACCTCGATCAGATCACCCCTAAGTCTGTGCTTCTCTAAAGTGTAGAGTCCCAGCTCTTTTAGCCTATCCTGATGACTAAGATGTTTCAATCTGGGTATAAGTTTAGTGGCCCTCCTCTGCACCCTTTCCAAAGCCTCAATATCACCCACCATGTGAGGAGACCAAAACTGGACACAGTTTTCTAACTGAGGCCTGACCAAGGTCCCAAGGTCTTGTACGAGTATTCACCTGAAATAGATGTGCAAACAATACATAGTTTGCACAGTGGGATATATTTTCCCTACATCCCTTGGAGTATAAAACAACAAATACGCAACTCGGTTCCTCTCTAAATATAGTCACTAACCATACATTTATTTACCATAACTTCAGACTAGCCCTCATTTTGATCATCAGGCTGGCATGGCGCTTTACGCCTCTGTGTCTGGTGTGCATCGCTGACTGAAAAAAACTGTCAAAACCAGTCTGTGAGATGAAATCTCTGCCCACCGATCTGCCAATCACACCGGGCTCCAGCCCGTCATGGGGTCTTGCCCCCTTTTTTTCAAAGGATTCAGAAACAGTTGCTAATCAAAGTCACTACTGAACTGTGAGCAGTGGTGGGGGGGGTTTGTGTACACCACTGCAAATCCTGTAACGCAGGCAACAGACAATACCCCTCTCATGAACCAAGATCGCCATTCGTCAATATTGAGTAGAAGCGATCAGCATTACCATTCCAGTTGACTGACCCAGGAGCTTTCCATTGTTCTCAATATTATCAACCTTCATTAAAAAGGAATACTAGGAACATAGAGCAGGGGAACGGAATTAATTTGATAGCTCTTTCCAAGAGCCAGCACAGGCACGATGGGCGGAATGGTCTCTTCCTGTGCTGTACTACTATGATAGGAACAGGGGTAGACCATTCATCCCCTTGGGCCTGCACCTCAACTCCATTTTCCCGCCTTTGCTCCATATCCCTTGACACCCTTAGACATCAAAAATCTATCTATCTCGGAAGCTCCAATTGACCCCCAGCCATTCACAACCTTTTGGGGGGAAGAGAGTTCCAGATTTCTACTACCTTTTGTGTGAAAAAGTGCTTCCTAATTTCCCTCCTCAACGGCCCAGCTCTAATTTTAAGGTTATGTCCCTTTGTTCTTGATTCCCCCACCAGAGGAAATAGTTTCTATCCTATCAAATTTTTGAAACATTTTAAACACCTCGATCAGATCACCCCTCAATCTCCTAAACTCAAGGGAATACAAGCCACATTTATGGAGCCTGTCCTCATATATTAACCCCCTAAGCCCCTCTAATGATGTAGCTGTTATGTCATTTAGGTCATTTTCAGGTTAGCAAGATGTAACGAGTGGAGTGCCACAGGGATCAGTGATGGGGCCTCAACTATTTACAATCTGTATCAATGACTTGGATGAAGGGACCGAATGTATGGTTGCTAAATTTGCTGATGACACAAAGGTAGGTAAGAAAGTAAATTGTGAAGAGGACATAGGGAGTCTGCAAAGGGATATAGATAGGTTAAGTGAGTGGGCAAAAATTTGGCAGATGGAATATAATGTGGGAAAATGTGAACTTGTCCACTTTGGCAGGAGGAATAGAAAAGCAGTGTATTATTTAAATGGAGAGAGATTGCAGAACTCTGAGGTACAGAGGGATCTGGGTGTCCCAGTACATGGATCACAAAAAGTTAGTATGCAGGTACAGCAAGTGATTAGGAAGGTAAATGGAATGTTGTCATTTATTGCAAGGGGAATGGAATATAAAAGTAGAGATGTTTTGCTACAGTTCTACAGGGCATTGGTGAGACCACATCTAGAATACTGTGTGCAGTTTTGGTCTCCTTATTTAAGAAAGGACATAATTGCTTTAGAGGCGGTTCAGAGAAGGTTCACTCGACTGATTCCTGGGATGAGGTGGTTATCTTATGAGGAAAGGTTGGACAAGTTGGGCCTTTATACATTGGAGTTTAGAAGAATGAGAGGTGATCTTATTGAAACAACTAAGATCCTGAGGGGACTGGAAGGGGTAGATGCTGAGAGGATGTTTCCCCTTGTGGGAGAGACAAGAACTAGGGGCCACAGTTTAAAAATAAGGGGTCTCTCATTTAAGACGGAGATGAGGAGAATTTTTTTCCCTCAGAGGGTTGTGAGTCTGTGGAACTCCCTTCCCCAGTGAGCGGTGGAGGCAGGGTCATTGAATATTTTTATGGCTGAGTTAGATAGATTCGTGATTAACAAGGCAGACGGGAAAATAGGGTTGAGGTCACAATCAGATCAGCCATGATCTTATCAAATGGCAGAGCAGGCTCGAGGGGCCGAATGGCCTACTCCACCAGATGAACTGAATCGTAATGTGCATAGAATCATGGGATGGTTACAGTACGGAAGGAGGCCATTCGGCCCGTCGAGCCCGTGCCAACTCCCTGCAAGAGCAATCCAGCTAGTCCCACTCCCCCTGCCCTTTCCCTGTAGCCCTGCAAATTTTTTTCCTTCAAGTATTTATCCAGTCCCCTTTTGAAAGGCACGATTGAGGTCAGGTGAGATAATGCAAACTGTTTGAAAAAAACCGGGGTGTTCTAGGGAGTTGTGACTTCCCTCTGCCGAGTAAAACTAAAAAGAGAGAGGGGTGGAGTTTCTGCTTGGTTACGGTAGTCATATCAGCGCAATTGGCTGAACCAGTGCACAAAAAGCAAGGGAGTTTTAAACGGAAGTGAGTTACGTCCAAAACCACTTCCACTCGTGTTTTCCGTGACCTTTCACGCTGGTTCAAGGTTCAATTCGCCCGGATCAGGCCCCGCCCACAAAACACCCCCCCCCCCCACACCCCGATCGAAATTGCCAGATTCTGCCGATTCCGGGGGTTCGGGAACTCTCTTCAAATTACGCTCATTTTCATAGGCGCACAGGCACTAGTCGGCACGTTTTAAAAGATTTTTCATATCGAAAAATATTGAATTTACTAAGAAACTGACTAGTGTACACCAATGAAACTATTAAATGGTTCAGTATCGTTTTTTTTTAAGTGATTTTAAATCAGGTCACTCTCAGGTACCCTTTTAAAAATGCTTATTTTTGCTGATAAACACATTTTCAGCTGTATTAATAAAACTGTGCTAGGTTACCACTCTTAAATACATCAAGGAATACATTTTAATGGAAAAAAAGAAGCAGTTACCTTCCATTACGCTGCCCGATTGCGCTGGTTCGTGGACGATTTCACGCTTGCGATTGTGCAAATAAATTTCAGCGGAAACTTGAAGCCTAATCTAACCGGCACAATTTCGAGGCCATTATGGGCGCAATTTCCCGATCGCAGCCAAAGCGGAAACTCTACCCCGGAATCGCTAACTTGCCGCTAATCTGCTTTTCTGTATCCAGCAGGCGGGGCGTTTGTTTATCCAGTGGAGCCTTCTGGGGCCGACAGATCTCGCTGTGAAGGAGCAACGTACGTGAACATCCCAGTGAGCCCCGCGTCCAAGAAGCAGCTCCATTATATGGAACTCGAACTCCAGGAGTCCAGTCCTGCCATTCGAGGTAACTCAGCATGATGGGACCGCAGTTCTTTACCAAGCTTTGTCTTTTTTGCCTCCCCCCCCCCCACCTTCTCTGCCCCTGTACCTACTGGGGTACAATTTAATGGGCACTGGGTGATCTCTGGTACCTCCCCATGTAACATTGCTTGGGGCCGCGCCACCCCCCCCCCCCCCCGCCCCCCCCCCGGGTTGAGCAAGTCAGTAGTGAACTGGGACCTTTCCGGTCTGGAATAGTCTGGCTCGGTCATTCACTGTCTTCTTAGCCAGATGGACCATCGGAGGAGCTCTTTGTTAAACTCGATTAGATTGGATGACTGCCTATACATTTATATTGCTTTCCATCTGTTGTC
This sequence comes from Heptranchias perlo, assembly GCF_035084215.1. Classification (NCBI taxonomy): domain Eukaryota; kingdom Metazoa; phylum Chordata; class Chondrichthyes; order Hexanchiformes; family Hexanchidae; genus Heptranchias; species Heptranchias perlo. The sequence continues at coordinate 8,984,039 of NC_090328.1, forward strand.
TCTGCTGAAAGCTGCCCCACCCGCATCCCGCTTTCAAAATGAGGCAAATGTGGGAAACACAGCAGAGAGACTGCCATCAGGAAAATAGGAGGATGCGGGGGCGGGAGACGGGAAGCGGAGGCAGGGGTGCGTCACATGCACCCGTCCCCCAGCACATTTCCAGCCCATTTCTGCCACAACAGCAACGAGATGGGGCCAGAATGCCCCACGCATTAAAAACCGAAACAGCGGTACAATGCACTAATCAGGGAACCGAAATCCAGAGTTCTCTCCGCTCTCCCCTTCCCCCCTTTGAGAAATTTAGTTGAAGGGCAAGAGCCATAGTACGAGACACCACCGACGATGGAAAGATAATTCAACTCGGTGATAAACCCGTCAATTCAGTGAGTTAACCGCAGCGAAATATGTACTGGGTAACATTAGCAGAGAGGGGACGGGTTGAATGGGCATTACTGGTTTCATAAGTTCATAAGCTACAATACAATACCAGATCCATATATAATACATAAGAAAGCATGGAATGAGAAGAGGCCATTCACCTCTTAAAGCCCATTTATTGCCCAGGCCGTGTAGAATTTGCCTTTTATAAATTCCACCCAACACATTTAGTCTCTTGAGGGACGATTCTGTGAAGCTGCTACTGTAATTCTAGGATCCATAGATAACCTAACGTTATTCGTCTTTGACTAACTAATTTCCATCCAATCACTTTTCCACGATCACAGGGACTCTGGGGGCCATGGTGTCCCGTAGAGTATTTCATTATTTCCACCCTCGCTATGCATGGTAGCCCATGACGGCCAGGGAGCGTCAAATGTTCCACGCCCTAGGGAAGCCATCAAATTTGTTTTATTGTCGGACGTGGGAGGTTGTCCTTGCTGGCTTGGGATCGCCCAATGCAATTTCCCTTTCAGTCTCACCCAACAGGAATTGGGGGGCCTCTTCCCTTAGATCCAGTCGGCAACTTTCAGCCTGAGATCCTTGAGGGGAAGTCCAGATCATTAGTTCTTCACAGGAGTCTCCAAATGTTTGGTAGGTGGCCAGTTAGTACCTGATAAGAGGCCTCAACAACAACTTGCATTTATATACCGCCTTTAACCTAGTAAAACGTCCCAAGGCGTATCACAGGAGCGTTATCCCTGAGCCACATAAGGAGATATTAGGACAGGTGACCAAAAGCTTGGTCAAAGAGGTAGGTTTTAAGGAACGTCTTAAAGGAGGAGAGAAAGGCGGAGAGGTTTAGGGAGGGAATTCCAGAGATTAGGGCTAGGGAGCTGAAGGCATGGCCGCCAATCTTGAGAGAAGTTGAGTTATGTAGAGTTCGTTTTGCATTCCTCAAAAAAGCCTTACATCCAGCTTGTTCGTCACTTCCCACTTGGAAGTGTAAAAAGTATTTTTTTTCAAAAGGCAGCCATTTCTTGCTGATGACGTAAACTTCCCCTTGAGGACCTCAGACTGAAAGTCGCCTACTTGGTCTAAGGAAAGAGGGAGCCCGCTGGGTGAGACTGAAAGTGTCAATCCATGGCTCAGTGGGTAGCACTCTTGCCTCTGAGTCAGAAGATTGTGGATTTAAGCCCCACTCCAGAGACTTGAGTACAAAATCTCAGCTAAACCTCCCAGTGCAGTACTGAGGGAGTGCTGCACGGCCTGAGGTGCTGTCTTTTGGATGAGACATTAAAACCAAGGACCCATCTGCCTTCTCAGGTGGATGTAAAAGATCCCATGGCCAATACTTCGAAGAAGAGGAGGGGAGTCCTCCCCGGTGCCCTGGTCAATATTTATCCCTCAAGCAACATCACTTAAAAAAAAAAGCAGATGACCTGGTCATTATCACAGTGCTGTTTGTGGGATCTTGCTGTGCGCAAATTGGCTGCCGCGTTTCCTACATTACAACAGTGGCAACACTCCAAAAGTCTTTCATTGGCTGTGAAGCACATTGGGACGTCCTGAGGTCATGAAAGCCGCAATGTAAATGCAAGTCTTTCTTTTTCTTTCTACTTAGTCTAATTAGCCTTGGCGAATTAGCAAATTTCTCTCAACAACAACAATTAATCCCTTAGTTGATGTTGGAATGTGCCTAATTCCAGTACAGAGTCTTTGAGACCTTAAAGTGTCACACCTCAACCTTAGCAGCAGAATAATAGATTGTGCATTACAACAACAACTTGCATTTATATAGCGCCTTTAACGTAGTAAAACGTCCCAAGGCACTTCACAGGAGCGTTATCAAATAAAATTTGAAACTGAGCCACATAAGGAGATATTAGGGCAGGTGACTAAAAGCTTGGTCAAAGAGGTAGGTTTTAAGAAGCATCTTAAAGGAGGACAGAGAGGTAGAGGCGCAGAGGTTTAGGGAAGGAATTCCAGAAATTAGAGCCTAGGCAGTTGAAGGCACGGCCGCCAATGGTGAAGTGATTAAAATCGGGGATGCGCAAGAGGCCAGAATTGGAGGAGCGCGGAGATCTCAGAGCGTCGTAGGACTGGAGGAGGTTACAGAGATAGGGAGGGGTGAGGCCATGGACAGATTTGAAAACAAGGATGAGAATTTTAAACTCGAGGCTATAATCATCCCCACCTATCATGAGCAATGCCATAAGAGAGCCGCTAGAGCTTCTTTTTTTAAAAATGGAATTGATTTAGAAGTTGGCTTTTTGGGGAGGCCGTGCAGTGGTTTATGGTTTGGTTTTGAGAAGTTCTAGCTCCTTTTTGCTGACGATCACATTGCCTGTCTACCACAGGAGCGGGTTCTTCCAAGTACGCACAGATCGATATCACGGCCACGGAAACGGCACACAAGGTGGGGACTCAACACGCCCAATACCGGGAGGAGCGGTTACAGGAACTGGAACAAAAGAGGAAGGGGACAGCACCGCAGTGAGGCCGGGCCGGACATTTTTCCTTTCCTTTCATTCAGAACTTGGGCGGTTAAACAGGATCAGTCTGAGCCTCGGACGACAGTTGACTGCCTGACATTTCCACTCTGACATTTGCTCGTAATGGACCAGACTCTCTCTTTGATTGATGAGCAGGTTCGAAGGGCTAATGGGATTCATGTATTTTTGTGCGATGTATTGACTGCAAAGGATGTATTTTGTCCTTTTATTTTTCTCCTCGTCAATTTTTCCCCCTCCCCAGAACACGTTGACTCCTTGCTTGGGGGTACGGTGCCACGACGGGCGCCGGTCGCCCTCTGGTATCTCGCCCAAGTGTCAGTAGGCTATTCAACCGTGAGGGGGGAGGCGTCACGTGTGATCCCGATCGTGTTCTCAACCGAAATCCACGGACGGCTGGTTCGCGGTCAGGAGTTGATTTCCAGCCCCCCCCCCCCACCCCCCCGCCATCCCATAACTCGGGGATACGGAGTCCAATTTTGGTGCCCGCTACCACTGCCCCGACTAACTCAACAAAGGAGGGGAGGGGAAGGAAAGGAAGAGGGGGGTAGAGTCGATCCGGGGACCTTCCTAGTTTGAATGGTTCTGCTGCTCACCGGGTAAACTTGTTGCTGTGCCAATGAGGGGAGAAATGGAGCCACATTTTTGCCTTTTTAATAAGAAGTCCCTTCAGCACAAGCCACGGATTAGTGACGGAACTGTTTTAAGAGGGCACGCTCGCTCTTCTCTCTGGAAGTCTGGGTTGGAACGTAGCCCATTGGAGTGGGCCGGAAAAGTCTCCTCACACCGGCCGACTGGACAGGGTCACGAGAAAAACTGCCTTCAGTCAGTCTTGGCCTACTCCACTCCCGTGTTCCCCCCCTCCCCCCCCCACCCCTGAGTCTGCCATGGCAATGCAGCTCGGAGGTTAGAGTATCCAAGTGCACACTGGTTCTGTGGAGCTTGGCTGGGGTGGAATTGCCTTCTCATGTCGAAATGTCTTGGTGGTTCACCATGTTAGAGAGGGGGGGCGTGATCGCAACACACCTGATTTATTGGTGCACTTCAGTGTCTCCGAACACAGTCCTGGGAGGGGGATCTTTGGTCCTCAACAGAAGTGTCCACAAGACATCTCTATCAAGCTGCAAGAGTGCAATGATTGAATTATATTTGACTCGGTGCACTGTACGCTGTTTCCTGAATTGCTGGTGTAGATTTGGGATTTTTCAATGGATCTTTCCCAGTCTATTTATTTTATTTTTATGGTCAGTTTAAGGTGCAACATGGCCACGATAATCATTTCTGCAGGGATGCAGAGGCTACCTGTGGCTCATGAGCCAGTGAGCCCGTCGCATGCACTGCGGTCAGTTACCTTAACAACGCGCAACTCACGGGAACAACTCCAAGGCCTTGAAATTACTGTTGGTGATGTCAACGGACGGACAATTAATGAGTTCGCTTGACATCCCTCTGTCTGCTAGGAATGACCCATTTATTTTAGCACAAGATCACAAGGTAAATATTGGGTTGATCGAACATAGGAACAGGAGTTGGCCATTCAGCCCCCCAGCCTGTTCCACCATTCAATTAGACCATGGCTAATCTATATGATAACTCCATCTACCCGCCTTGGTTCCGTAACCCTTAATACCCTTGCCAAATAAAAAAATCTATCAATCTCAGTTTTAAAATTTTCAATTGAAGCCATTCTCGTCGGTCCCGGCCACAAACTCCGATCCCACTGATTCTATCCCCCTCCCTGGCCGCTGTCTGAGGCTGAACCACACCGTTGGCAACCTCAGCGTCCTATTTGAGATGAGCCTCCAACCCCATATCCTCTCCATCACCAAGATTGGATTCTTACACCTCAGTAATATCACCCGTCTATGCCCCAGCCTCAGACCATCTGCTGCTGAAACCCTCATCCACGCCTTTGTTACCTCTAGACTCGACTATTCCAATGCTCTCCTGCCCGGCCTCCCATCTTCCACCCTCCATAAATTCGAGTTCATCCAAAACTCTGCTTCCCGTATCCTAACTCGCACCAAGTCCCGTTCACCCATCATCCCCTGTGCTCACTGACCTTCATTGGCTCCCGGTCCGGGAATGCCTCAATTTTAAAATTCTCATCCTTGTTTTCAAATCCTTCCAAGGCCTCGTCCCTCCCTAACTCTGTAACTTCCTCCAGCCTGACAGCCTTCCAAGATCTCTGCGCTCGTCCAATTCTGGCATCTTGCGCATCCCCGATTTTAATCGCTCCACCATTGGCGGCCGTGCCTTCAGCTGCCTAGGCCCTAAGCTCTGAAATTCCCTCCCTAAACCTCTCCGCCTCTCCACCTCTCTCTCCTCCTTTAAAACACTCCTTAAAACCTACCTCTTTGACCAAGCTTTTGGTCACCTGTCCTAATATCTCCTTATGTAACTTGGTGTCACATTTTGTCTGATTACGCTCCTGTGAAGTACCTTGGGACGTTTTACTATGTTAAAGGTGCTATATAAATGCGAGTTGTTGTTGTAAGATCGTACGGTAATCGTGGGTGAGGAAGGCCATTTGTCCCTTCTTAGCTGATCCATCCAGAGAGGACTTTACGGTTACCCTATTGCAGAATCTTATTGGTTCTTAAACAACTTCAGGGATTTCACTCCCGGACTAATCTTATCTGGTTCCATTTGTGAAGGACTTCCTGATATTAGTCCTAAATTTATGGTATACTAGTTTAAACCTGTTTCCTACTTGTCCTACTCTCATAATGTAACGCTGAATTAATTTTCCGGATTTACCGGTTCCACACCGTTAACTTTTTAAAAATTCGTTCACGGGATGTGGGCGTCACTGGCAAGACCAGCGTTTATTGCCCATCCCTAATTGCCCTTGAGGAGGTGGTGGTGAGCCGCCTTCTTGAACCGCTGCAGTCCGTGTGGTGACGGTTCTCCCACAGTGCTGTTAGGAAGGGAGTTCCAGGATTTTGACCCAGCGACGACGAAGGAACGGCGATATATTTCCAAGTCGGGATGGTGTATGACTTGGAGGGGAACGTGCAGGTGGTGTTGTTCCCATGTGCCTGCTGCTCTTGTCCTTCTAGGTGATAGAGGTCGCGGGTTTGGGAGGTGCTGTCGAAGAAGCCTTGGCGAGTTGCTGCAGTGCATCCTGTGGATGGTACACACTGCAGCCACAGTGCGCTGGTGGTGAAGGGAGTGAATGTTTAGGGTGGTGTACCAATCAAGCGGACTGCTTTGTCCTGGATGGTGTCGAGCTTCTTGAGTGTTGTTGGAGCTGCACTCATCCAGGCAAGTGGAGAGTATTCCATCACTACTTTGTATACCTCTGTAAGATCACCTTTCAAAGCTGCAAAGCCAAATCTGTCCAGTCTTTCCTCATCAACTCAGACCCCTAACACTGGGGGATCAGCCTCATGACTCTTCCCTGCGCTGCCTCCAGTGCTAAATGTCTCCCTGGCATCTCAGTGACCGGAACTGGACACAGTACTCAAGGTATGGCCTGACCAGAGCACTCTGCAGTTGATCACGACTGTTTTGGCTATGTAGTTCAGCATTTAGGATTGTCGATTGCCGCTCTGTATTGGTTGGACACTCTTGAGCCTTGAGTCCGCTAAGACTCCTAGATCTCTTTCAAATTCATCCTGAACTGCCTCAAGACCATTTTTGGAGTAGGCGTTGTCCATTTTTCCTTCCCTTGTGTGGTGCTTTACACTTACCCTGAATTAAATTACACCATTGTTCTGCCTGCTTACTTACTTTGACTCATCTGGTCCATTTCTGAGCTGCCTCCTTCAATTTAAAGCATTTAAAAAAAAATTAATTCTCGGGATGTGGGTGTCGCTGGCAAGGCCAGCATTTATTGCCCATCCCCAGTTGCCCCTTGAGAAGGTGGTGGTAGTGGTGAGCCTTCCCACCGCCTCTCCTGCGTTTGGCGTCATCGGCAAATTTGACAACCTCGGCTGAGGTAGCAGACAGAGCAATGAATGACATCCGATCGTGGCAAGCCTCCGCCCACTGACGTCACAAACGGAAAGTTCCAAAGCTGAAGGGACCTTTCCAAACCCATCGTCTTTCATATTCCCAGTTGCGGTTCTCAAAGTCGATCTTTGCATTATTTTATACTGGAGTGCCTTATTTTCGTAATGCTGCCGGCCGATTTCTTGTGCCGCTGTACATCTTTTTAACGATATTGGAAAGTTAGCTGTGCTTTTTTTTAAAGGTTTTAACACTGTTTTTTGAAGCTCGAGATCATTTTGCATTGTTGCACAGACACTAATACCAGTTACTGCCTATCAGGGTCTTAAGGTCTATTCCTTTTTTTTTCCACTATGTCCTGCTGAACAAATATTAAGTGAAATGCAAAGTGTCTTTTTTGACATCTGCGACAAAAAGCATTTTGCGACTATAAACCAAAATGAAATGGATGAAAAGAGCAAAAAAAAAGCTGTTTTTGAGGAGGGATTTCATGGGAAGATTTTGCTTTCCTTGGGGTTAGTTATTGATATGTGTATTTATAATGTATTTATTTCATATATATATATTTTATTCAACCTCTTCTAAAGATTTCGGGTTTACTGCTGTAATCTTAATGTATAGTTGTTATGTTACTTTACTCCCAATGACTGATGGATAGGAATTAATATATTGCCTACTGTACCAGCAGTTGGGGAGCGAGGCTTATTTTCACTGTACAAAGTCACTGCCAAACTTCTGTGGATATTTTTTTGAATTAACATGTATGTCACCCTCGAAGCTTTTAATGCAGACTAAAGATAGACTACAGGGATGAATTGATAACCATTGCAATTGCCCAGTCAAATTCCACTGGATTCAAGAGGCTGCTAGACGCACAGTTCAATTAAATGTAAAAGTAACAAACCCAGGTAAAGTGATGCTGCTTTATGTGAAGGCTCTTTGCCTTCCAGTGGGGTGTTTCCCGCTAATTTTAGTGGAGTGGAGATTACAGTGCGAGATATTAGCAGGCAAACACTTAACCTGTTCATATGATGTTCCCTTGTCCGCTGTTTTAACAGGTGCCAAACAAATTAACCTGCGCCTATATAGCGCCTTTTACATCCTCAGGAGTTCCCAAAGCACTTCACAGCCCATGAATTACTTTTGAAGTGCAATTGCTGTTGCACTGTAGGCAAACACGGCAGCCAATTTGTACTCAACAAGCATGAATGAGATAAATTACGAGATCATCTGTTTTTTTTTAAGTGATGTTGGTCGAGGGATAAATATTGGCCAGAACACTGGGAGAACTCCCCTGCTCTTCTTCGAATAGTGGCCGTGGGACCTCGTGTCTGCCTAAACAGGCAGGCTGGGCCCGGATTAAGGTTCTCAACCGAAGGAAAGCACCACCGACAATGCAGCACTTCCTCTACTGGACTGGAGTGTATGCTTAAGTACTGGAGTGGGACTTGAATCCACACCTTTTGACTCAAGAGGCGCGAGTGCTAACCACTGCTCTTTTAAACAGAGGTGCTAGCTCAATGATTAGCGTCTTTGCCAAAATAGCAGGTGGAGTAGTGTCACGTACTCATGCTGAAGTGTTTGTCCACTGCTATCATCAGCAGTAATTTCTAGCTCAATGTGCAGCAATCTTATTAACAAGTGCAGGAACATTTGCTGCAGTTGGTATTTGCAGAAAAAGCCGTACATGTGTTCTTTGACTGTGCTCCCCCAACACAAGAATCCATAGTCCACCTGGCCAGTCCTCGAAATGATTGCCCTCAATCGCTCACTCCCTCAAGTATCTCTCCAGTTCTCCCTTACACACCCACACTATCTGCCTCCACGGTCAGTCCATTCCACAAGCTCACCTAAATCTCAATCTAAACTGTCTGTGCTCCTGCCCTCTTCTAACTTTGAGCCCATGTCCCCTGGTTCTAAAAGTTTGTGGCAATCTCAGTATTATCAGGGTTCAATTTATCCATTCCGTTAATACTTGAATGACCTCTTCCTTGTGTGTGTTCTATTCTCCATTGTAAAAATCTCAGGCCCTCCAAAAGCTCAGGTTCCTTAATCAATTTGTTTGCTCATTTCTACACCAGATGAGACGTTAAACCGAGGTCCTGTCTGCCCTCTTGGGTGGACGTAAAAGATCCCACGGCCACTGTTTGAAGAAGAGCAGGGGAGTTCTCCCTGGTGTCCTGGCCAACATTTATCCCTCAACCAACATCACTAACAAAAGATTACATGGTCATTTTGGGACGTCCTGAGGTTGTGAAAGGCGCTATATAAATGCAAGTTTTCTTCTATTTGATTATGATGTCACCACACATAGTGACTGGAGGAAATCACCACCATGGGTTAACACTGGTCAGACTGCCGTTAATTTGTAGAAATGACTTTACATGCAAGTTGTAGTCAATCTTTGTTTGTACTTAGAAGCTCAGAGGGCAAGTTGATGAAGAATTATTATTTATTGCTGAAATAGTAGATTTGAAATACCTGACTTACATTTTTAAGGTTTTTGTTGCTGATGTTTTACATGGTGCCTGTGAGATCATCTTAAAATAGGTTTTTATTACTTTTGTACAGAAAAGAATTCCACTGTTTGTGGCCTCACCTCAGATGTTACCTCGATTTGCAGGGTAGTGCAGTGAGGCAGGAAGAAAAACTTTGTCGACTGCTGGAAACCCAGTGAGCTCTCCTCTTGCCAATGTGGGGTCCCCTCCTGTCCTGAAAGAGTTGACTCCTTGTGGTACCTAGGGGCAGTGGTCACTCTCTGATAGCTCATCCAAGTGGCTATTATTCCTTGGGAGCCTTGGCAGCAAACTGTTTAACGTTGGAGGGGGAGGCAATGGGCAACATCACAACTGACCTTGGTCCTAGACTCTCACGATGTCCACACATGTGCATCTCCACCAAGAGTCCTTGAATAGCAAATAGGAGTTGGGATCCCAGCTGATTGTTCACTTCTTCCTACCCTCTCCCCCACCCCCAGGCCCTAATCTGGTGGCACTGAGGCCAATTATAACTCCTCAACTGTTGCTCCAGATGAGATCAGTTAATGCAACACAGGCCAGAGAGTGAGCCTGGGACCTTCCTGGTCTGTTATGGCCGAGTTACTCCTTGGATTAACGGGCTGGACACTGGAAATATAAAATGAATATACAAAGAACTCTGGGATTGCACAGTGGGGTCCTGTCATCAGCGCAAGGCGAGAAAGATTAGCATCAGAGCTAATTAAACGGCTTACCATCTCTTTCAGATGCTGACTGCCCTGCCAAGCATTTCCAGGATGTTTTGTTTTGAGTGCAGTGGGATGTCCATTGATAGATGGACTGCCGTCATTTAATGGTAAAGGGGGAAGGCTGTCTTTGGGAGGCTAAATTCAAACCTGAACCCCAAGAGCTCAGTCAAGCTCGAAGAAGCGGACTGTCATTTCCTTCTGGCCTTTGGTTTCTTCTCTCCCGCTCTTCTGAAGCTGTTCCTTTCTGGGACAGGTCTCCACGGACACCCGTTGACCTTGGCGAGTGACCATTCCTCATGTGTGAGCCCGGCCAGTAAGTGGTGACCAGTTTGTTTGGCCGTGGGGCAGGAATATCGCTCGATCCTGTCCTTGCCTGACATCCGAAAACTTCCAGCAGGGGTTACTGGATACTATTCAGGAACGAGAACCCTGGCCAATTATTTTTCCCCATCCCTAGCCCTGGCTATTGAGGGTCAGTTGCAGCACACGTACCACCACCTGTTAACTTAGCACAGACCAGGAATCGAACCTGGGACCTTCTGGTCTGCATGGCTCAGTTTACGCACTGCCTTGACTGACTGAGCTGTTGGCGAGGGGAGTAGGAGTGACTTTTATTGATCATTCAGAAATGTTGATTACTCTGCAGCTGCAAGTGGTACTGAAGGAACGTAGGCTGTTTTTTTTATATATATATATATACACACACAGGACGTGTTTACATCCATTTTTATTCTCAATGTGTTTCAAGATAAAACATCAGTAGCACATATGCAGGTTATTAATTGCCACGATATGTACTGTACTTGTTAGAATATGGTTCCTCCACTTGTTTTTTTTTTGGAGACGGGATGAGTTTTCAGAGATCTGTCATCTTCAGTAAACACGGTGGTCAAGTTTGATCTGCTGGTGTTTGAGGTGTTTATTGTCCGCCTTTTCTTTTCAACGAGTCTTGCTCTTCCTTAAATTGGGAAATCTCTCACACCATTTTGTGCTACACAAGCCTTCAACAATGTCACACTGTTGGCCTTTTGCAAAATTCCTCAGCACACAGGAAGAAGGATTTGATTGCAGGAAGTGAGATGGCTGTATTTATCATACGGGAAAAGTTGGACTGGAACTTTACAGCCTAATGAGAGGGTGGGATGTTAGAAGGATGAAATCATTGAAGAGGACTGAAAGGGTTTGTTCATTTGAACCTGGTGTCCAGGGGAATGTGTATGGAAGTTATCCAAATGGACTTCCAGAGGGCATTTGATAAGGCTCTGCACAAGAGATTATTAGCAAAAATGAAAGTGCACAGAATTGGATGTAACCTTGTGACATGGGTTGGTAATCGGTTGGGAAGTAGGAGACCAAGAGTAGGGATGAAGGGAATGGATACTGATTGGCAGCATGTGACAAGTGATGTTCCCCAGGGATCTATACTGGGGCCTCAGCTTTTCACCACACACATATATATATATATATATATAAATAAATGACTTGGATGAAGGAACAGAGAGTTGTATATCCAAGTTTGCAGATGACACTGTTAGGAGGTCTAGTAAATTGTGTAGATGGAAGCAGGAAGTTACAAGAGGACATAGCGAGACTAAGTGAGTGGGAAAAACTATGGCAGATGGAGTTCAATGTGGGGAAGTGTGAGGTCATCCAGTTTGGATCCAGGAAACATAAATCAGAATGGCAAGAGACTAGAAACTGTGGAGGAGCAAAGGAGATGTCCATGGACACAAGTCACTAAATGTTGGTGCACAAAAAGTTACCAAAAAGGCAAATGGAATTGGCCTTTATCTCAAGGTGGTTGGAATACAGAAGTGAGGAAGTGATGCTTCAGTTGTAGAGCCTTGGTCAGACCCCATCTGCAGTACTGCGTTCAATTTTGGGAACTGAACCTCATGAAAGATATAATGGAGGGGGTATAGTGCAGGTTCACCAGAATTATACCCACGGCATAAAGGGTTAAATTATGAGGACAGTTTACATAAACTTGGTTTGTAGTCCCTTGAGTTTCGAAGGTTCAGGGGGGAAACTAATTGCAGTGTTTAAAATGATAAAGGGATTCAATAGGGTAGATACAGAGAACTAGGGCTAGGCCATTCAGGAGGGAAATCAGGAAGCTCTTTTTCACACAAAGGGTAGTGGAAATCTAGAATTCTGTCCCCCAAAAGCTGTGGATGCTGGGGCAATAAAACTTCCAGGCTGAGATTTTTATAAGGTTATCATAGTATGTAATAGCACAGAAGGAGGCCATTGGGCCCATCGTGCCTGTGCCGGCTCTTTGAAAGAGCTATCAAATTAATCCCACCCCCGTACTCTTTCCCCACAGCCCTGTAATTTTTTCCCTTCAAGTATTTATCCAATTCCCTTTTGAACGTTAGTATTGAATCTGCTTCCATCACCCTTTCAGGCAGTGCATAAAAAAATGTTTCCTCATGTCGCCTTTGGTTCCTTTGCCAATCACCTTAAATCTGTGTCCTCTGGTTACCGACCCTTCTGCCACTGGAAACAGTTACTCCTTACTCTATCAAAACCGTTCATGATTTTGAATACTTCTATCAAATCTCCTCTCAACCTTCTCTGCTCTAAAGGAGAACAACCCCAGCCTCTCCAGAAAAATGAAGTCTTTCATCCCTAGTACCATTCAGGTAAATCTCTTCTGCACCCTCTTTAAGGCCTTGACATCCTTCCTAAAGTGTGGTGCCTAGAATTGAACACAATACTGCAGCTGAGGCCTAACCAGTGATTTACAAAGTTCGTATCGGGGGATATGGAACAAAAGCAAGTAAATGGAACATGGCCATTCAGCCCCTCAAGCATCTTTCACCTTTCAATTAGATCATGGCAATGCCATTGATCCATATCAGGGAGTGCATAATCTAGGCTGCAACTTCAGTGCAGTACTGAGGGAGTGCTGCACTGGCAGAGGTGCTTTCTGATGAGACGTTAAACTAAGGCCCCGCCTGCCCTCTCAGGTGGACGTAAAAGAGCCCACATCACTATTCAAAGACGAGCAGGAGCGTTCTCCCAGTATCCTAGCCAACATCTATCCCTCAACCAACTCCACTGAGAGAGATAATCTGCCCTTAGTGCCAGCAGACTTGCTTGCCTGGCCTCACTGTTGCCAAAAGAACATCCAGGTATACAGCCGAGAATCTGGGCCCCTTGCAGCTGCCGACAACTTCCGAGGGCTGCTTCACTTTCAGACATTTTGGCCCTGCTGTCTGTTGCTCTCTGTGGAAATACCTGGACAATGGTCCACTGTACTGCTTGCAGGGAAAAAAGTTATGCCATACAGGGAAACAATCACACGTGAAACTCTTGGGTATAACCTCTTCCACTTCACTCCACTATCAGGAAAGATTGAACAGGCTGGGGATCTTTTCTCCAGAAAAGAGAAGGCTGAAGGGGTGACCTGATAGGGGTCTTTAAAATTATTGTGGGGTTTAATAAGGTAGACATTGAGAAGATGTTTCCACTTATAGGGAGACCAAAACTAGGGGCCTTAAATATAAGACAGTCGTCAATAATAAATCCAATTGGGAATTCAGGAGAAACTTCTTTACCCAAAGAGTGGTGAGAATGTGGAACTCACTACCACAAGGAGTAGTTGAGGAGGATAGCAGATGCATTTAAGGGGAAGCTGGATAAACACATGAAGGTGAAAGGAATAGAGAGGATATGCTGATGGGTTACATGAAGAGGGGTGGGAGGAGATTCGTCTGGAGAGTAAACACCAGCATGGACCAGTTGGGCCGAATGGCCTATTTCTATGCTGTACATTCGAAGTAATTCTATGTAAGCCACCAACCTGTCCAGGCATCTGAATTGTTGTTTGAGTCCAGCAGAGCATTGGAGACTCTAATGAAGGAGAGTTTTCACAGAATGACAACTTAGGGGACAGCCCTTCGTCTCCCAGTGCCCGTGGCAGTGCTGGCTCTCTCTCCTGTAATGCCATCCTTTTATATTCCTTCTTTTCAAATACTTATCCCATTTCCCCTTTTAAATGATTTAGTCTCTACCTCAAAAGCCAAATGGTGAAGCATCCCATGGTCTAATAGACTTTAGTTCAAATACTTTCCTTCTCTTCTCACTTAATTCTTCCAGTGAGAATCCTCAGTCTCCATCCTCTTGTTCCTCATTCACCCACCAGTAGAAACAATCTTTCACTGTTTACTCACTGTACAGTCCCCATATTTCACCGCTTGACTGGCTCCATTGCTCAACGCCGTTGGTGTTGGTACTCCCGGCTCTGCAGCAAATGGTAAGCCCCAGGTATCCCTCTCTCCCTTGCCCAATCTCCTGTATACCTCTTTCCTCCCTGCCTCCCTCCAAACCCCCCCCCCATTCCCGTCCACTCTCTCTCCCCCACCCGAGCCCCAATCTCCTGACCTCGTCTCTCTCTCTTCCCCGCCCGAGCCCCAATCTCCTGCCCGTCTCCCTCTCTCACCGAGCCCCAATCTCCTGACCCCGTTTCCCTCTCTCCCTGAGCCCCAATCTCCTGACCCCAAGTCACATGCTCCCTGCCCTCAAGTCTACCTCTGCCCTCCCCACCCAAGCCCCAATCTACTTCTCCACCGCCCAGGCCCCAATCTCCCTCTTCCCCCTGCCCGAGCCCCAATCTCCCTCTCCCCCGCCCAAGCTCCGATCTTCCAAGCCGGTTTCCCTCTCCCTTCAGCCGAGCCCCAATCTCCGTCTCGCACCCCGCCCAAGCCAGTCTCCCTCTCCTCTTACCCAAGCCCCAAACCCCTATCTACCTCTGTCCCATCTGACCCTCAGTTCCATCTGTAAAACAAGCTCCAAGTTTGAAATAACTCGTATCGAGATCATTTTCCTAGCTCAGTGCAGAGGACAAAGATCTGAAAGTATCAATATCCTCTGGAATCAAAAATAAACAAACACCAAATTGCATTTATATAGCACCTTTAACATCCCAAGGTGCTTCACAGGAGCGATTATCAAACAAAACTTGACACCAAGTCACATAAGGATATATTAGGACAGGTGACCAAAAGCATGATCAAAGAGGTAGGTTTTCAGGAGCGTCTTAAAGGAGGAGACGAAGGCGGAGAGGTTACGGGAGGGAATTTCAGAGCTAGGGCCTAGGCAGCTGAAGGCATGGCCGCCAATGGTGGGGCAAAGGAATTTGGGGATGCACAAGAGGCCAGAATTGGCAGAGTGCAGAGATCTCGGAGGGTTGTAAGGCTGGAGGAGGTTACAGGGGAGGGGGCGAGGCCATGGAGGGATTTGAAAATGATGAGATTTTAAAAGTGAGGCGTTCCCGGACCAGAAGTCAATGTAGGTCAGTGAGCACAGGGGTGATGGGTGAACGGGACTTGCTGCGTGTTTGGAAATGGGCAGCAGAGTTTTGGGTGAGCTCAAATTTACGGAGGGTGCAAGGTTGCACTGGCACTGTCAAGCCTGGAGGTAACAAAAGGCTTGAATGAGGGTTTTAGCAGCAGATGAGCTGAGGCAGGGATACAGCCAGGCGATGTTACCGAGGTGGAAGTAGGCAGTTTGATCAGCAGTATAATGAGGGACAGCTCCAAGACAATGAGCAGTCATACAGGGAGAGTTACCCATTGCCCTCACTAAAGATGTTTTCCTGCAGTGAAAGCACTGTCTACGTTTGTACTATTGATTGTGTCTCAGAAATTTCAGCCCAAGGGGCTTGGAGGAGGGTATCAGTGTTGGCAGGAGGGCCCCCATTCCAAAATATTTGGAAACCACAGCCCTACTGCACTCACATCATGAAGATCTCTTAATAATCCTATTTTCAAAGGTTTTGATTATTTTTTTAAACTATGTGGTAGGAAAAATACACCAAAAAAGAGTAGGGTTTCATCAGTTTTATTTCATTCCTCGCTATTTAGATGTTGCCATTTTTGTTCAGGAAGTCCACCATATCATGCATCTTCTTGTTCACGACTCCGCCATGAACTCCCTTCTGGCCCATCAGAATCATCAAAGCTTTGGAAGATTTCCCGATACAGATGCTCTTTCCCTCGTCGCCCAGTGTTCTGATGTCCATCGACGGGTCCTTTTCCAGCAGCATGTTGTCACGGATGATGGAATACTTCTTCCCACCGATGGTGATCCCGTTTTGGAGGATGGACTTCCTGTCATTGTCGATGATCACTTCGATCTCCTGAGATGTAACCTGGCCCAACACTCCATCACTTCTACACGCCCAGATCGTTTTGTTCTTGGGGGTGCACCCAACTATTGCAATGTCCTCAATGGTGTTGTCCTTCAGGACAGTCGCAATATATTCTTTCCAATCGAGCATTTTTATACCCCTTGTAATCAACAACAAAAAGACAATGTGCTTGGACACCGAGAGAAGGCTGGGAAATGAAGCATTTAGCCAAGGCCCAGTGCAGGGTAACGTCTGATGTCATGCAAGCTTTATGACATTGTCTTTACAACACAAGTATTGAACTGGGAGGTTTACCCTCCCCCCCCCCCCCCCCCCCATCCTGTGTAACTTATTTAATTTTCACCCCCTTTTCCTTTCATTTTCTCCATGTTTGTATCTTATGAAGGCAAGGAAATTTGGAAACCTGCTAATAGGCCTCTTCTATCGTCTCCTCTCTACCTTCTTCAGAGTTCTGTAGGGTTTTAGGAGTGGAGGAGATTACAAAGATGGGAGGGGTGGGGATGGGAGGGAGGAGAGGCCTTGATGGGATTTAAACACGAGGATGAGAATTTTAAATGGGAGGCATTGGAAGGACAGGGAACCAATGTACATCAGCAAGATGAGGAGGAGGGTAATGTTACAGAGGTTTTTGTGATGGAGAGGATATGCGGTCGGAAGATCAGCTCAGGGTACTGAGGTTGCAAACAGTCTGGTTCCACCTGAGACAGTGGCCGGGAGAAGGACGGAACAGTGACAAGGATACAGAGTTTGTGGGGGTGGGCCGAAGATGATGGCATCAGTCCTCCCAATGTTTAGCGGGAAGAGATTGCAGCTCATCTAAGAACTGGACGCCAGACAAGTAGTCTGACGGCACCGAGGGGTTGAGAGATTTTTGTCAGGCAAGGATATTATGTGTTACAGAACCAAAGCAGCTAAATGGAGCTAAGATACAGATCAGCCATGATCTAACCGAATGACGGAACAGGCTTGAGGGGCTGAACGGCCTACTCCTGTTCCTATGTTGCTAGGTGGTGGAGACGTAGTGCTGGGCGTCATCAGGAGCCATGTGGAAGCGGACCCCATCTCTTCGAAGGACATCACCAAGGAACATAAGGGGGCTCAGGATAGATCCTTGGGGCACTCCGGAAGTAATGGTGTATGGGCGGCAAGAGAAGCTATTGCTGAAATTACCCTGGCTACGATTTGATAGGCAAGAGTGGAGCCAGGCGAGGGCAGTCCTGCTGTGCTGGACAACGAAGGAGCGGCGTTGGAGCAGGCTGGCTGTGTCAGAGGTAGAGGAGGACGAAGAGTGAAAATGCACCACAGTCAAAGCCATTTGTGACTTTGATTAGGGCTGTTTCAGCGCCCTGATAGAGAGAGAGACCCAACAGGAGAGATTCAAACATAGAGCTGTGGCAAAGATGGGCACAGATTTGGGAGGCAACATGCACAAGGACTTAAGGGTCTACAGCACCAAACTGTTCCCAATTGACAATCTGAGAAGTCACAGGTTGGCTGTGGGGGAAATCAGCAGTAGTAGCTGGTTGACATATACCCACATGCTTGATGCTGACTTTGGGTGTCTGACATGGGAAGATTTCCATTTCCTAGCAACATCCCTCAGCTCGAGGAGTACAAAAAGTTTAAAGCAAACACAGACGAATGACATTGAATTGGTGACAGCAAGTCTCAGCAGTTCCTTCAGGTAAAAGAATAAGAGGTGGTTATTTAAAATAAAAATATAATACCTGAAGCCTGAATATGACTATGTGCTTGACCGGGCTCGCACACATCCTTTCCAAATCTCATCTCGTCTATGCCCTCTCTGCCCCTACTGACCAGCTTTCAAACTGGGCACACAGCAGTGGGATTGCAGTCAGGAAATTAAGAGGATTTGGGGGTTGGGAGAGGGGGAGCGGAGGCAGGGGGTGTGCCGCATGCATGCCCCCCAACAAGCACATTTCCAGCCCAGTCAGTCCTAGATCTGCCACAACAGCAACAAGGTGGGGCCAGAATGTCCCACGCATTAAAACCAAAATAGTGGCACAACGTGCTAATCGAGAAAATAAATCCAGGGTTCTCCCCGCTCCGCTCTGAGAAACTTAGTAGAAGGGCAAGACCCATAGTACAAGACACCACCGAGGATAAAAAGATAGTGGAACTTGGTGATAAATCCATCAATTCAGTGAGTTAGCTGCAGCAAATTAAGCACTGGGTTGCAGTAGCAGAGAGGGGGCAGTATTGATCAAAAGGCTGCATTGCTGAATCAGATATTGGTCAGACCACATCTGGAATACAATTCTGGTCTTTACCGCTATCAAAGCAATTGATGATTCCAGGCCTCAGTGAATTTAAGTTATGAGGAAAGATGAAGAAAGTTGGATTGGTTTGTTTTTGGGGGGGGCGGGGGGGAAAGGAGGAGGAGGAAGGGGAGGCTGAGTTCAGGAAGTGAGATCCAGGCAAACTGTTCACTATGGTGAAGGAATCAAAGTTAAAAACAAGGTCTAAACAGGAAAGTGAGGCAGTCTGGTGAAATAAATTACTGGTGCACATTGCAAGGTGTGTTAGGGCCTTGTTTCTCTGGAGCTATGCATCATGGCGGACGTAGGTTGGGGCAAATGCCTCATGATTTGAATAGAGGAAGTGATGAGTGGGGTGTGATTGGAAAGGTCCCATCACTGGGGCAACTTAATGCATAAATAGTGATATTTGGACAACGAAATGCATTACACAAGTGGTAAGCATGCAAATTTGCTGGATTTGTTGCATGTTTATTGCTTACCCGTGTCAAAAGAAAAAAAACTTCCTTTTCTATAGCACCTTTCACGATCTCAGGATGTCCCAAAGCGCTTTACTGCCAATAAAGTAATTTTTTTGAAATGTTGTAATGTAGGAAATTGCAGCCAATTTGCACACAGCAAGATCCCACAAACACCAATGTGATAATGACCAGATAACCTGCTTTAGTGAGGTTGGTTGAGGGATAAATATTGGCCCAGGACACCGGGGGGAACTCCCCTGCTCTTCTTCGAAATAGTGCCTTGGATCTTTTCCGCTCACCTAGAGGGGGCAGATGGGGCTTCGGTTTAACGTCTCATCCGCAGGAAGGCACCTCCGACTGTGCAGCGGTCGGTCCTTCGGTACTCCACTGGGAGTGTCAGCCTGGATTGTATTGGATATATTGCACGTTAGAAGGTGACACCCAGCTGCCGTATGGCTTGTGAACATGTTTATAGCGTTACGTTCAGTTTTTGAGACAAAGTCCAGTTGAGGATAACTAATTCATTGGTGTATCACAGGTCAGCTCAGAACCTGCCGATTGAGCCAGTAACTATACAGTGAACAGGCAGCAACAAACACACACCCATGTACAGAAACGTCTGAATTTAATTTACAAAAGTGTTGATTACACAGAGATGGTGTTGTGTCCAATAACTGCTTTGATTTGAGTAGAGTTTGTGTTTAAATAGGTACCTTCAGGAGCTCATTAACAACTTGTGGTTCACGGATCAGCAAAAACAGCAGCAAAACCTTGTGTAACAATAGGGTTCCATTCCAGTATCTCCAATTAATTGTATAAAAGAGGCAAATCATCACAGAACCAAAAATACATTTGAGAGCGTCAGTCGAGCCGATGACTTACGATTAGTACGCATTTAAGACTCGGTACATATTCCAGCTACAGGAATGCAGCAAAAAAGATAAGTGGCAGGCTTTGGGCAAGAGGGAATTCACAACTCATTGTGGTTCAGCCCTCCCTGCGAGAGTCTAGCCAGAAGATCTTGCATGTGTTTCTTTACCTAAGATGAAGCAAGTAGAATTATATTCAGTGAACTGTTGCGTGCAGATTAACATGAACACTTAATGAATCACTGCAGTTCTGTGATAACTCCATGACATCTTTCCCTCTAGAGGGATTTATACTTGGGGGGGTGTGGCTCCACAGGCATGTACCAAATGGCCATTCCTCACGCGAGTGCTCTGGCAGGGAATGTCCACACACTATTCAACCATGGGGATAGTACAGCCAAACCTGCTTTCATCACCACCCAAAAAAGGTACCAGATGACCAGAGCCCATTTCAAACCATAAGAAGTCAGTGTCACTGGAGGGGGATCAAATTGGAAAACAAAACAAGGAAGGCAGTTTCAGTACCTTAACATCGCAATAAAGCTATTGTGACATGAGCATTTAGCACATTAACAAGTGAATACAGTAAAGAGATACTTCCGTCTCCCCCTACAATAAACGGCATTGTGCTGGACTCCAGTTTTGTTTAATGTCAAGCTACAGAAGGCCTGATAAGACTGGACCACACAAGACTTCAAAGTGGTTACTTGTATCTGTCATTAGAAGTGCATCATGCAGTCTTTAGTTTTTTTTTACAGTAGTTCTATGCTCCTATTCCCATCACAGCAAACGATAAGCATCTCAATAAGTTTATCAAAAACGCTGGAGCAAATTAAAGTGGCCTGAAGAGGGCACTCATTTACCTTGTACCCGAGCTCTTTTGTCTTTTCTGTCAGCACTGCATACTTCTCTTTGTTCCTAGACAAATGTTCCTTGTCCCCAATTGTCTCCACGTGTTTAAGCTTTTGGTGGGACAAATCCAGCTGTTCCTGATAATGCTGGTGCTTCTCAATCTTTGTCTCAAAGTGCTTCAGTTCCTCCTACCGTTAGCCAGATTTAAAAACAAAGTGCAAAATAATAAGGTTAACTATCTGGTTCTTCCAGACCCACACAAGACTGTCCCAAGCTTGATTTCCTCAGCTCGGCTCAGTTTGTAGCACCTTTCATTTGAAGCTCTATGAAACAAAAAAGAGCTTGATCTTAAAATTGAGGCCAACCCTCGCAGTGCAGTACAGAGGGAGTGCTGCACTGTCGGAAGTGCTGTCCTTTGGTTGATGCTAAACCAAGGCTCTGGTCTGTTCTGGAGGTCCTGGCCAAGACCGCCAAAAAACAGGTCATTCACCTCACTGTCATTTGTGGGATCTTGCGACGAACAAAATAACCTGAATAACCATCAAAGCAATTCATTGTTATATGGAAATCTTTGAGATGCTGGAGAGATGTGATATGGGTGCTATATAAATGAAAGTCTTTTCGTACATTACAAACCAGCCAGGCTAGTTAATGCCGACCGTACATGAATTTATGAAAAGCCTTTATCCCTCAGTTCCTTGGGTTTTTGGCACACAAAACATGCTGCCTGCAGGTTTGTGCAATCACTGAGCCATTAAGAGCTGTTCTCAATAGCTTGAAGCTTCATTCTGCACTTCGAAAGTCCTGTGCCTGTAGAACATTCGAATAAGCTTCACTTATGCTAAAGGTGTGGAGTTATTAATAGAGGGATTCATTAGGGTACGCCAGTGAACGAAACAAGTCACAGCACCTTCGTATCCATATTCTTAAATAACAGATACACTCTAACCTACGTCAACAGAATAAGGCATTAAGATTACAATTATTTTGTGACAGAGACTTAACAGTGATGGAAGCAGAGCTCAGCCATGCCTCAAACAGGAAAATTTGTGGTTTTTAAAAAATTAGCCTGAATAGTGTGAATTCAAAATTGGCTTTGAAATAACTATCTTCATGAGCAAATTCTTTTGGTTTGGAATTAGAGGAAAATAACAAGCAATAGTGTTCAGAGACTCTCTACAGTTTCTGTGAAAGAAGAGCTGTACTGAAAGCAGGCAGGTTCTTTGCAATCATGCCAGCCAGGATACGGTTGGTTTGTTTAAAGCAGTGGTGTTTTTTTTAAATGTGTAAATACCGACCCCAGACTCTGATTTTAAGGGGTTCATGTACACTGCAGCTACAGGTCAGAGACTGAAATCCGTTTACGTGGTTTGTTTCCTGCCTGTGCTTAGGGAGAACTCTGCATGTTCCTGGATACATACATGCACTGAGCTGTTTCCGATAAAGTTAAAAAATGTAAAGGTTGAGAGCGGGGAGGGGAGAATCCCTGCTCTTATCTAACTTATCAGATAGGTTCAAAAAAAAGTCCTCAAGAGGTCCAATGGGCTCCAAGCACATGGTAACCCAGGTCTGACACCACACTAGATTTACACTCCCTGCACCATCAAATAACAACAACTTGCATTTATATAGCACCTTTAATGTAGTAAAACGTCCCAAGGAGCTTCACAGGAGCGATTATCAAACAAAATTTGACACCACGCCACATAAGGAGATATTAGGACAGGTGTCCAAAACCTTGGTCAAAGAGGTAGATTTTAAGGAGCATCTTAAAGGAGGACAGAGAGGTAGAGAGGTTTAGGGAGGGAATTCCAGAGCTTAGGGCCTAGGCAGCTGAAGGCACGGCCGCCAATGGTGGAGCGATTAAAACCGAGGATGCGCAAGAGGCCATAATTGGAGGAGCACAGAAATCTTGGAGGGTTGTAGGGCTGGAGGAGGTTACAGAAATAGGGAGGGGCAAGACCGTGGATGGATTTGAAACCAAGGATGAGAATTTTAAAATCGAGGCGCTGCCGGACCGGGAGCCAATGTAGGTCAGCGAGCACAGGGGTCATGGGTGAACGGGACTTGGTGGAAGTTAGGACATGGGCAGTAGAGTTTTGGACTCTGCAACCAAAGCAATGCTAGACTGCCACCTCCAGGGAGTCTTCCAAGAGAGTAAGGAGAGGGTTATGAGAAATTTCTTTACATACATGGGAGAGTGAGTGAACAATCCTCCAAGTACCTTCCCCATAAGATGGTTTACCTTAATGGAATCCAGTTCATCTTCTGTGAAGTTTGACCGTTTTGCCATATCCCACAGTTCGAGCACTCTTGGTTCAGAAAATTCTGAAGAGAATGGAAATAGAAACTTTATTAAATGCAGATTTCACTCAAATCACAAACCTGGTGAAGAACTTTTCCTAGAATGCGTATCACTACTTGCACGGTTCCTTTAAAAACTCACTTCATTGCTTTATTAATAAAAAAATGAAAATGCTGGAAAGGTACAGCAGACCAGACAGTAGATTCTTATTAAAGTATCAAATCACATTCACAAATAGTACATAATAGGAACATAGGA
Source organism: Heptranchias perlo (assembly GCF_035084215.1). Classification (NCBI taxonomy): domain Eukaryota; kingdom Metazoa; phylum Chordata; class Chondrichthyes; order Hexanchiformes; family Hexanchidae; genus Heptranchias; species Heptranchias perlo. The sequence goes on from NC_090328.1 coordinate 9,007,291, forward strand.
ACAGGAGCAGGCCATTCAGCCCCTCAACTGCATGTCCCTTAATAGCCCTTACCTAACAAAAATCTATCGATCTCAGTCTTGAAAGCTCCAATTGTCCCAGAATCCACAGCCTTTTTTTTTTAGGGGGGGGGGGAAGAGAATTCCAGATTTCTACTACCCTGCGAGTCTAAAAGTGCTTCCTGATTTCTCTCCTAAATGGCCTAGCTCTAATTTTCAGATTATGTCCCCTCGTTCTTAATTTCCCCCACCAGAGAAAATAGTTTGTATCCACCCTATTGAATCCTTTATACAGTATATAGTGCTGTACAGCCTGTACTGAAATCAGTCATCGCACCACAAGATCTACACAAGTATTGGCCGGCACAGAATAGTCTTCAAGTGGACAGGTGTTAGGCTTTGCAATAATCATGATAAATGCAAACATTGAACAAGCTTGTTCCAATCCTCTACGGTCAATTCAAACGTAACTTGCAGAACATGAGCTGAATTCTCCGAAGTTTATCAAATCGCGATTTGAAGAGATTTACTAGAATGGTACCAGGGATGAGGGACTTCAGTTATGTGGATAGACCGGAGAAGCTGGGATTGTTCTCCTTAAAGCATAGAAGGTTAAGAGGAGATTTGTTAGAGGTGTTCAAATCATGAATGGTTTTGATAGAGTAAATAAGGATAAACTGTTTCCAGTGGCAGAAGGGTCGGTAACCAGAGGACACAGATTTTTAAGGTGATTGGCAAAAGAGCCAGAGATGACATGAGGAAACATTTTTTTTTAAAAACGCAGAGAGTTATGATCTGGAATGCGCTGCCTGAAAGGGTGGTGGAAGCAGATTCAATAGTAACTTTCCAAAAGGGAATTGGATAAATACTTGAAGGGAAAACATTTACAGGGCTATGGGGAAAGAGCAGGGGGAATGGGACTAATTGAATGGCTCTTTCAAAGAGCCGGCACAGGCATGATGGGCCGAATGGCCTCCTGCGCTGTAACATACTATGAACACCTGATGATGACATGTATTCTCAGGTCAGTGTACTCTTGGAGAAAAGTGCTTACAGGGGAGAAATATTCTAAGCGAATGAAGCACATGTGAAGCCAATGCATTCCATCAGGGCCCACCGCTGTTCCAGCTCTATGTTAAAGTTTTGTAGTTGAACCACATACAAGCATCGTTTCACAGAAATACTTCAAAAGGAGAAGGTGTCTCTAACAATTTGGGACTTTTACCTATAGGACCTGGCAGGGATTATAGTTTTATTTATGTCACTGATGCGAAGTCAGATTCAGCTTAAAGGGTTATCTCCTAGAGATACACAAGCCACTTGGAATGTTGATCAGGATGGTTCTCAGTCGGGATAACAGACTTCAGGGACCATTTATTTTGCATGTTACATTAGTTTTGAGATAGTGAAGTTTAATGAAGTTAAGGCCTAGCCCTTTTTATTTCTTGCCATTATGGATGAATGGTTTTCATTTATTATACTTGGTAAAGAGCTTACTTGAACAGACATACAGGTGCCACAAGCTACCACATCAGGAAGGCAGCTTTTCACTCAAAGTGATAACTCTGATTGGCATCTCAGTAGAGAAATCCTCAACACCCAGAATTAAGAGAGGGGGGCCGGGGGCAGTACTGTTTCTTTCTCTTCTAACCCCCACCACCCTTTGGGGAGACAGTCTGACATGGTGAGAGAGATGCCCAGAGTCTGAGACTGCCAGAAAGACAAGCTCGAGAATGGCAGAGTGAACTCATAGTGCTTGGAGCCCAAGACTTAAATTTATACAGCGTCTTTTATGACCGCAGGACATCCTAAAGCATTTTACGGCCAATGAAGTACTTTTTTGAAGTGTAGTTAACGTTGAAATGTAAGAAACACGACAGCCAATTTGCGCACAGCAAGCTCCCAAAACAGCGATGTGATAATGACCAGATAATCTGTTTTTATGATGTTGGTTGAGGGATAAATATTGTCCAGAACACCAGGGAGAACTCCACTACTCTTCCTCGAAATAGCGCCATGGGATCTTTTACGTCCACCTGAGAGTGCAGATGGGGCCTTGGTTTAACATCTTATCTGAAAGACGGCACCTCCGACAGTGCAGCACTCTCTGGTGTGTCATCTAGCTCAGGGACAGCCAGCTTGCAGGTAAGGTAGCTTTCTGGTTAAGATACTGGACGAGCAACCCAGAGGTCAAGAGTTCAAATTCCACTATAGTAACTTGGGAAAGCACATTCAGTAAATCTGGTAATTTGTGGGCTAGTACAGAGAGAAAAAAAGAACATGAAAGCTGTCAGATTTTTGTAAACACCCCACTGGTTCACTAATGACCTGCTACCCAGTCTGGCCTACACCTAACTCCAATCCCACGCTATGTGGTTGACTTAATGCTCTTGAGGTAACTCAGGAGAGCAATAAATGTTCCTTTGCCAGTGTCGCCACATCGCAAAAAATAATAAAAAGAGTGCTTAGATTAGTGGCAAAGTCACGCATTATTTTTGTTACAGGAATGGTATGAAATAGATACAGCTCACTGAAAAACTGTATTTTGTCCATATATTTCATATAAAATACCATTTTTTGGTTAATATTTGTGCCTCATCTCACGAGAATGATTTCCAATTTGCGTTCAATAAAGACAGAACGAAGCACATATGAGATAGAGTATCAATAGACACAATAAGGGGTCCATGTTACAACCCCCAGGTCATATTATTGTTTATCAGATATTGGGTAGAAGTGTGCACTCCTGATCATAGGGGACATGTGATCCACTTAAGAGTGAACGAGCCAGAGAGAATATCTACTATACCCAATGAAATTTGGAACAGTCTGACACAACACAGTCCATGATCTTACAAGGTCAAAAGCAGAGCCAGCAAGAAAGTTACTGCTGCCACCTGTACAGGAATAAAACCAGAACTTGCATTTTCAAATATTACAGTACATTATTACTGTATTTGTGGCTTCGCACAATAGAGTTGGAGCCCCAAATCAGGACTGAAGTTCATAACCCAACGCGATACTAACGGAATATTTCAGTGTCACAGGTGCTGTACTTCAGATGAGATATTAGAGGTCTCATCTATATGTTCAGTTGCGCACTGCATGACACTATTCCAAGAAGAAAAAAGTTAGGCCTTCCCAGTATCCAGCCAACACTCAATCAATGTAACTGATATAAGATTAGGGTCTTGTCTTAGAGATTGTCTTCTCTGGTATAGCAGTGAGAGTCAGTCTTATGCAGTCTGAGCATTTTATGTTTAGAAGTGTACATAAGAACATAAGAAATTGGAGCAGGAGTAGGTCATCCGGCCCCTCATTCAATAAGATCATGACTGATCTTCTACCTTAACGCCATTTTCCTGCACCATCCCCATATTTTTTTTAATTATTCGCTCATGGGATGTGGGCTTCACTGGCAAGGCCAGCATTTATTGCCCATCCTTAATTGCCCTTGAGAAGGTGGTGGTGAGCCGCCTTCTTGAACAGCTGCAGTCCGTGTGGTCCACAGTGCTGTTAGGTAGGGAGTTCTAGGATTTTGACCCAGCAACGATGAAGGAACAGCGATATATTTCCAAGTTGGGATGGTGTGTGACTTGGAGGGGAACGTGCAGGTGATGTTGTTCCCATGTGCCTGCTGCCCTTGCCCTTCTAGGTGGTAGAGGTTGCGGATTTGGGAGGTGCTGTTGAAGCACCGCCATATCCTTTGACGCCTTTAATATCTAGAAATCTATCGATCTCTGTTTTGAACGTACTCAATAACTGAGCCTCCACAGCCCTCTGGGATAGAGGATTCCAAAGATTCACCACCATCTGAGTGAAGAAATTTCCCCTAATCTCTGTACTGCCTAATATCTAACTATACAATAGCATCCCCTTGTGATCCGAATTGGATTTTCATACCTTTTACATGTGCTTCTTCAAAGGCAGGCTAGGATAGTACTTGATAAGATAAGGCCAAATCATTAAGCTATTTTATTTCATTGAGTGAACATGCAGAGAGCAAAAGTTATGATTGGATTCACTTAATTCAAAACAGTGCAGCTAGTCTTTATGCAATACACAATACTGAATACGCTATGCTTCCTCACATCAGTGGATCGTCATACTTGATAAACAAAATAACTTCCAACCACCCTCCTGCATTCTCCTTCTGAGCTTGGCCAAATTTTGTCCTTGCATCTTTCCCTTTAAAACCTGAATAACTGTGCAGTCTCTGGTTTAAATCTCCTTTTGTTCACAGCCAAAGTGGAAGGTCTGCCAGACAACCCCTGTGAGAGCGCCAGGGATCAAAGATTTTCCAGCACAAATTGCTTGTCGTTTTTTCAAGGAACATAACACCATCAAATTTATTTTTTGTTATGATTGACTTCTGGCACATTTCAAATTACAGACGACTTCTATAATTAAGGCTACAGACACTTGCTTCTGCCTTTCAAAAGATGAATGAATGGCTTCTTGATTTTGTTTCACATCTGCCTAGCTTGGTTTTACATCTTCCTGTCCCATGGAAGATTAATCTTTTTCAAGTGATAAGTTTGATGGGAGGACCATGAAGAGAGGACAGCTGCTCATTGATGGTCCTATCTTGCGCGCCCCTCCCCACCTCAAAAAAAAGACTTCCATTAACAATATTAACCACCTTTTGTCTCAGTGCTTTTTTCTCCCTAAACTGGAGTGAATACGCTGCTTTAAAAGTAACTTATCTCCCACCAAATTCTTTGTGGAATAACGGTCAAGACAATCCTGAAAGGCAACCAATTAACTGGTCAGCGATCTCACTGCTGCTTGTTGGGTGTTACAGGCACAGAATGGCTGCTATGTTTGCCTGCAATGTAAATGCACCTCCTGTACTCCAAAATAAAAAATGAACAATTTACTGCTTGATGCACTTGAGACATTTCAACAGATTAAGATGCTATATAATCGCAAGTACCTTTTCTTTTGCTTCAAGTGAACGATTGCTCTTCCACTTCTCTTCTGTTAATTTGAGACACAATTAAACGCACCCACGGTTCAACCAGAGATGAGCGCCCCCCCAATTCTATCAAGAAAACAATGTACTGCTTAACCAAAGGAAAGGAACCGTACCACTGTCCTCGTCGTAGCCTTGGCGGATGAGTTTGCGCAAACGCTCAAAACTTTCTTGGACATTACGGTGTTTGTCCTTCAGCTCAGCATGTTTGGAGTGTAGGAGGTCTTCCTTGATATGGGCTTCGGATGGGCTGATCACGTTCTGATAAATGTCTGGGGAAAGCGAAGAGTTACATTTCTCTTCAATAAAGCACAATCTGTCCAGTGTGCGAGAAGTATATATTTGGGCGCAGAACCGTTCAGCCCTTATACTTGTGCCTGCGCTACTTGCACATCGGAGCCACATTCTTGAATCCCATTCCCCTACTCTTTCCCTGCGCTCATTAATATTTTGGTTCAAGTGTTCATCTAATTTCCTCTTAAATATGGTCACTTGATTTGGTTTCAACAGACATTTTTGTGGTACTGTATTTCATTATTTTAATAACCCTTTGAGGAAATTTCTTCTAACCCCACCTTTTAAGCTTCTGGTACTAACCCCGAGTTTACGCCTCTCGTTTCAGATCCGACTCGGAAATAATCTTGCACTATTTATCTTCGAACCTTTGTCATAATTTTCAACAATTCTACTAGATCCCCTTAACATTCTCTGCTCCAGTGAATACATACAAATATACGAATTAAGAGCAGGAAATGGCCCCTCGAGCCTGCTCTGCCATTTGATAAGATCATGGCTGATCTGATTGTGACCTCAACCCTAATTTCCCGTCTACCTACTATAATCTTTGACTCTCTTGTTAATCAGGAATCTATCTAATTCAGCCTTAAAAATATTCAATGACCCTGCCTCCACCGCTCTCTGAGGAAGGGAGTTCCACAGACTCACGACCCTCAGAGAAAAAATATTCTCATCTCCGTCTTAAATGGGAGACCCCTTATTTTTAAACTGTGGCCCCTAGTTCTAGTCTCTCCCACAAGGGGAAACATCCTCTCAGCATCTACCCCTTCGAGTCCCCCCCTCAGGATCTTAGTTGTTTCGATAAGATCACCTCTCATTCTTCTAAACTCCAATATATACAGGCCCAACTTGTCCAACCTTTCCTCATAAGATAATCCCCTCATCCCAGGAATCAGTCGAATGAACCTTCTCTGAACTGCTTCTGAAGCAATCATGTCCTTTCTTAAATAAGGAGACCAAAACTGCACACAGTATTCTAGATGTTAGTTATCTTAATGCAATCTTAGTTATAATGTAATATTTGAAACTCTAAGTTACGAACATATGAAATAGACAGGCAGCGAAAGATCAGCATGTTGGCTGGAGCATCATGGCTAAACACTCCTACTCTCCCCTCCCGGCCATGTAATCTCCTGGGAGAGGCAAAATACTAGAGAAAAACCCAGGGCCAATTAAGGAAAAAGTACTCAGGAAAATTCCTCTCCCACCCCCTCAGGCAATCAAAACCAGTCCAGGAGATCACATTGACAATGTGGTAAGTTTGACATTCTTGAGCCAAATTTTCAGGACAGATGACTTTTCCCCCCTCAAGTGAAGGTGCAAATCTCCATCTGTCTGCAAAGGATGTCCAATTATCAAACTGTAGTTAGCTCAGGACCGTGACGACATCCACAGGAACTTTGAAGTCATTTATAAAAAAAAATTGATGGAGAACAATTATTGTTCTATAAAAGTCTGATTTGAAGTAACTTAGATTGTGGTTTTAACTAATACCTTCATTCCTGCTCACAGTCTCTCTCAAGATGTGATACTCCTCAACTTTGTCCTGGTGATGCTGGAACTCACGGCGCAGTTTTCGAACCTCATCATCGTTAAATTTCCCAAGTGTTTTTGCCTATCAAGAAATCCAGGTAAGATGCCCACAGTTAAAGTGGTACAAAATGTACCGGTGCTCTGTGGAATTTATCCTCAAAGTTTCCATACTTCAACTACAAGTCAATGGAAAACATTCCCCATCAGATTTTTAGTCAGTGTATCATAGAATCATAGAAATTTATGGCTCAGAAAGAGGCCATTCTGCCCATCATGTCTGCGCCGGCCGAAAATGAGCCACCCAGCCTAATCCCACTTTCCAGCACTTGGTCCGTAGCCTTGTAGGTCACGGCACTTCAGGTGCACATCCAGGTACTTTTTAAATGAGTTGAGGGTTTCTACCTCTACCACCTTTTCAGGCAGTGAGTTCAAGACCTCACCACTTTCTGGGAGAAAAAAAATTTCCTCAGCTCCCCTCTAATCCTTTTACCAATCACTTCAAATTTATGCCCCCTGGTTATTGACCTCTCTGCTAAGGGAAATAGGTCCTTCCTATCCACCCTATCTAGGTCCTTCATAATTTTGTACACTTCAATTAAATCACCCCTCAGCCTCCTCTGTTCCATAGAAAACAACCCCAGCCTATCCAATCCTTCTTCATAGCTAAAATTCTCCAGTCCTGGCATCACCCTCTCCAGTGCAACCACATCTTTCCTGTAATGTGGTGACCAGAACTGTACGCAGTACTCAAGCTGTGGCCTAACTAGTGTTTTATACAGTTCTTGCATGACCTCCCTGCTCCTATATTCGATGCCTCGGCTAATAAGGGAAAGTATCCCGTATGCCTTTTTAACCACCTTGTCTACCTCTCCTGCTACCTTCAGGGACATGCACTCCAAAGACCCTCTGTTCCTCTACACCTCTCACTATCCTCCCATTTATTGTGTATTCCCTTGCCTTGTTTGCCCTCCCAAAATGCATTACCTCACGCTTCTCTGGATTGAATTCCATTTGCCACTTTTCTGCCCATCTGACCATTCCATTGATATCTTCCTGCAGTCTACAGCTTTCCTCCTCACTATCAGCCACACGGCCAATTTTTGTATCATCTACAAACTTCTTAATCATGCCCCCTGCATTTAAGTCCAAAACATTAATATATACCACAAAAAACAAGGGACCTAGTACTGAGCTCTGCGGAACCCCACTGGAAACAACCTTCCAGTTACAAAAACACCCATCGACCATTACCCTTTGCTTCCTGCCATTGAGCCAATTTTGGATCCAACTTGCCACTTTCCCTTGGATCCCATGGGCTTGTACTTTTTTGACCTGTTTGCCATGTGGGACCTTGTCAAAAGCCTTGCTAATATCCATGTAGGCTACATCAAACGCACTACCCTCATCAACCCTCCTTGTTACCGCCTCAAAAAATTCAATCAAGTTAGTCAGACACGACCTTCCCTTAACAAATCCATACTGACTGTCCTTTCTAAGTGACGGTTTATCCTGTCCCTCAGAATTGATTCCAATAATTTGCCCACCACCGAGGTTAGACTGACTGGCCTGTAATTACTCGGTCTATCCCTCTCTCCCTTTTAAAACAATGGTACAACATTAGCAGTCCTTCAATCCTCCAGCACCACGCCTCTATCCATGGACGATTGGAAAACGATCGTCAGAGCCTCCACTATTTCCTCCCTTTCTTCTTTTAACAGCCTAGTATACATTTAATCTTGGTGATTTATCTACTTTCAAAGATGTGAATCCCTTAAATACTTCCTCTCTCACTATGTTTATCCCATCCAATATTTCACACTCCTCCTCCTTAACTACAATGTCAGCATCATCCCTCTCTTTTGTGAGGACAGATGCAAAGTATTCATTAAGAACCATACCAACATCTTCCGCCTCCACACATAGGTTACCTGTAACTGAAGGACTAACACCCCTTACCCTCAGCCTCTTCACAACTATGATGAGTTGTAATGGAGAAATTAAAACCTGTTATATTGTGCAATAGTTGTTTAAAAATAATTCTTTGACCTTACAAAGATAAAACAAAACCTAAAAACACCCTGAAATTTACCATTAACAGCTCTGCAGAGTCTATAGTTTAGGGAGAAAATGAGTGGCATTTTTATTATTTAATGCACTTTGGGGAGTAGAGAAATGTATATCTCACCATGTTATACTGTTCATACTTCTGTCTTACCTAATGAGAACCAACTGTTGGTTAAGAACCCAAGTCTTGGTCTTAAGAGTGCGTAATCACAGAATTTAGAGCACAGAAACAGGCCATTCGGCCCAACTAGTCTGTGCTCGTGTTTATGCTTCATACGAGCCTCCTCCCACCCTACGTCATCTAATCCTATCAACATATCCTTCTATTCCTTTCTCCCCCATGTGTTTATCTAGCTTCCCCTTAAATGCTATTCACCTCAACTACTCCTTGTGGTAGCAAGTTCCACCTTCTAACAGGGTAAAGAAGTTTCTCCTGAATTCCTTATTGGATTTATTAGTGACTATCTTATATTTTTGACCCTGTATATACCGAGAACAAAAGTGGACCTGGCACTTCCAACACCACACCACTTCTAACCCTTCTCCAATCCGAGCAACAGCAACTTACCCTAACTCTTTGTTTCCTATCCATCAACCAACTTTCTATCCATGGTACCACATTTTCTCATACCATACAGCTGAATATATGTAATCAGCCTCTTGTGCTACGTCTTATCAAACGACTTCTGAAAAGGTTCAGTCTGTTTTCAAAGGAGTATCACGTGGCAGCATGCCATACTTTCCAGTAACTGCTGTGCAGTGTAAGGGTTACAATTCCGGGATCTCGTATCGTTTGCTTAGATATTGGGTAGAAAAAGGTGCACTCCAAAGCATCGTGGGCATAAGGTCCATTTATGGGAGCGGCCGATGATGCTGAACCAAAAGAAGCGATAACTTCCCTCTTTTTCTTATTCCCTTGATTACTTACAGAATCTATGTTTTAAACTGATATCCTTTTAGTTTTAATTCAAAAGACAACAAACCTTATTCCACAATTTCTCCAGTTTTGGATCATCAAACACATCATTTTCAGAGTCCACTGAATCTTTCAGATAATTTGTGTCTAAAGGCACAGCATCCTTCCTTCCATCAAGTCTGTACTTTGTGAGAATTACTGCAGGGAAAAAAGCAGGAAAGGTTACTCTGGGTTAGTTTATCTTACCTGAAGAGCCACGTATAATATAGTCTTTCCTTTCCACCCATTCCCCCACGGATAGCCGCGGGTTCCGGGATCCAGTGAACATAGCCCTGCTCTCTCCAGAACTATTGTCAGAGTTTACCGTTGAAGTTACGACGCAGCTTGGCTTCCTTTTCGCCGTCCTCATCAAGCCCGTCAGCTTTCAACTTCTTCCAGTTCAACTCATCCTTCTCCTGGATTTTGAGGTCACTGTGGAGCTCGGCCTGTTTTACGGGAGACAACTGGAGCTGCAGAAAGGAACAGAGAAAAACCATGCATTTATGCACAGATAGTTCTAACATTTGGTAGAACTGGGTGGAGGGGAGGAAGGATTCCCTTGAGCATAGAAAATTGAGGGTTGATAGGATCATAGAATGGTACAGCACGGGAGACCATTCGACCCATCTTGCCTGTGCCAGAATCGAGGTGAATCGATAGGGGAAATAAAGAACAAAAGCGAAAGCACTGAGCAAATGGAGTGCATTGCGAACAGAGTGGGAACTTGAGAATTGAGGAGGAATTAGGTGTGGAGGGGGAAGGACAGTGAACTGAGAGGAAGAGCTCAGAGAGCAGCAGAGGCGGGAGCGGGGACCAGAGCGGCTGAGGCAAGTAAATAAAAATAGGGGATCGAAGGCCTAAACTCACTTTGAGCAGCGGAGGTGGGAAATCGTCAGGATAAATTCGGTGGGATTGAAAAAAAAATCAAGGAGTGATGTCACAGGACAGCAGGTAGGTGATTAGCTGGCAGAAGGCCTGTGAGTGGAGCAAGAGCCGGGGGGGGGGGGGGGATGAAGCCCGAGACACTGTTGGAGTCGACTCACCACAGGCAGAAATTGAAACAGTGACGTCAGCAGGTAGGTGACTGGTTGGAGTATTGGTGAGTATTACTGTTTTTTTTCTCTCTCTAAGTTAGGGCAGGGGTTTAACTAAGAGCTTAAATCAATAACTTTAACTAGTTAAATTAATTAGTTAATAAAACTAAGAATTACGAGAGATTAAAAACTAAAGTAAATAAATAAATTCTGGTTCGACAAGCGATGGCAGGGCAGGTGGTGTGTCGTAACTGCAGCACGTGGGAGTTGGTGGAGACCAGCGAGATCCCTGGCAACCACATCAGCAGTAGGATCTGCAGCTCGAGGAACTCGGCCTCAGAGTTATTGAGCTGGAGTACGAGCTGCAGACATTACGGGAGGAGGACAGTTACCTGGACACTTTGATCCAGGAGGCAGTCACACCCCTTAGATTAGGTAGTAGTTTAGATTTGTTCAGTGTTCAGGGAGAGGAGGGTGTGACTGCGAGTCAGGCAGGTATTGGGACCCAAGATCTAGTGATGGAGGAGCCTCAGCCCTTGACCTGGTCCAACAGGTACGAGATACTCGGTACCTGTATGGATGAGAGCAAAGGCTGCAGAGAGGATGGGCAAACTGACCACAGCACTGTGGTACAGGAGGCCATTCAAGTGGGGGAGTAAAAAGGAATGCGGTAGTGGTAGGGGATAGTATAGTCAGAGGGATAGATACTGTTCTCTGCAGCCGCGACCGAGAGTTCCAAAGGCTGTGTTGCCAAGAAGAGTAGCATGCCTGCTGCTCTTGTCCTTCTAGGTGGTAGAGGTCGCGGGTTTGGGAGGTGCTGTCCAAGAAGCCTTGGCGAGTTGCTGCAGTGCATCCTGTGGATGGTACACACTGCAGTCACTGTGCGCCGGTGGTGAAGGGAGTGAATGTTTAGGGTGGTGGATGGGGTGCCAATCAAGCGGGCTGCTTTGTCCTGGATGATGTCGAGCTTCTTGAGTGTTGTCGGAGCTGCACTCATCCAGGCAAGTGGATAGTATTCCATCACACTCCTGACTTGTGCCTTGTAGATGGTGGAAAGGCTTTGGGGAGTCAGAAGGTGAGTCACTTGCTGCAGAATACCCAGCCTCTGACCTGCTCTCGTAGCCACAGTATTTATATGGCTGGTCCAGTTAAGTTTCTGGTCAATGGTGACCCCCAGGATGTTGATGGTGGGGGATTCGGCGATGGTAATGCCGTTGAATGTCAAGGGGATGTGGTTAGACTCTCCCTTGTTGGAGATGGTCATTGCCTGGCACGAATGTTACTTGACACTTATGAATCCAAGCCTAGATGTTGTCCAGGTCTTGCTGCATGCGGGCTCGGACTGCTTCATTATCTGAGGGGTTGCGAATGGAACTGAACACTGTGCAGTCATCAGCGAACATCCCCATTTCTGACCTTATGATGGAGGGAAGGTCATTGATGAAGCAGCTGAAGATGGTTGGGCCTAGGACACTGCCTTGAGGAACTCCTGCAGCAATGTCCTGGGGCTGAGATGATTGGCCTCCAACAACCACTACCATCTTCCTTTGTGCTAGGTATGACTCCAGCCACTGCAGAGTTTTCCCCGATTCCCATTGACTTCAATTTTACTAGGGCTCCTTGGTGCCACACTCGGTCAAATGCTGCCTTGATGTCAAGGGCAGTCACTCTCACCTCACCTCTGGAATTCAGCTCTTTTGTCCGTGTTTGGACCAAGGCTGTAATGAGGTCTGGAGCCGAGTGGTCCTGGCGCAACCCAAACTGAGCATTGGTGAGCAGGTTATTGGTGAGTAAGTGCCGCTTCATAGCACTGTCGACGACACCCTCCATCACTTTGCTGATGATTGAGAGTAGACTGATGGGGCGGTAATTGGCCGGATTGGATTTGTCCTGCTTTTTGTGGACAGGACATAACTGGGCAATTTTCCACATTGTCGGGTAGATGCCAGTGTTGTAGCTGTACTGGAACAGCTTGGCTAGAGGCGCAGCTAGTTCTGGAGCACAAGTCTTCAGCACTACAGCCGGGATGTTGTTGGGGCCCATAGCTTTTGCTGTATCCAGTGCAGCCAGCCGTTTCTTGATATCATGTGGAGTGAATCGAATTGGCTGAAGACTGGCTTCTGTGATGGTGGGGATATTGGGGGGAGGCTGAGATGGATCATCCACTCAGCACTTCTGGTTGAAGATGGTTGCAAACGCTTCAGCCTTGTCTTTTGCACTCACGTGCTGGACTCTGCCATTGTTGAGGATGGGGATGTTTACAGAGCCTCCTCCTCCCGTTAGTTGTTTAATTGTCCACCACCATTTACAACTGAATGTGGCAGGACTGCAGAGCTTTGATCTGATCCGTTGGTTGTGGAATCGCTTAGCTCTGTCTATAGCATGTTGCTTCCGCTGTTTAGCATGCACGTAGTCCTGAGTTGTAGCTTCACCAGGTTGGCACCTCATTTTTAAGTACGCCTGGTGCTGCTCCTGGCATGCTCTTCTACACTCCTCATTGAACCAGGGTTGATCCCCTGGCTTGTTGGTAATGGTAGAGTGAAGAATATGCCGGGCCATGAGGTTACAGATTGTGCTGGAATACAATTCTGCTGCTGCTTATGGCCCACAGCGCCTCATGGATGCCCAGTTTTGAGCTGCTAGATCTGTTCTGAATCTACCCCATTTAGCACGGTGGTAGAGCTTCTACATGTATGTAAAAAGGAAGAGAGTCGCAAAAGTAAAAGTGGGTCCTCTAGAGGCTGAGATAGGAGAAATTATAAGGGGAAATCAGGAAATGGCAGACGCATTAAAGAACATTATATGTTTAGGCAGAGTCAACATGGTTGTATGAAAGGGAAATAGTGTTTGACAAATTTATTGGCGTTTTTAAAGAAGATGTAACTAGCAGCGAAGATAAAGGAGAACCAGTGGATGTAGCGTATTTGGATTTTCAAAAGGCATTCGATAAGGTGCCACATAAGGTAAACAGGCAAGAGTTGTTACGCAAGATAAGGGCTCATGGGGTTGGGGGTAACATATTCGCATGGATAGAGAATTGGTTAACGGAAAGAAAAGAGAGTAGGGTTAAACGGGTCATTTTCAGGTTGGCAGGCTGTAACTAGTGGGGTACCGCAAGGATCAGTGCTTGGGCTTCAGCTATTTACAATCTATATTGATGACTTGGATGAAGGGACCGAGTGTAATGTATCCAAGTTTGCTGACGATACAAAGCTAGGTGGGAGGACACAAAGTGCACGCAAAGGGATATAGACAGGTTAAGTGAGTGGGCAAGAAGGTAGCAGATGGAGTATAATGTGGGGAAATGTGAGGTCATTCACTTTTGTAGGAAGAATAGAAAAACAGAATATTTTTTTAAATGGTGAGAAACTATTAAATGTTGGGTGTCCTGGTACAAAAAACACAAAAAGTTAGCATGCAGGTAGGTACAACAAGCAATTAAGAAGGCAAATGGCTTGATGGCCCTTATTGTAAAGGGGTTAGAGTACAAAAGTAAGGAAGTCTTACTACAATTGTACAGGGCTTTGGTGAGACCTCAGCTAGAATACTGCGTACAGTTTTGGTCTCCTTACCTAAGGAAGGATATACTCGCCTTAGAGGCGATGCAACGAAAATTCACTAGATTAATTCCAGGGATGAGAGGCTTGTCCTATGAGGAAAGGTTGAGTAGAATGGGCCTATACACTCTGGAGTTTAGAAGAATGAGAGGGGATATTATTGAGACATAAAAGATTCTGAGGGGACTTGACAGGGTAGTTGCTGAGAGGTTGTTTCCCCTGGCTGGAGATTCTAGAACTTGAGGGCATAGTCGCAGGATATGGGGTCGGCCATTTAAGACTGAGATGAGGAGGGATTTCTTCACTCAGAGGGTTGTGAATCTTTGGAATTCTCTACCCCAGAGGGCTGTGGATGCTGAGTTGTTGAGTATATTCAAGGCTGAGATAGATACATTTTTGGACTCTAGGGGAACCAAGGGATATGGGCTCGGGCAGGAAAGTGGAGTTGAGGTTGAAGATCTGACTGAATGGCAGAGCAGGCTCGAGGGGCCGTATGGCCTACTCCTGCTCCTATTTCTTACGTTCTTGTGTTCAAAGGGGATATAGTCTTAAAACTAGAGCCAGGCTATTTAGGAGGGAAATTAGGAAGCACTTTTTCACGCAAAGGGTAATAGAAATCTGGAAACCTCTCCCCCAAAAAGCTGTGGATGCTGGGACAAAAGGAGCTGTCAAGACTGAGATCGACAGATTTTGTTGGGTAAATGCATTAAGGGATATGGTGCAAAGGCGGGTAAATGGGGATGAGGTACAGATCAGCCATGATCTAATTGAATGGTGGAACATAAGTAGACCAAAGAAGAGAACAAAGTCAACTACACCAGGGGTGGGGGTAAACAGGCAAGAGGTGTAGCATTCCATTAAAACAGAAAGGTACTCATACCAAACGTTGCCTCAAACTGAAAGAGAGTTGGACTTTTATATAGCATCTTATAACTTCCTCAGGATGTCCCAAAGCACTTTACAACCAATGGATAACTTTCTGAAGTGCAGTCATGTTTTATATTTTAGCAAACGTGTGCATAGCAAGATCCCAAAAAGTTCAAATGAACAAATGGCCAAATGATTATTTTTGATAGTGTTGGTTGGCCAGGACAGCAGCAGAACTCCGTTCTTTTCAAATCGTGCCATGGGATCTTTTGCAATCACTGAAGCAGGCAGACAGGATCTCGGTTCAACATCTCATCTCAAAGATGGCACCTCAGACAGTGCAATACACTCTCAGTACTGCTCCGAGGTGTCAACCTAGATGATGCGCTCTAGTCTGTAGTGCTACTTGAACCCACAAGTGTCTGACTCAGAAGTAAGATTACTACCAACTGAGCCAAACTGACTTTAGGCTAGAAACAGTTACTGGGGGCTTATTTAAACTTTATAAAATTAAGTTTAAAACTTTAACAGGAACTGCAAGTCAATGGCAGTTAACAGTTAATCAGCTGTAAGTGATTGTCTGAATAGGGGGTAATTACTGTAAGCTGGAAGCTGATTGAGCAGTTGTAAATGCTGTTCTCAAAAGATTTATAAAGTAGATGGTATCTGCTAAAGCACAGTGTGAATGGAGTGGAGTGGGAACTTGAGAGGGAGAGGGAGAGGGAGAGGGAGAGGGAGAGGGAGAGGGAGAGGGAGAGGGAGAGGGAGAGGGAGAGGGAGAGACACTGAACAGAGAGGAAGAGACACTGAACAGAGAGGAAGAGCTCAGACCTGGAATAAAAGGGTAGGTTAATTGGAGTAAACAGTAAGTAAATTAATAATTGTAAGGAATCTTACAACACCAGGCTATAGTCCAACTGTTTTATTTGAACTCACCTGATGAAGGAGAAAGCCTCCGAAAGCTTGTGATTTTCAAATAAAATTGTTGGACTATAACCTGGTGTTGTAAGATTCCTTACATTTGTCAACCCCAGTCCATCACCGGCATCTCCACATCATAAATTAATAATAATTGAGTATCTAAAGGGAGTTTTGAAAAAAAGGTTTCTAAATATAATGGATGGGCAGCTCAGACCCATTGCCTGCAATTCCTGTGCCATATGGGAACTTCAGGACGCATGTGCAGGAAATGCTTCCAGTTGCTTGAGCTCAAGCTGAGGGTTTCTGAGTTTGAGGGGCAGCTGGTGTCACTGCAGAACATAACGGAGGTTAAAGATTCCCTGGATTGTATGTTCCAGGAGGTGGTCACCTCGCAGCCACAGAAAGTTGAAGATAGCAAGTGGGTGGCTATCTGAAAGTGTAGGAAGAGGCAGGCAGTGCAGGAATCTTCTGTGTGTGTGCGCCACTCTCAAACTGATATTCAGCACTAAATAACAGTGAGGATGATGACATCTTGAAGGAGTGCAGTCCTGAGCATGGGGCAAAGGACTGCACAGGGGGGGCATAATAAAGTGTAGAAATGCTGTAGTCATAGGGGATTCGATAATCAGGGATAGACAGGTGTTTCTATGACTGTCGACGTGAGTCCCGCATGGTGTGTTGCCTCCCTGGTGCCAGGGTAAAGAACATCACCGAGAGGGTGCAGAACATTCTGTGGGGGGGTGGAAGGGGAACAGCCAGAAGTTGTGGTCTATGTGGGTACCAACAACATAGGAAAGGGATGAAGTCCTGCGGCTAGAGTTTAGGAGCTAGGGAGGAAGTTAAAAAGCAGGACTTCAAAAGGTAGTAATTTCTGGATTACTACCAGTGCCACGTGCTAGTGAGTACAGAAATAGGAAGATAAGGCAAGTTAATGTTTGGCTAAGAGACATAACGCAGGAGGGAGGGCTTCAGATTCTTGGGGCATTGGGACCTGGTCAAGATGGATGGGTTGTACTTCAGAGCTGGGACCAATGTCCTCATGGGGAGGTTCACTAGTGCTGGGGAGGGGGGTTAAACTAATTTGGCAGGGGTATGGGCACCAGGATGTAGCATTAGAAAGGAGAAACAAGGTGCACAAAGGATTGGGAGAGACAGATAGCACTAGAGTAAGGAATAATACAGTGTTAGCTGGGATCAGACTAAGAGAGAATATAAGGTCAAAGATAGGTATAGCATGCATGTGTGTAAATGTACGAAGCCTGGTGAGCTGCAGGCACAAATACCCACATAGGACTATGATACAAGGGCAGGATTGGGTACTAAATATTCATGGATACAAGGTGTTCAGGAAAGATAGGGAAGGAAAAAGTTGGGTTGGGTGGGGTGGGGGGGTGGTGGCAGCATTGATTGCGAATATTGCAGTGCTGGGGAGAGAGGTCAAGGACAGAATCTATTTGGTTAGAGTTAAGAAACTATAGAGGTGCATTCTATAGACCATCAACTAGTGGGAAGAATATAGCGGAGGAAATTTTCAGAGAAATCAGGTGCAAGAACTATAGAGTAGTGATAATGGGGGACTTCAACTATCCTAAAATAGACTGGGATAGTAATAGTGCAAAGGGCAAAGAGGGGGAGGAATTTCTGAAGTGCGTTCAGGAAAACTTTCTTGATCAGTATGTTTCTGGCCCAATGAGGAAGGAGGCATTGCTGGATCTGGTTCTGGGGAATGAGGTGGTGCAAATGTCATTAGGGGAACATTCAGGGAACAGTGATCATAGTATCAAGGTTTAGATTAGTTAAGGAAAAGAAAAGGAGCAATCTAGAGTAAAAATACTTAATTGGAGAAGGGCCAATTTCAGTGTGTTGAGAGTGGATCTGACCCAGGTAAATTGGAATCAAAGATTGGCAGGCAAAGCTAATCGAACAATGAGTGGCCTTTAAAGAGATGCTTCGGGTACATTCCTACGAGAGGGGGAGAAAGGTGCAGTAAGCAAAGCCAGAGCTCCCTGGATGATGAGTGAGAGCGAGAGATGAAGCCGAAAAAGGGGGCATACGACAGATGTCAGGTTGATAATACAAGTGAGAACCAGGCTGAATATAGAAAGTACAGAAGAGAAGTGAAAAAGGAAATTAGGGCAGAGAGAGAATTTGAGAATAGAACGGCAGCTAACATAAAAGGGAATCCAAAAGTCTTCTATGGGTATATATTTGGGAAAGGGGTAGCAAGAGGAGGGGCGGGGCCAATTAGGGACCAAAAAGGAGATCTATGCATGAGGACAGAGCTGAGGTATTAAATGAGTACTTTGCATCTGTCTATACCAAGGAAGATGTTGCTGCCAAAGTCATAGTAAAAGGGGAGGTAGTTGAATTACTGGATGGGGTGAAAATTGATAAAGGAGGTACTAAAGGCTGACTATGCTTAAAGTAGATAAGTCACCCGATCCGGGTGGGATGCATCCCAGGTTGCTGAGCGAAGTAAGGGTGGAAATTGCAGAGCTGCTGGCCATAATCTTCTTTTTTTTTATTCGTTCACGGGATGTGGGCGTCGCTGGCGAGGCCAGCATTTATTGCCCATCCCTAATTGCCCTCGAGAAGGTGGTGGTGAGCTGCCTTCTTGAACCGCTGCAGTCCGTGTGGTGACGGTTCTCCCACAGTGCTGTTAGGAAGGGAGTTCCAGGATTTTGACCCAGCGACAATGAAGGAACGGCGATATATTTCCAAGTCGGGATGGTGTGTGACTTGGAGGGGAACGTGCAGTTGGTGTTGTTCCCATGCACCTGCTGCTCTTGTCCTTCTAGGTGGTAGAGGTCGCGGGTTTGGGAGGTGCTGTCGAAGAAGCCTTGGCGAGTTGCTGCAGTGCATCCTGTGGATGGTGCACACTGCAGCCACAGTGCGCCGGTGGTGAAGGGAGTGAATGTTTAGGGTGGTGGATGGGGTGCCAATCAAGCGGGCTGCTTTATCTTGGATGGTGTCGAGCTTCTTGAGTGTTGTTGGAGCTGCACTCATCCAGGCAAGTGGAGAGTATTCCATCACACTCCTGACTTGTGCCTTGTAGATGGTGGAAAGGCTTTGGGGAGTCAGGAGGTGAGTCACTCGCCGCAGAATACCCAGCCTCCGACCTGCTCTCGTAGCCACAATATTTATATGGCTGGTCCAGTTAAGTTTCTGGTCAATGGTGACCCCCAGGAAGTTGATGGTGGGGGATTCGGCGATGGTAATGCCGTTGAATGTCAAGGGGAGGTGGTTAGACTCTCTCTTGTTGGAGATGGTCATTGCCTGGCACTTATCTGGCGCGAATGTTACTTGCCACTTATGAGCCCAAGCCTGGATGTTGTCCAGGTCTTGCTGCATGCGGGCTCGGACTGCTTCATTATCTGAGGGGTTGCGAATGGAACTGAACACTGTGCAGTCATCAGCGAACATCCCCATTTCTGACCTTATGATGGAGGGAAGGTCATTGATGAAGCAGCTGAAGATGGTTGGGCCTAGGACACTGCCCTGAGGAACTCCTGCAGCAATGTCCTGGGGCTGAGATGATTGGCCTCCAACAACCACTACCATCTTCCTTTGTGCTAGGTATGACTCCAGCCACTGGAGAGTTTTCCCCGATTCCCATTGACTTCAATTTTACTAGGGCTCCTTGGTGCCACACTCGGTCAAATGCTGCCTTGATGTCAAGGGCAGTCACTCTCACCTCACCTCTGGAATTCAGCTCTTTTGTCCATGTTTGGACCAAGGCTGTAATGAGGTCTGGTGCCGAGTGGTCCAGGCGGAACCCAAACTGAGCATCGGTGAGCAGGTTATTGGTGAGTAAGTGCCGCTTGATAGCACTGTTGACGACACCTTCCATCACTTTGCTGATGATTGAGAGTAGACTGATGGGGCAGTAATTGGCCGGATTGGATTTGTCCTGCTTTTTGTGGACAGGACATACCTGGGCAATTTTCCACATTGTCGGGTAGATGCCAGTGTTGTAGCTGTACTGGAACAGCTTGGCTAGAGGCGCAGCTAGTTCTGGAGCACAAGTCTTCAGCACTACAGCTGGGATGTTGTCGGGGCCCATAGCCTTTGCTGTATCCAGTGCACTCAGCCGTTTCTTGATATCACGTGGAGTGAATCAAATTGGCCGAAGACTGGCTTCCGTGATGGTGGGGATATCGGGAGGAGGCTGAGATGGATCATCCACTCGGCACTTCTGGCTGAAGATGGTTGCAAACGCTTCAGCCTTGTCTTTTGCACTCACGTGCTGGACTCCGCCATCATTGAGAATGGGGATGTTTGCAGAGCCTCCTCCTCCCGTTAGTTGTTTAATTGTCCACCACCATTCACGACTGGATGTGGCAGGACTGCAGAGCTTTGATCTGATCCGTTGGTTGTGGAATCGCTTAGGTCGGTCTATAGCATGTTGCTTCCGCTGTTTAGCATGCATGTAGTCCTGAGTTGTAGCTTCACCAGGTTGGCACCTCATTTTTAGGTACGCCTGGTGCTGCTCCTGGCATGCTCTTCTACACCCCTCATTGAACCAGGGTTGATCCCCTGGCTTGTTGGTAATGGTGGAGTGAGGAATATGCCGGGCCATGAGGTTACAGATTGTGCTGGAATACAATTCTGCTGCTGCTGATGGCCCACAGCGCCTCATGGATGCCCAGTTTTGAGCTGCTAGATCCATTCTGAATCTATCCCATTTAGCACGGTGGTAGTGCCACACAACACGTTGGATGGTGTCCTCAGTGCGAAGACGGGACTTCATCTCCACGAGGACTGTGCGGTGGTCACTCCTACCAATACTGTCATGGACAGATGCATTTGCGACAGGTAGATTGGTGAGGACGAGGTCAAGTAAGTTTTTCCCTCGTGTTGGTTCGCTCACCACCTGCCGCAGGCCCAGTCTAGCAGCTATGTCCTTCAGGACTCGGCCAGCTCGGTCAGTAGTGGTGCTACCGAGCCACTCTTGGTGATGGATATTGAAGTCCCCCACCCAGAGTACATTTTGTGCCCTTGCTACCCTCAGTGCTTCCTCCAAGTGGTGCTCAACATGGAGGAGGACTGATTCATCAGCTGAGGGAGGACGGTAGGTGGTAATCAGCAGGAGGTTTCCGTGCCCATGTTTGACCTGATGCCATGAGATTTCATGGGGTCCAGAGTCAATGTTGAGGACTCCCAGGGCCACTCCCTCCTGACTGTATATCACTGTACCGCCACCTCTGGTGGGTCTGTCCTGCCGGTGGGATAGGACATACCCAGGGATGGTGATGGAAGAGTCTGGGACGTTGGCTGAAAGATATGATTCTGTAAGTATGGCCATGTCAGGCTGTTGCTTGACTAGTCTGTGGGACAGCTCTCCCAATATTGGCACAAGTCCCCAGACGTTAGTAAGGAGGACCTTGCAGGGTCGACTGGGCTTGGTGTTTTGCCGTTGTCGTGTCCGGTGCCTCGTGGTCCGGTGCCGGGTGGTCCGTCCGGTTTTATTCTTATTCTGACTTTTTGTAGCGAGATTTTACAACTGAGTGGCTTGCTAGGCCATTTCAGAGGGCAATTAAGAATCAACCACATTGCTGTGGGTCTGGAGTCACATATAGTCCAGACCGGGTAAGGATGGCAGGTTTCCTTCCCTAAAGGACATTAGTGAACCAGATGGGTTTTTACGACAATCCGGTAGTTTCATGGCCATCATTACTGATACTAGTATTTTAATTCCAGATTTTTATTTAATTAATTAATTGAATTTAAATTCGCCAGCTGCCGTGGCGGGATCCTCCTTAGATACGGGGGTGGTGCCAGAGGACTGGAGAATTGCAAATGTTACACCCTTGTTCAAAAATGAGTGTAAGGATAAACCCAGCAACTATAGGCCAGTCAGTTTAACCTCAGTGGTGGGGAAACTTTTAGAAACGATAATCCAGGACAGAATTAACAGACACTTGTACGAGTGTGGATTAATAAAGGAAAGCCAGCACAGATTTGTTAAAGACAAATCGTATTTAACTAACTTGATTGAGTTTTTGATGAGGTAACAGAGAGGGTTGATGAGTATATGGACTTTCAAAAGGCGTTTGATAAAGTGCCACATAATAGGCTTGTCAGCAAAATTGACGCCCATGGAATAAAAGGGGCAATGTCAGCTTGGATACGAAATTGGCCAAGTGACAAGAAACAGTAGTGGTGAATGGTTGTTTTTCGGACTGGAGGAAGGTATACAGTGGTTTTCCCCAGGGGTTGGTACTAGGACCGCTGCTTTTTTTTGATATATTAATGACTTGGACTTGGGTGTATAGAATCATAGAAAACTTATGGCACAGAAGGAGGCCATTCGGCCCATCGTGTCCGCACTGGCTGAGAAACGAGCCACCCAGCATATT
This sequence comes from Heptranchias perlo, assembly GCF_035084215.1. Classification (NCBI taxonomy): domain Eukaryota; kingdom Metazoa; phylum Chordata; class Chondrichthyes; order Hexanchiformes; family Hexanchidae; genus Heptranchias; species Heptranchias perlo. Next base: position 9,029,850 of record NC_090328.1, read on the forward strand.
CCCACTTTCCCGCATTTGGTCCGTTGCCCTGCAGGTCACGGCTCTTCAGGTGCATATCCAGGTATTTTTAAAATTAGTTGAGGGTTTCTGCCTCTACCACCCTCTCAGGCAGTGAGTTCCAGACCCCCACCAAGGTACAATTTCAAAATGTGAAGATTACACAAAACTTGGAAGTGTATTAAACAGTGAGGAGGATAGTAATAGACTTCAGGAGGACATACAGGCTGGTGGAATGGGTGGACATATGGCAGATGAAATTTAATGCAAAGTGCGAAGTGATATATTTTGACAGGAAGAATGAGGAGAGGCAATATAAGCTAAATGGTACAATTCTAAAGGGAGTGCAGGAACAGAGAGACCTGGAAATATATGTGCATAAATCTTTGAAGGTGGCAGGACAGGTTGAGAAAGCAGTTTTAAAAAAAAACATACAGGATCCTGGACTTTATAAACAGAGTAAAAGGAAGTTATGTTGAACCTTTATAAAACACCGGTTCGTCCACAACTGGAGTATTGTGTTCAATTCTGGGCACTGCACTTTAGGAAGGATGTGAAGGCCTTAGAGAGGATGCAAAAAAGATTTACTAGAATAGTTCCAGGGATGAGGGACTTCAGTTACGTGGATAGACTGGAGAAGCTGGGATTGTTCCCTTAGCAGCAAAGATGGTTGCGAGGAGATTTGATAGAAGTGTTCAAAATCATGAAGGGTTTAGATAAAGTAAATAGAGAAACTGTTCCCATTGGTGGAAGGGTCGAGAACCATAGGACACAGATTTAAGGTGCTTGGCAAAAGAACCAAAAGCGACATGAGGAAGAACTTTTTTTACGCAGCGAGTGATTTGGATCTGGAATGCACTGCCCGAAAGGGTGGTGGATGCAGAGTCAATTGTGGCTTTCAAAAGGGAATTGGATAAATATTTGAAGGGCTACAGGGAAAGAACGGGGGGAACAGGACTAACTGGATTAGCTCTTACAAAAGAGCTAGCACTGGCTCGATGGGCTGAATGGCCTTCTTCTGTACTGTAACGATTCTGTTATGATAAAAAGTCAATACAACAAAAATGATTGGCAGCAAAGGCTGTTCTCCTTCCACAGCAACAAAAACACAGCCCCCCTTTTACGGCTGCACAGAATGACACAACTCCTGGCCAGAATGGAGATGATGGGTTGATTTCCCCTCCCCCCGACCCTCCAACCCCCCCTTAATCACGCCTGGAGCCCGCACTGCTGTAAGTGAATGGGATTGATTTTACAAACATAATTTGCATTACGTAACTATCCTCCACTCACTGCATTTTGCTGGAGAAATAACCCTGCTATAATCGGGAGACTCTGTTTGCTGTCGTTTCGGTCACAAGTTCGGAGACTCTAAATTAAAATCACAAGTCCCGCCTCCAATTCATTGGCTGACATTGTGTCAATATTCACTCCACCTGTTTACCTCTTTATGGGTAGAGAGGAAGGCATTAACGGGATTGGACAAAGTCAGCATGGGTTTATGAAAGGGAAATCATGCTTAACAAATCTACTGGAGTTTTTTTGAGGAGGTAACTAGTAGAATAGATAGGGGAGAACCAGTGGATGTGGTGTACTTAGATTTTCAGAAGGCTTTTGATAAGGTCCCACACAAGAGGTTAGTGTGCAAAATTAAAGCACATGGGATTGGGGGGAATATACTGGCATGGATTGAGAACTGGTTGACAGACAGGGAACAGAGAGTAGGAATAAACGGGTCTTTTTCCGGGTGGCAGGCAGTGACTAGTGGGGTACCGCAGGGATCAGTGCTTGGGCCCCAGCTATTCACAATATATATCAATGATTTGGATGAGGGAACTGAATGTAACATTTCCAAGTTTGCAGACGACACAAAGCTGGGGTGGAATGCGAGCTGTGAGGAGGATGCAAAGAGTCTCCAATGTGATTTAGACAAGTTGGGTGAGTGGGCAAGAACATGGCAGATGCAGTATAACATGGATAAATGTGAGGTTATCCACTTTGGTTGTAAAAACAAAGGCAGATTATTTGAATGATTGGGAAAAGGGGAGGTGCAACGAGACCTGGGTGTCCTTGTACACCAGTCGCTGAAAGCGAGCATTCAGGTGCAGCAAGCAGTTAGGAAGGCGAATGGTATGTTGGCGTTCATTGCAAGAGGATTTGAGTACAGGGACAGGGATATCTTACTGCAATTGTACAGGGCCTTGGTGAGACCACATCTGGAGTGGTGTGTGTAGTTTTGGTCTTATGAGGAAGGATGTCCTTGCCATGGAGGGAGTGCAATGAAGGTTTACCAGACTGATTCCTGGGATGGCAAGACTGATGTATAAGGAGAGATTGGGTCGACTAGGCCTATATTCACTAGAGTTTAGAAGAATGAGAGGTGATCTCATCGAAACATATAAAATTCTAACAGGATTAGACAGACTAGATGCAGGGAGAATGTTCCCGATGACTGGGGAGTCCAGAACCAGGGGTCACAGTCTCGGGATACGGGGTATGCCACTCAGAACTGAGATGAGGAGAAATTTCTTCACTCAGGGTGGTGAACCTGTGGAATTCTCTACCACAGAAGGCAGTGGAGGCCAAGTCATTAGACGTATTCAAGAAGGAGATAGATATATTTCATAATGCTAAAGGGATCAAGGGATATGGGGAAAAAGTGGGAAGAGGGTACTGAGTTAGATGATCAGCCATGATCATTTTGAATGGCGGAGCAGGCCCGAAGGGCCGAATGGCCTACTCTTGCTCCTATTTTCTATGTAGAGTCAAGCAGGACCACCCATGGAACTTTACCACAGTAGAAGTCAATGCTTTTCAGGAGAGGAGGGGAGAAAGTTACTTTTAAAATAAAAAGGCTTACATTTTCCATAAAATGAATCATGAACAGCTATGTGGTCAAATTTAAATGCCTACAACTTATATTGCTGAAATGCAAACTTAATACTCCACCTGCAATGCTTACTGCATTGTACAAGATAAATACAGATACAGGAGGCCATTTAGCTGATCGTAGCTCATCAATCGACCAAAAGCTTCAGCCTTGCCTTCACAGCATACAAACTGTCTCTGAAAAGATTCCAAGAATTCCGCCTCCACTACTTTACCTATAAGTCTATTACTTATGTTGCACACTGTGCCAAGGAATTTTCTTACATTAGCCCCAAATTGTTTATTTTAACTAGTTTGAAAGTGTTGCCTTATCCTAGGTTACAGTTTACCTTGTGGTAATCTGGATTTATTTATTCCATCTTTTTATAAAAGGTCCCTTCTCAATTGTCAAGACTGAAGAGCCCGAATACAAGTAATATTTGAGAAACAAAATAAGGTGCTATGCAGAGCCTGCTCATCAAGACTTGCTCAAAATATTGCACACAGCATTCTGGGTTGTAAACATTGAGCCTTTCAAAAATATAAGTAATGTAACAGAATATTCACCCTATGGAAAGAGGCCAAGAAAACGAATCATAGAAGTTTACAGCATGGAAACAGGCCCTTCGGCCCAACATGTCCATGTCGCCCAGTTTATACCACTAAGCTAGTCCCAATTGCCTACACTTGGCCCATATCCCTCTATACCCATCTTACCCATGTAACTGTCCAAATGCTTTTTAAAAGACAAAATTGTACCCGCCTCTACTACTGCCTCTGGCAGCTCGTTCCAGACACTCACCACCCTTTGAGTGAAAAAATTGCCCCTCTGGACCCTTTTGTATCTCTCCCCTCGCACCTTAAATCTATGCCCCCTCGTTATAGACTCCCCTACCTTTGGGAAAAGATTTTGACTATCTACCTTATCTATGCCCCTCATTATTTTATAGACTTCTATAAGATCACCCCTTAACCTCCTACTCTCCAGGGAAAAAAGTCTCAGTCTATCCAACCTCTCCCTATAAGTCAAACCATCAAGTCCCGGTAGCATCCTAGTAAATCTTTTCTGCACTCTTTCTAGTTTAATAATATCCTTTCTATAATAGGGTGACCAGAACTGTACACAGTATTCCAAGTGTGGCCTTACTAATGTCTTGTAAAACTTCAACAAGACATCCCAACTCCTGTATTCAATGTTCTGACCATGCCGAATGCCTTCTTCACCACCCTATCCACCTGTGACTCCACTTTCAAGGAGCTATGAACCTGTATTCCTAGATCTCTTTGTTCTATAACTCTCCCCAACGCCCTACCATTAACGGAGTAGGTCCTGGTCTGATTCGACCTACCAAAATGCATCACCTCACATTTATCTAAATTAAACTCCATCTGCCATTCATCGGCCCACTGGCCCAATTTATCAAGATCCCATTGCAATCGTAGATAACCTTCTTCACTGTCCACAATGCCACCAATCTTGGTGTCATCTGCAAACTTACTAACCATTCCTCCTAAATTCTCATCCAAATCATTAATATAAATAACAAATAACAGCGGACCCAGCACCGATCCCTGAGGCACACCGCTGGTCACAGGCCTCCAGTCTGAAAAACAACCCTCTACAACCACCCTCTGTCTTCTGTCGTCAAGCCAATTTTGTATCCAATTGGCTACCTCACCTTGGATCCCATGAGATTTAACCTTACGTAACAGCCTACCATGCGGTACCTTGTCAAAGGCTTTGCTGAAGTCCATGTAGACCACGTCTACTGCACAACCCTCATCTATCTTCTTGGTTACCCCTTCAAAAAACTCAATCAAATTCGTGAGACATGATTTTCCTCACAAAACCATGCTGACTGTTCCTAATCAGTCCCTGCCTCTCCAAATGCCTGTAGATCCTGTCTCTCAGAATACCCACTAACAACTTACCCACTACAGATGTCAGGCTCACCGGTCTGTAGTTCCCAGGCTTTTCCCTGCCGCCCTTCTTAAACAAAGGCACAACATTTGCTCCCCTCCAATCTTCAGGCACCTCACCTGTAGCTGTCGATGATTCAAATATCTCTGCTAGGGGACCCGCAATTTCCTCCCTAACCTCCCAAAACGTCCTGGGATACATTTCATCAGGTCCCGGAGATTTATCTACCTTGATGCGCGTTAAGACTTCCAGCACCTCCCTCTCTGTAATATGTACACTCCTCAAGACATCACTATTTATTTCCCCAAGTTCCCTAACATCCATGCCTTTCTCAACCGTAAATACCGATGTGAAATATTCATTCAGGATCTCACCCATCTCTTGTGGTTCTGCACATAGATGTCCTTGTTGATCCTTAAGAGGCCCTACTCTCTCCCTAGTTACTCTTTTGCCCTTTATGTACTTGTAGAAGCTCTTTGGATTCTCCTTTGCCTGAGATTTAGAATACCCACTGTACCCCAAAGATCAAAGGGGACAACCAGAAACATTAGCCTCAAGAGATTCAATTCAAAAGAATTATCACCAATTAAGAGTAGTGACCTATAAAAATTACCAAGCAGTAAGTCAAGACTCGAGGAAGAAATTCCAGTCTTCTGGCAGGTGTGAAATAAGGCAGAAATCAAATTCCAGAAGAAATAAATGAGATAAGAGGGGGAAAAAAAAGGAAATGAAAATTTAAAATAAAAGGTTAATACATCCTGGAAATAAACAGCAGGTCTATCAGCATCTGTTTCAGGGAGAGATCCTTTGTCAGAACACGAAGGCAAGTGATTTATAGGACTGAGAAAGAAAGACAGACACAGACAGATAGACAAAGGCACACAGACAGATAGACAAAGGCAGAAAGACAGACAGAAAGAAAGGAATGACTGGGTATTAGTCATAAAAACCTGAGAGAAAATCCTCATTAAATAAAGCATATTAATGGCCAACTAACAGCTATATTATTCCATGTAATTTTAGTTGATGCACTACTGTACAAAGTTAGGCTTCAGTTAATAATAAATACTGCTTAAAAACTTCGAAGGATCTGGGTTCAAAAGGTTAAAAGTCATTGTTAGCTACAGATCAGCAATTATTTGAAACAAGCAAAACTGTAACTGAAAACAAAGTTAAGTGTTCATCTTTATTTTCCTGCTCACAAGTCCCAGTCACTGTCTCAAAAATCAGTTACAATGTTATACAGCAGCAGTATTACCATTTTCTATACAGTAAAATTTCCTATACATTGAGTGCACGCTGTTGCAACATTGCAGTGTCCCACACCCAGAGAAACCAGTGATCTGAAGTATTGCTGAGATTCAGTGGACAGAATACCACACCAAGCCCCCGAGGTGCCTCCTCCGATGACTCAGCAAGTTTTAGTCACAAGTAGCTGACCCAAAGACCAGGAAAATCCCAGGGAGTTAAGTGATCTCAGCAGGGGGGCTGTCAGCAGAAATGCTACAAATTGGCTTCAGCACATCTGGGTTGGGGGAGGGGAAGTCAAATTCAGCCAGGGTTTTTACCCTTGATCACCATCCAGCAATTTCTGCTGAAGAGCTCATGTATGCTCATGCAGGTACACAAAAGCATTCAGTTCCTATGGAACTGTATCCAAGCAAGGACACATCACCTTCAGAGTAGGGGGAGAAAAGAGAGCTCACGTCTGGGTGGGTGGGAGAAAAAGAACTCATGTCTGGGAGGGTGGGAGGAAAGAGAGCTGACGACTTGGTGGAGGGGGGAGAAAGAGTAAAAACAACTGGAAGAGAAGTAGCTTGTTTGTTTCATGAACTGAATCCCACTAAAACAAATGAGTGCAATTCATACATGGAAGAAATGTCCTCCTTGGGTTTGCTGTTAAAACCCAAATCGCCATATCTCAGACAGAACAGATATTTACAACTTTGTACCCTTGTGTGCAACTCTTGGACATGTCTTTCTCACTTTCCCATTTTACAAGTCATACTTTTTAAAGTCACTGTCAGTTGTACATCTCACTCTACAGAAATAAACTAATTGTGAATATGCTTCACTTAATTTGATTTCAAGCAAGTAGAGGCTCACAGCTCTGTTCCCTAAAATCTCCACTAGGACTTATCTTTAATAATTCTTGCTAGATGCTTTGTGATTTAATCACAAGTTAACAAAAGAGTAGGTTGCAAAGCTCCAGGAACATTTTTCAACATTTAAAAAGCTTGAAACATTATTTTCTGTGGGGGGGGGTGGGGGGGGGGGGTGGGGGGGGGGGGAGAGAAGAGAGAACAGGAGAGAGGGACGAAGATAAATCTTCAAAGCAGTAGTAGGTATAATTGGATGAATGCGGGACTTTAGTTATGTGGGGAGGCTAAAGAAGCTGGGATTGTTCTCCTTAGAGCAGAGATGGTTGAGGAGATTTAATATAGGTGTTCAAAATCAGGAGGGGTTTTGATAGAGTAAATAAGGAGAAATTGTTTCCAGTAGCAGAAGGGTCAGTAACCAGAGGACACAGGTTTAAGATAATTGGTAAAAGAACCAGAGGGGAGATGAGGAGAATTTTATTTAACACAATGAGTTGTTATGATCTGGAATTCACTGCCTGAAAGGGTGGTGGAAGCAGATTCAATAGTAACTTTCAAAAGGGAATTGGATAAATAATTGAAAATGAAACATATGCAGGGAAAGAGCAGGGGTAGTGGGAATAATTGGATAGCTTTTTCCACTGGCACGATGAGCTGAAGGGCCTCCTTCTGTGCTGTAAGATTCTATGAATAGCTCTTTAACAATGGAAACATCAGATTAGTTAAGCAAGCTTAATTTTCTGCAAAACAGAGCAACAGAAATAACTCATTTGCGTTATCAATTTGATCCAAATGAAATTAATGGGAGTGAAATCCAAATATGGAGAAACCTTCCCTTTATTGCACACACTCACTCACACCCTTCACTATCCGCGTGAGATAAAACACAAAGTTACAGATCAGGGAGTTCAGGAGAAACTTCTTTATCCAGAGAGTGGTTAGAATGTGGAATTCACTGTCACAAAGAGTAGTTGAGGCAAATAACAGAGACATTTAAGGGGAAGCTGGATAAACACATGAGGGAGAAAGGAATAGAAGGATATGCTGATAGGGTGAGATGAAGTAGGGTGGGAGGAAGCTCACGTGGAGCATAAACGCCAGCATGGACCAGTTGGGACGAATGGCCTGTTTCTGTGCTGCAAATTCTATGTAATTCCACATTCTAACCATCTCTGGGTAAAGATGTTTCTTGTGAATTCCCTATTGGATTTATTTGGAGAGATCTACAACCCTCAGCATTCAACATACTGCTTCTTGAACAACTGTACTTTGCCACCACTACCATTCCGACATTAATCATCTGCATGAAGTGTTTCCTAGGAGTTGTCTCTTAGCTTGTAACTGTATGTGCCCTAATCATAGTTTAACTGGAAATAATACCCCAGATTAACCTCTTCTATGCCACTTAGTCTTGTGTATCCTTTAAGGGGCCCTCTCAGTCCCTTCCTTCCCACACTGAAAAGTTATTCTAATCTTTCCCTCGTCTCTCTGAAGTTATCAATCAGCCTACCGCACTACTGCCAGGATTCAGAATTGCACATTATTAAACTAGCGGTAAGAAGGAAGGTAGTTAATCTCCTAAAGCTGTCAAGTAACGGGACAACATATGAGAATGCACAGACCCTCCACCCCACTCTGTTCACCTCCCCAATCCATCACTTCCCTTCTTTCAGCCAATGCCTTTTCCACCTAATGTTGCCTGAGACGCCTCCCCTGGGATACCCAGTTAGTTAGTGGTGCGTGGGGTACCCCCTCCCACATCTTAAAGTATGTAGCCTGTCCCTAAACTCAGTATCCCCCTCTCCAAATTTCAGTAGCCCCTCACTCACCCTCTCCTCTCCCCTCACTCACCCCCTCTCCCCTTCCTTCCTTCCCTCACTCCTCCTCTCCTCTCCCCTACTCACTCACTCCCTCTCCTCTCACTCACCCCCTCTCCCCTTCCTTTCTTCCCTCCCTCACTCCTCCTCTCCCCTCCCGTCCCCTCACTCACCTCCTCCCCTCACTCACTCACCTCCTCCCCCTCACTCACCCTCCCCTCCCCCTCACTCACCCTCCCCTCCCCTCCCCCTCACTCACCCGTTGGGCCTTGTCCCAGACCTGGGAGAGTTTGGCGATCCTAAACTCGTTCGATCCCTTCACTGCCGCGGCCTCGTTTTTCTCCCGCGAGTACTTGCCGGCCGCCTGAGTCCGAACCGGGGCCGGCACCAGACACACGGCCAGCAACGCAACCCTCGCCCAACACACCGCCATCACTCGCACCAGCCGCCGTCCACGCACTGAGGTAACCGTCACCATGGGCAACCGGGGAGGGGGGGGGGGGGCGGAGAGCGGCGCGCCATCAATGCGCCTGCGCGGGCTCTCCCGATTGTTCTTTGGGACGCGGGGACTACAATTCCCACCGTGCTTTGCGCCGTCCCCATGACCGTAGGCGCCCACGTGATTAGAGCAGCAGCCAAGGGGTTAAGGTGGGGATTACCTGCATAGGTGCATGGACTGATCCAGCACACAAACAGGCCATTCGGCCCAACTGGTCTATGGTGTTTATGCTCCACCTGAGCCTCCTCCCACCCCTGCTTCATCTCACCCTGTCACCTCCTAACATAGAATCATGACTGCACAGAAGGAGGCCCTTCAGCCCATCGAGCCTGTGCCGGCTCTTTGCAAGAGCAATCCAGTTACTCCCACTCCCCTGCTCTTTCTCCGTAGCCCTGCAAATTTTTTCGCTAAAAATATTTATCCAATTCCTTTTTGAAAGACACGATTGAATCTGCCTCCACCACCCTCTCAGGCAGCGCATTCCAGATCATAACTACTCGCTGCGTAGAAAAGCTTTTCCTCACGTCGCCTTTGGTTCTTTTGCCGATCAACTTAAATCTGTGTCCTCTGGTTCTCAACCCTTCTGCCAATGGGAACAGTTTCTCTTTATTTACTTTATCTAAACATAGCAGTAACATTGGAACAGGAGACGGCCATTCAACCCCTCGAGCCTGTTCCACCATTCAATAAGATCATGGCTGATCTGTATCCTGACTTCATCTGCCTGCCTTGGCTCCATATCCCTTAATACCCTTGGCCGGCAAAAATCTATCTATCTCGGATGTAAAATTATTATCTACTGCTTTTTGTGGGAGAGAGTTCCACACTTCTACTACCCTTTGCGTGAAGAAGTGTTTCCTAACTTCTCTCCTGAATGGCCTGGCTCTGATTTTAAGGTTATGTCCCCTTGTCCTAGACTCCCCCACCAGCAGAAAAAGTTTCTCTCCATCTACCCTATCAATTCCTTTCAAAATCCTAAAAACCACAAGCAAATCACCCCTTAATCTTCTATATTCCAGGGAATACAAGTCTAGTTTATGTAATATTTCCTCATAATCTAACCCATGGAGCCCTGGTAACTTTCTGGTGAATCTGCGCTGCACTCCTTTCAAGATCAACATATCCTTTCAAAATGCCCAGAACTGTACACAGTACTCCAGATGTGGTCTAACCAGGGCTTTGAATAGCTTGCAGCAAAACGTCCTCCTCTGTATATTCTAACCCTCTAGTTATAAAGACTAACATTCCATTAGCCTTTTTGATTATTTTTTGTACCTGACCACTACATTTTAGTGATCTGTGTACATGGATCCCTTAATCTTTTTGAACCTCCACTGTTCTTAGCTTTACACCATTTGATCCTTTTTTGGTCCAAAATGGCTGATCTCACACTTACCTGCGTTGAAATCCATCTGCCACAGTTTTGCCCACTCACTTAATCTATCAATGTCTCTTTGGAATTTTATGCTCCCGTCTACACTGCTTACGATGCCACCAATCTTTGTGTTATTGGCAAACTTGGATATATGGCTCTCTATTGTTATCTAAGTCATTAATAGATCCTTGTGGGACACCACTAGTCACTTCCTTCCAATTCGAGTACATACCCATTATCCCTACTGTCTGTCTACTGCAGCCTAACCAGTCTCCTAACCAGGTCAATAATTTGCCTTCAATTCCATTAATTTTAGCTAACAGTCTCTTATGTGGAATCTTATCAAATGGCTTCTGGAAGTCCATATAAACAACAACAATGATGACAACAACAACAAAAACTTGCATTTATATAGCACCTTTAACGTAGTAAAACTTCCCAAGGCGCTTCACAGGAGTGTTATCAAACTAAATTTGACACCGAGCCACATAAGGAGATATTAGGGCAGGTGACCAAGGGTAATATAGAAATACAGAAAATAGGAGCAAGAGTAGGCCATTCGGCCCTTCGGGCCTGCTACACCATTCAAAATGATCATGGCTGATCGTCTAACTCAGTACCATGTTCCCACTTTTTCCCCATATCCCTCGATCCCTTTAGCATTAAGAAATATATCATAGAATCATAGAAGTTTACAACATGGAAACAGGCCCTTCGGCCCAACATGTCCATGTCGCCCAGTTTATACCACTAAGCTAGTCCCAATTGCCTGCACTTGGCCCATATCCCTCTATACCCATCTTACCCATGTAACAGTCCAAATGCTTTTTAAAAGACAAAATTGTACCCGCCTCTATAGAATCATATCTCCTTCTTGAATACATCTAATGACTTGGCCTCCACAGCCTTCTGTGGTAGAGAATTCCACAGGTTCACCACCCTCTGAGTGAAGACATTTCTCCTTATCTCGGTTCTAAATGGCATACCCCGTATCCTGAGACTGTGACCCCTGGTCCTGGTAGGTGTTAAGGAGCGATTTAAAGGAGGAGAGAGAGGCCGAGAGGTTACGGAAGGGAATTCCAGAGCTTAGGGCCTAGGCAGCTGAAGGCATGTCATAGACATTCCCCTGTCTACTACTTTGGTTACTTCCTCAAAAAATTCAATTAGGTTTGTTAGACATGACTTACCCGTTACAAATCCATATTGGCTCTCTCTAATCAGCTCAAGTTTCTCTTAAGTGCTCAGTCACACTGTCCTTAATTATAGATTCCAATAACTTCTCCACATCAGATGTTAGGCTAACAGGTCTATAATTTCCTGGCTTCTCTCTCTCTCTCACCTTTCTTAAACAATGGAGTTACATTTGCAATTTTCCAATCTAAAGGGGCAATTCCTGAATCGAGAGAGCTTTGGTAGATTATGGCTAAAGCATCTGCAATTTCCTCACCTACTTCCTTTAAAACGCTGGAAGGGAAACCATCAGATCCTGGTGATTTGTCAGTCTCTAGTGCCGTTATTTCTTCTAATACTGTTTTCTTGCTTATGATAACTTTAGTGAGTTCCAGTCCTTGATTCGTTATTAGTTTCCCTGGAATGTCAGGTATATTATCCTCTTCCTCTACCTTGAAGACTGACACAAAGTAATTATTCAACATTTCTTTATTTTCATTTGCAATACTACCCGCATCTGTTTTTAAAGAGCCCACATTATCCTTGAGTACCCCTTTCTCTTCTAATATAATTCTCAAAACTTTTTGTCTTAATCTTGATATCCCTCGCAAGTTTCTTTTCGTATTCCCTTTTTGCAGCTCTTACTGTCTTTTTTGTCTTCCTTTGCTGTTCTTTATATCTCTCCCAGTGCCCGTGATCTGCACTATTCTTTGCACTTTTGTATGCACTTTCTCTTCCTTACTATACTTCGCAAAATCACAAGATAATTATGGACGAAGAAGGCTATTGGGCCTATTTAAATTCATCCACACAATTACATAGAAATTACAAAAGCGAATCAACCCAACCAGTCTGTGTGTTTATCCTCCATGTCAACAGTAGTCCTAATCATAGGGTTGTCAACCCTCCAGAATTGTCCTGGTGTCTCCAGCAATTACAAGATTAATCCCCTGGTTTGTTAGAAACTCAGGAGAAAAATCATAGCGGAATTAAAAAAAAAGATTTTTCATTTTCTTTGAGCACTTCTGCTTATTAGTTATATAAATATTGGAGTTGGGAAAAAGGCTGTTTGACCGAGTGGGGCAGATAGAGACACGAGGTCATGTGATGAAACCTCCAGGAATATGTCCAACCAGAGTTGGCAACTATATAAGGGGAACGGATAGGGTGGATAGAGAGAAACTATTTCCGCTGGTTGGGGATTCTTGGAGTAGGGGGCACAGTCTAAAAATTAGAGCCAGACCTTTCAGGAGCGAGATTAGAAAACACACAAAGGGTGGTAGAAGTTTGGAACTCTCTTTCGCAAACGGCAATTGATACTAGCTCAATTGCTAAATTTAAATCTGAGATTGATAGCTTTTTGGCTAAGGGATTGATAGCTAAGGGATATGGGCCAAAGGCAGGTATATGGAGTTAGATCACAGATCAGCCACGATCTTATCAAATGGCGGAGCAGGCATGAGGGGCTGAATGGCCTATTCCTGTTCCTATATACCTAATCCCACGTGTCTTACCTTGCACCCATATTCTTTTATTCTCCTTTCCTCCAACCTTCAGTCACTTACACCGGAGGTGCATTCCACAGCCTCACAACCCACCATGTCAAAACGTTCCTCCTGGTCTCCGTCCAAAACCCCTTATAGTTAAAAGATCAACTCAGCTGGAAGATGAAGGTTGCACGCACTTGGTTGAGCCGGTGTGGGCGGCTGGGATATTGATGGAGGTGGAGCCAGAGACATGTAGGTGGTGGTGGGAAGTGTCAAGGATGGCTTTAGTTTTCCTTCCTTCATTTATCATCTGTTCTGTCATTTTCTAGCTGAAGGTGTCAGCCATGGCTCAGTGGGCAGCACTCTCGCCTCTAAATCAGAAAGTTGTGGGTTCAAGTCCCACTCCAAAGGATTGAGCAACATAATCTAGGCTAATACTCCAGTGCCGGTATTGACGGAGTGCTGCACTGTTGGAGATGCTGTCTTTCCGATGAGATGATAAATTGAGGCCCTGTCTGTCCTTCCTGTGGCACTATTTGAAAAAGTGCAGTGAAGTTCTCACCTCTGTCCTGGCCAATATTTATCCCTCACCCAACATCACTAAAACAGATTATCTGGTCATTATCGCATTGCTGTTTGTGGGACCTCGCTGAGTGCAAATTGGTTGCCCCATTTCCTATGTTACAGCAGTGACTACACTTCAAAAGTATTTCATTGTAAAGCGTTTTGGGATGTCCTGAGGTCATGAAAGGCACTATATAAATGCAAGTTCTTTTTTCTCCTTAGCATTCAGCTGGAAGATCAAGGTTTCGGACAGAGAGCAGGAGAAACTTACTTTTACACACAGGTTTATGAGACTGTGGACTGCACCGCCAGAGTTAGTGATTGAAACGAAGTCGACATTTAAGAATAGGTTAGATAGGCGGTTGAAGGAAAGGGGGATATATTTCAAAAACGCAGTTGTTGAATAGATCTTCAGAGACAGCAGACATAAAATATGCCTCACTGCAGTCAGCAGAGTTTCTTTATACTTGTCAGCTCTCATTGTGGAGACAGGCAGATTAAGCTGATCCTGTTTATCCCGATCAGCTAGATTTGGCAGCAATCCATCTCAGTGTAGTGTCACTGGTAAGAAAGCACTGTATTACTAGAAACCATCAAGAAAGACAGCATGCTTTTGATGTGATTCTCCTGCGTCATAAAAATAAAGAACCTACATATATATATTCTGCCTTATCACAGCCTCAGGACGTCCCAAAGTACTTCACATCCAATGAACCACTCTTTGAAGTGCAATCACGGTTCTCATGTAGGGAAATGTGACAACCAATTTGTACACAGCAAGATCGCAAAAAGCAACAATCTGTTTTTGGTTGGTTGAGGGAGGAAAATTGAACTGAATATTAGGAGAGATGTATGACGGGTGGTAAAATTGATCGCACCAGTTTTACACTCTCACCCAAAATGACCCCCCCCCCCCCCCACCCCTTAGTGTTTTGGTCTCTGTTACCCTCCGGCGAATTATTCCAAGCATTTATTACCCTTTGAGAAAAAGGACTGCCTGGAGATGAACACGAGGAACCTCTAAGTAGTGGTGGTGGTGGTGGTGGTGTCTTTGCTTGTTGATGAGAATCTAATAGTTACTGAATGAGTGCATTTGACTGCAGAAGGGGTGACATTGAAACCAATGGGGTCTAAACCTGTGACACTAAAGGAGAAAATTTATTAACCAAGTGTTGCTATGTAGATCGTTGGAACAAATGGAGGAAGTTGATATAAAGATATGGAAAAAGGTGACTGACTATTCAATTTACTAGGGGAAACTGGGAAAAAGAGTTTTTCTATGAGTCGGAAAAGTGTCTGACTATGTTAAATGAAACTGGATTTTTTTTTATTCATTCATGGGATGTGGGCGTCGCTGGCAAGGCCGGCATTTATTGCCCATCCCTAATTGCCCTTGAGAAGGTGGTGGTGAGCCGCCTTCTTGAACCGCTGCAGTCCGTGTGGTGACGGTTCTCCCACAGTGCTGTTAGGAAGGGAGTTCCAGGATTTTGACCCAGCGACGATGAAGGAACGGCGATATATTTCCAAGTCGGGATGGTGTGTGACTTTGGAAAGGATGTGTCAACTGTGGAATGCAGCTGATCAGAGCCGAACACTGTGGGTGTAAAACTATGATTAATAACCTGGAATTTATTTATTTTTATTTGTTCATGGGATGTGGGCGTCGCTGGCGAGGCCGGCATTTATTGCCCATCCCTAATTGCCCTTGAGAAGGTGGTGGTGAGCCGCCTGCTATGAACCGCTGCAGTCCGTGTGATATTCTTTGTAGCGGTTTGATATAACTGTGTGACATGCTAGGCCAATTCAGAGGGCTGTTAAGAGTCAACCACCTTGGTTTGGGACTGGAGTTACATACAAGCCGTACCAGGTAAGGACGGCAGATTTCCTTCCCTAAAAGCTTTTGGAACTGCAGCTTTCATGGTCATTTTTCTGGGGCCAACCTATAAATTCCCAGATTTATTGAATTCAGTTTCACAGCCTGTCATGGTGAGTTTTGAACTCAATACCTCAGGGTTGCTAGTCCAGTACCATAGCCACCACACTACCATACTCCTTGGCCTATTCCTGTTTGCTTTATTATGAGGCGACTACTGCTTTCTTAGCTGGTAAATAAGTTACGTAACATTCCACAGTGTCAGCTGTGGCTCAGTGGGTAACATTCTCACCTCTAAGTCAGAAGGTTGTTGGTTTAAGTCCCACTCCAGAGATTTGAGCAAATAATCTAGGCTGATGCTTCAGTGCAGTACTGAGGGAGTGCTGGAGGTGGCGCCTTTGGGATGAGACATTAAACCGAGGCCCCGTCTGAACTCTCACGTGGACGTAAAAGGTCCCACGGTATTCTTTAAAGAAGAGCAGGGGAGTTGTCCTAGCCAATATTTTTCCCTCAGCCAACATCTAAAAACAGCTGAACTGTTCATTTATTTCATCGCTGTTTGTGGGACCTTGCTGTGCGCAAATTGGCTGCCGCGTTTCCCTACATTACAACAATAGCTATACTTTAAAAGTACTTCATTGGTTGTAAAGCCCTTTGGGACATCCAGAGGTCATGATAGGTGCTATATAAATGCAAGTCTTTAATGCCACAGTACAATATTTGAACAGCCCCTTCGCCATTGTTGCTGATGTTGGATCAGCTCCAATGGTTAATAGAATTGTCCTATTTGTGGTACACTGTCCCCCAGTGCCTTTAATTCCCATGTCCCAAATTCCTGACTGAGACTGAGGTGTCTGCCTTGTACATCCAACAAACGGGCCGATTCCCTGGCATGTCAATCATCACTGTGGTCAAAGCAATGCTTACTCGGGAACATTTATTCATACGACAATGCTGGCGGCCAGAACTCCTGTGCCTCTCCCTGGGAAGATGTATATGACTGAATGTCTGAGGCTGTGCTTTGCATAAATTTACTAAAGTGTAACAACACTTTGTTACGCTAATGAGCTCGGTGGAAGGATTAATCAGAACAATGGTTTATTATGATGTAGTTGCTGTTCTCCTATCTGTTGAATAAGTTACGTGACTTTTCATTGTACAATATTTAAAAAAATTATGATAGGGTCTCGGTTTAACGTTTCATCCAAAAGGCAGCACCATCAACACTCCCTCAGTACCGCACTGAAGTGTCAGCCTAGATTATGTGTTTAACTGGGGCTTAAACGCACAATGCACAATTTTAGAGGAATAGAATTGAAAAGCTAGAGAAGTTATGTTAAACTTGTAATGAATCTTGGTTAGACCACACTTAGAATACTGAGCAGAGTTCTGGTCTCCATATTGAAAAATGATATAGATGCACTGGAGAAGGTGCAAAATGATATCAGAACTGAGAGGTTATACCTGTCAGGAAAGGCTGAACGGGCTGGGGCTCTTTTCTCTAGAAAAGAGAAGGCAGAGGCCCTTAAAATGAGGAAGGGGTTCGATAGGATAGATGTAGAGAAGATCATGGTATCATAGTAGGTACAGCAAAGGAGGAGGCCATTCGGCCCATTGTGCCTGTGCCGGCTCTTTGAAAGAGCTATCCAATTAGTTGCACTCCCCTACTTTTTCGCCATAGCCCTGTAAATTTCTTCCCTTCAAGTATTCATCCAATTTCCTTTTGAATTTGCTTCCACCGCCCTTTCAGGCAATACATTCCAGATCGTAACAACTCACTGCGTCAAACAATGTTTGCTTATGGCACCTCTGGCTCTTTTGCCAATCACCTTAAATCTGTGAGCTCTGGTTACCAACCAGTTTCCACTTGTGGGGGAGACCAAAACTAGGGACTGTAAATATAAGATAGTCACTAATAAATCCAATAGGGAATTCAGGAGAAACTTCTTTACCCAGAGTGGTAAGAATGTGGAACTCACTACCACAAGGAGTAGTTGAGGCAAATAGCATTGATGCATAAGAACATAAGAACATAAAAAATAGGAGCAGGAGTAGGCCAATCGGCCCCTCGAGCCTGCTCCGCCATTCAATAAGATCATGGCTGATCTGATCCTAACCTCAAATCTAAATTCATGTCCAATTTCCTGCCCGCTCCCCGTAACCCCTAATTCCCTTTACTTCTAGGAAACTGTCTATTTCTGTTTTAAATTTATTTAATGATGTAGCTTCCACAGCTTCCTGGCGCAGCAAATTCCACAGACCGACTACCCTCTGAGTGAAGAAGTTTCTCCTCATCTCAGTTTTGAAAGAGCAGCCCTTTATTCTAAGATTATGCCCCCTAGTTCTAGTTTCACCCATCCTTGGGAACATCCTCACCGCATCCACCCGGTCAAGCCCCTTCACAATCTTATATGTTTCAATAAGATCGCCTCTCATTCTTCTGAACTCCAATGAGTAGAGTCCCAATCTACTCAACCTCTCCTCATATGTCCACCCCCTCATCCCCGGGATTAACCGAGTGAACCTTCTTTGTACTGCCTCGAGAGCAAGTATGTCTTTTCTTACGTATGGACACCAAAACTGTATGCAGTATTCCAGGTGCGGTCTCACCAATACCTTATATAACTGCAGCAATACCTCCCTGTTTTTATATTCTATCCCCCTAGCAATAAAAGCCAACATTCCGTTGGCCTTCGGCATTTAAGGGGAAGCTAGATAAACACATGAGGGAAAAAGGAATAGAAGGATACGCTGTTAGGGTTAGATGAGGTAGAGTAGGAGGAAGCTCCTGTGGAGCATAAATGCCGGCATAAACCAGATGGGCCGAATGGCCTGTTTTTGTGCTGTAGATTCCATGTAGCTCTATGTAATATTTGATGGGGTTATGAGATGTTAAGAGTTACAGATTGTATTTTAGGTAATAAACTAATGGGTGTTCATGTACATCATTTAATTTTGGCGCTTGTCTTTCTCCAAGTATAAATCACCACCCAATGTCATGCATCCTTTATTTTACCCTTGTTCTCTGGAATTCTCTTCCTCAAGGTATTAGACAGGAACTTTCAGAAGTTGATTAGGAGAGTCTGTTGGCAGGCAAAGGGACGTCTGGTAAGTGGGAGGCTTTCAAAAGTGTGTTAACCAGGGTTCAGGGTAAGCACATTCCTTATAAAGTGAAGGGCAAGGCTGGTAGAAGTAGGGAACCTTGGATGACTCGGGAGATTGAGGCCCTAGTCAAAAAGGAGGCATATGACATGCATAGGCAGCTGGGATCAAGTGGATCCCTTGAAGAGTATAGAGATTGCTGGAGTAGAGTTAAGAGAGAAATCAGGAGGGCTAAAAGGGGACATGAGATTGCTTTGGCAGATAAGGCAAAGGAGAATCCAAAGAGCTTCTACAAATACATAAAGGGCAAAAGAGTAACTAGGGAGAGAGTAGGGCCTCTTAAGGATCAACAAGGTCATCTATGTGCAGAACCACAAGAGATGGGTGAGATCCTAAATGAATATTTCACATCGGTATTAACGGTTGAGAAAGGCATGGATGTTAGGGAACTTGGGGAAATAAATAGTGATGTCTTGAGGAGTGTACATATTACAGAGAGGGAGGTGCTGGAAGTCTTAACGCGCATCAAGGTAGATAAATCTCCGGGACCTGATGAAATGTATCCCAGGACGTTATGCGAGGTTAGGGAGGAAATTGTGGGTCCCCTAGCAGAGATATTTGGATCATCGACAGCTACAGGTGAGGTGCCTGAAGATTGGAGGGTAGCAAATGTTGTGCCTTTGTTTAAGAAGGGCGGCAGGGAAAAGCCTTTTTTTTTTATTCGTTCACGGGATGTGGGCGTCGTTGGCAAGGCCAGCATTTATTGCCCATCCCTAATTGCCCTCGAGAAGGTGGTGGTGAGCCGCCTTCTTGAACCGCTGCAGTCCGTGTGGTGACGGTTCTCCCACAGTGCCTGGGAACTACAGACCGGTGAGCCTGACATCTGTAGTGGGTAAGTTGTTAGAGGGTATTCTGAGAGACAGGATCTACGGGCATTTGGAGAGGCAGGGACTGATTAGGAACAGTCAGCATGGTTTTGTGAGTGGAAAATCATGTCTCACGAATTTGATTGAGTTTTTTGAAGGGGTAACCAAGAATATAGATGAGGGCTGTGCGGTAGACGTGGTCTACATGGACTTTAGCAAAGCCTTTGACAAGGTACCGCATGGTAGGTTGTTACATAAGGTTAAATCTCACAGGATCCAAGGTGAGGTAGCCAATTGGATACAAAATTAGATTGACGACAGAAGACAGAGGGTGGTTGTAGAGGGTTGTTTTTCAAACTGGAGGCCTGTGACCAGCGGTGTGCCTCAGGGATCGGTAATGGGTCCGCTGTTATTTGTTATTTATATTAATGATTTGGATGAGAATTTAGGAGGCATGGTTAGTAAGTTTGCAGATGACACCAAGATTGGTGGCATTGTGGACAGTGAAGAAGGTTATCTAGGATTGCAACGGGATCTTGATAAATTGGGCCAGTGGGCCAATGAATGGCAGATGGAGTTTAATTTAGATAAATGTGAGGTGATGCATTTTGGTAGATCGAATCGGGCCAGGACCTACTCCGTTAATGGTAGGGCGTTGGGGAGAGTTATAGAACAAAGAGATCTAGGAGTACAGGTTCATAGCTCCTTGAAAATGGAGTCACAGGTGGATAGGGTGGTGAAGAAGGCATTCAACATGCTTGGTTTCATTGGTCAGAACATTGAATACAGGAGTTGGGATGTCTTGTTGAAGTTGTAAAAGACATTAGTAAGGCCACACTTGGAATACTGTGTACTGTTCTGGTCACCCTATTATAGAAAGGATATTATTAAACTAGAAAGAGTGCAGAAAAGATTTACTAGGATGCTACCGGGACTTGATGGTTTGACTTATAGGGAGAGGTTGGATCGACTGAGACTTTTTTCCCTGGAGAGTAGGAGGTTTAGGGGTGATCTTATAGAAGTCTATAAAATAATGAGGGGCATAGATAAGGTAGATAGTCAAAATCTTTTCCCAAAGGTAGGGGAGTCTATAATGAGGGGGCATAAATTTAAGGTGAGAGGGGAGAGATACAAAAGGGTCCAGAGGGGCAATTTTTTCACTCAAAGGGTGGTGAGTGTCTGGAACGAGCTGCCAGAGGCAGTAGTGGAGGCGGGTACAATTTTGTCTTTTAAAAAGCATTTGGACAGTTACATGGGTAAGATGGGTATAGAGGGATATGGGCCAAGTGCAGGCAATTGGGACTAGCTTAGTGGTATAAACTGGGCAACATGGACATGTTGGGCCGAAGGGCCTGTTTCCGTGTTGTAAACTTCTATGATTCTATGATTCTAATCCCTCCCCCTTGCCTCATCGTGGTCCGCCATCTCAGTGATGTCGGTGGGATCTCGCTGCGTGTGAGACGGCTGCTGCGAGTCCTTACATAACAACATACATGTTAACTTTAGAAAACAAGCAAGAGCTGACTAATAGCTTTAGAAAGCTGACACAGTCTCTAGAAAGCTGACAACTCAAGGATGGCCTTGACATATGAAAACAAGTAGTTACAGGGGCTTTATAACTGAAGTCGTAGATATACACAAAATTACTTCACTTGTACTGGTGAAAGAATTTGCGTTTATGTAAGAGCCTCTCACATTCTCAGGACATTGCAAAGCGCTTCACAGCCAATGAAGTACTTTTGAAGAGCATTTACTATTGTAATGTCGAGAAACGCGGTAGCCAATATTTATCCACTGACAGTTTGCACCCACAGTAAAAGCTTATTTATTTGACAATGCTGGGAAGCAACAAATCAGCTTTTGCAATAATTAATAAGCAATTGTCCCTTTTTTTTGTTGACGAGTGCAGATTTTATTTAATTCTTGTTGCCATAGTGTTGGAACACGACCGAAACTGTTTGGCCGAATTGAGAATGTTGCTGTTTCAGGGTAGATTCCAGTCCCAATGTACAGAGACAGCTCAAAACCTCGGTCATATTCATAAAAGGCATCTTATCTCTGTGGGGCAGCCTGTCTGTCAATGATAAGAGCAGGTAACAGCAATAATTAGATCAAGACCTGATACAAAAAAAAAACAAATCTTCAAATAGATTTATTTAAAGTATATTCGAGAGAGAACAACGAAAAAAAAAAGTTTCAAACTTTAAGGTCAATCCTACTGACCCCCGAGGAGAGATGGACAGTCTGGCGAATGATGTTGCTCCCGCTTGCTTGGTTCGAGACGGTCGACTGTTCCGCGATGAAGACGCCGCCTATTCCGTCTCCACCGCCTCCGAGTGCGGGGACAGCAGGGAGGAGCTGAAACCGGGCAGGAGGAGCCTCAACAAGCAGGCGGCCAAAGGGAAAGCCTGGCGCAAGCCTGACGCAACTTACGGCGATGGGGATGGGGTGAAACTCGCCAAGACCAAGAGCAAAGTAAGGTCACACTGCAGCCCACCAGTAAAGCAACACGAAATGAAAAACTTGCATTTATATAGCTACATCACACAAGATGACATTTTTATATGTCAGTAATATTTTGCCCTTACCTCATCCATTTCCTTTGAATAAAAAATGCCTTTGATGGTTGCATGCACTTACCTATTTTTCAAACTAGTGCAGTTATACAGTCACCTTTATGTTGAGTAAGTACTTTTGGATGCATATCAATGCAAAAGTAGCTGTGTAACTCAGGTCTCTGATCCTGCCCTGACACCCCAAAAAAAGAACTTGCATTTATATAGCGCCTTCCATGACCTCAGGACATCCCAAAGTGCTTCACAGCCAATGAAGTACTTTTTGAAGTGCAGTCACTATTGTAATGTAGGAAACAGAGCAGTCACACAAACAGCAATGAAATAATGAACAAATAATTTGTTTTGGTGATGCTGGTTGAGGGATAAATGTCAACCAGGACTCCAGGGAGAATTCCACTGTTCTTGTTCAAATAGTGGGATCTTTTATATCCGCCTGAGAGGGCAGACACAGCCTTGTTTTAACATCTCGTCTGAAAGACTACATCTCCAACAGTGCAGCACTCTCTCAGCACTGCATTGGAAGTGCTACCCTTAGATTACGTGCTCCCGAGTGAGGCTCGAACCCCCCCAGCCTTCTGACTCAGAGTCAAGAGTGCTACCAACTGAGCCAAGCCTGACACCCAGGCGTGCTAAAACCAAGTCAACCCCTTCCCAGAACAACTCCGGCTACGGTGAAGCCCCATTTTAAAAATGACGAGGTGACTTGTTGGACATCTTGTGAACTTTCGAGTGGAGTCTGTTTATTATTAGGAGTGCCCAGCTCTCCTACCACTGCCCATGAAGTACCGGGGGAATGGAGCATACACACCTTGTGGCTGAAGCTTGGTGCCGGATGGATTGAGGTCAGTGAGGAGTATAAGGGTTTGCCCATTCTGCTTCACAACCGGCTGTTGGAGTCATAAGGGGGGGACAAGGGACTGCTTCTTTCAGCAGTGGCTCAGTGGCTAGCACTCTCACCACGGAGTCAGGAGGTTGTGGGTTTCAAGCCCCACTCCAGGGACTTAGAATAGAATCATAGAAGTTTACAACATGGAAACAGGCCCTTCGGCCCAACATGTCCATGTCGCCCAGTTTATACCACTAAGCTAGTCCCAATTGCCTGCACTTGGCCCATATCCCTCTTTACCCATCTTACCCATGTAACTGTCCAAATGCTTTTTAAAAGACAAAATTGTACCCGCCTCAGCTACTGCCTCTGGCAGCTCGTTCCAGACACTCACCACCCTTCGAGTGAAAAAATTGCCCCTCTGGATCCTTTTGTATCTCTCCCCTCTCACCTTAAATCTATGCCCCTCGTTATAGACTCCCCTACCTTTAGGAAGAGATTTTGACTATCTACCTTATCTATGCCCCTCATTATTTTATAGACTTCTATAAGATCACCCCTAAACCTCCTACTCTCCAGGGAAAAAAGTCTCAGTCTATCCAACCTCTCCCTATAAGTCAAACCATCAAGTCTCGGTAGCATCCTAGTAAATCTTTTCTGCACTCTTTCTAGTTTAATAATATCCTTTCTATAATAGGGTGACCAGAACTGTACACAGTATTCCAAGTGTGGCCTTACTAATGTCTTGTACAACTTCAACAAGACATCCCAACTCCTGTATTCAATGTTCTGACCAATGAAACCAAGCATGCTGAATGCCTTCTTCACCACCCTATCCACCTGTGACTCCACTTTCAAGGAGCTATGAACCTGTACTCCTAGATCTCTTTGTTCTATAACTCTCCCCAACGCCCTACCATTAACGGAGTAGGTCCTGGCCCGATTCGATCTACCAAAATGCATCACCTCACATTTATCTAAATTAAACTCCATCTGCCACTGGCCCAATTTATCAAGATCCAGTTGCAATCCTAGATAACCTTTTTCACTGTCCACAATGCCACCAATCTTGGTGTCATCTGCAAACTTACTAACCATGCCTCCTAAATTCTCATCCAAATCATTAATATAAATAACAAATAACAGCAGACCCCTGAGGCACACCGCTGGGCACATGCCTCCAGTTTGAAAAACAACCCTTTACAACCACCCTCTGTCTTCTGTCGTCAATCCAATTTTGTATCCAATTGGCTACCTCACCTTGGATCCCATGAGATTTAACCTTATGTAACAACCTACCATGCGGTACCTTGTCAAAGGCTTTGCTGAAGTCCATGTAGACCACGTCTACTGCACAGCCCTCATCTATCTTCTTGGTTACCCCTTCAAAAAACTCAATCAAATTCGTGAGACATGATTTTCCTCTCACAAAACCATGCTGACTGTTCCTAATCAGTCCCTGCCTCTCCAAATGCCTGTAGATCCTGTCTCTCAGAATACCCTCTAACAACTTACCCACTACAGATGTCAGGCTCACCGGTCTGTAGTTCCCAGGCTTTTCCCTGCCGCCCTTCTTAAACAAAGGCACAACATTTGCTCCCCTCCAATCTTCAGGCACCTCTTCAGGCAGCTGTCGATGATCCAAATATCTCTGCTAGGGGACACGCAATTTCCTCCCTAACCTCCCATAACGTCCTGGGATACATTTCATCAGGTCCCGGAGATTTATCTACCTTGATGCGCGTTAAGACTTCCAGCACCTCCCTCTCTGTAATATGTACACTCCTCAAGACATCACTATTTATTTCCCCAAGTTCCCTAACATCCATGCCTTTCTCAACCGTAAATACCGATGTGAAATATTCATTCAGGATCTCACCCATGTCTTGTGGTTCTGCACATAGATGACCTTGTTGATCCTTAAGAGGCCGTACTCTCTCCCTAGTTACTCTTTTGCCCTTTATGTATTTGTAGAAGCTCTTTGGATTCTCCTTTGCCTTATCTGCCAAAGCAATCTCATGTCCCCTTTTTGCCCTCCTGATTTCTCTCTTAACTCTACTCCGGCAATCTCTATACTCTTCAAGGGATCCACTTGATCCCAGCTGCCTATGCATGTCATATGCCTGCTTATTCTTTTTGACTCGGGCCTCAATCTCCCGAGTCATCCAAGGTTCCCTACTTCTACCAGCCTTGCCCTTCACTTTATAAGGAATGTGCTTACCCTGAACCCTGGTTAACACACTTTTGAAAGCCTCCCACTTACCAGACGTCCCTTTGCCTGCCAACAGACTCTCCCAATCAACTTCTGAAAGTTCCAGTCTAATACCATCAAAATTGGCCTTTCCCCAATTTAGAATTTTAACTTTTGGGCCAGACCGATCATTCTCCATAGCACGTGATCCAGGCTGACGCTCCCAGTGTAGCACCGAGGGAGCGCTGCACTGTTGGAGGTGCCGTCTTTTGGATGAGACTTTAAACAGGAGCCCCGTCTGCCCCCTCAGGTGGACGTAAAAGATCCCACTGTTTCGAAGAAGAGCAGGGGAGTTCTTCCTGGTGTCCTGGGCCAATATTTATCCCTCAACCAACATCAGATGATCTGGTCATCATCACATTGCTGTCTGTGGGATCTTGCTGTGCGCAAATTGGGCTGCTGCGTTTTCTACATTCCAACAGTGACTACACTTCAAACAGTACTTAATTGGCTGTAAAGCACCTTGGGACGTTCTGAGGACATGAAAGGCACTATATAAATGCAAGTTCTTTCTTTACTTCCCACTGTGAGTCTGGCTGATTCCAATGGATACACTGTGTCATGTTTCTGCACCTATTTATTGGAAACATAGGAACGTTAGGAACAGGAGTAGGCCATTCAGCCCCTCGAGCCTGTTCCGCCTTTCAATTAGATTGTGGCTGATCTGCACCTCAACTCCATTTACCCTCCTCTGCTCCATATCCCCTGATATCCTTGCCCAACAAAAATCTATCGATCTCAGTCTTGAAAGCTCCAATTGTCCCCCCACCATCCACAGCCTTCTGGGGCGGGGGGGCGGGGGGAGAGACTTCCAGATTTCTACTACTATTTGGGTGAAAAAATGCATCCTGATTTCGCTCCTGAATTATTACCTTTCTTTTAAATGCACCAGTATATGTATCTTTCTTTCTCTCAGTTAGATGGAGGGATTGATGGGGCATGATTAAAAATAATTTTTATTCACCACACAAGTAGTTTCAGTGAATGCAAATCACGTTCCTAAGCAGACTATTAGAAAGTAGGTATTTTCTCTCTGAACTGTCACAAATGTTAACTAGTTTGCCTTAAAATTCCTCCCCTGCTTCCTGCATGGTTATAGGTACAATATTCAATATTTTGAATAAAATTAATACAAATTATAATACATTTCAGAGAGAGAATTGATCCAGCAAATGTACCTGCAAATATCCAATAAACAAACTGCTCCCTCAGGCTAGAGGGTCTGTGAGGAGCAAAAGCCCAATACTCTGGTAACAATAAGTGCAATCGCAAATTTGTTTGATGAAGAACGAAATATTTGTGCTGCACTGTAATGTGTTTATTGTAGTGAGGAAAATTACATAAATATACTTTTGGTTATCCATAACAATCGTATGGCCATTTTTACAGTATTGTAATTGCAATCCAGTTTGCATTCCATTGTTAGCATCTTGTCAAATTTGATACAACAATTCATAGAATCATACAGACGGGAGGAGGCCATTCGGCCCATCGTGCCGGCTCTTTGAAAGAGCTGTCCAATTAGTCCCACTCCCCCTGCTCTTTCTACATAGCCCTGCAAATTGTTCCTTTTCAATTATTTATCCAATTCCCTTTTTGAAAGTTACTATTGAGTCTGATTCCACTACCCTTTCAGGCAGTGCATCCCTGATCATAACAACTGCACCTATAGCATCCATAACAACTATAGCGAAACCATCAATGGGCTGTTTAAACGCACGTTCATAATTTCACTATGCACAGCGGAAATCCTCCTCCAAAGTGAGCCATTGCTGGTACAGTGCAAAAGGCTTAAATGAATAATGATTTTGCCAAGTAATTTTATTCGCTTAACCGTTCTATTCTTTTATCCGTTTTAACAGGGTATTAAAGAACTGACACAGGCACAATGGGCCGAATGGCCTCCTTCTGTGCTGTATGATTCCTCAGCGAACAGCAGAAATATTCTCCCTATGAGGGAAGGAGGGGGGCGAGATTCCTCTTTTAGTAAAAAGCAGGAGCACTTTTCTCCAATATTAAGGACCTGTTAAGAAAATGGTGGAATGTGCAATCTTGAAAGGAGCAATCTCTGAGAATGATACCCTGTTAATTACAGAGAGAAAAAAAAAATAGGCATTCTCCTGTGTCTAATAAGAATGGGGACTTCCCTGTGTTTGTTGCATTCTGACATCAGCTGTACTGTTTCCTTCTGTTATGTGTAACTTTTTTCTTGTGTAAAGTTGGTATTTCTTCCCTTTCTACCTAGCACAGGCACGATGGGCCGAATGGCCTCCTCCTGTGCTCTACCTGCTATGTACTTACTATGATACCCGTGACTCTGGGGGACACTGAGCGCACTGGAAAGCATCATCAGGAGAGCTTCCTAGCGACAGTACAACAGGATCCCTTAAGGACATTAATAGCTGTTTAAGGGAGTGCTAGAAAAATGTGGCCATATCTAACCAAGTCTTTCAGAAACAACAACAACAACTTGCATTTATATAGCGCCTTTAACACAGTAAAATGTCCCAAGACGCTTCACAGGAGCGTAATCGGACAAAAATTGACACCGAGCCACATGAGGAGATATTAGGACAAGTGACCAAAAGTTTGGTGAAAGAGGTAGGTTTTAAAAAATGTCTTAAAGGAGGAGAGAGAGGCAGAGAGGTTTAAGGAGGGGATTCCAGAGCTTAGGGCCCAGGCAACCGAAGGCACGGCCGCCAATGGTGGAGCGATTAAAAATCGGGGATGCGCAGAGGTTGTAAAATCGAGGCGTTCATGTTTGCCAATTCGCTGGATGATGAGGTCGGGGGGGGGGTGGGGGAAGGGGTGGAATTGTGCAGTGTGCAATCAGAATGGATAATGACTTCACAGAATGTGCTTATGTATGTAATATTCTGAAAAATAGAAGGCACAGGTGAATTCAAGATGAATGTTCTGCCAAACACCATGCTACAGTCATATATAAAAAAAAACCCGTTATGCATCTTTGCTTAAACTGAGGCAAAAGAAAAGTGGCAAAGGTAGCTGGGAAAAGTGCCCATATTCTCAAAACAGGGCTTCTTGTCACAATAGAAGACCATTGTTGTACAAGTGATGGAATATTGCAGCCCTGTTTGGCAGTCTACAGAGAAATCCGTCTTTCTTTGTCTGTTCTTGGATTGTGGGCTACTTTGGCAAGGCTGCATTCATTGCCTATCCCTAAATGCTTTGAGCAGTCATGGTGCTGATGGTGCTCCCACAATGGTGTTAGGTAAAGAATCCAGGATTTAAAAAAAAAATTCTCGGGTTATGGGCATTGTTGGTCAGGCCGGCATTTATTGTCCATCCCCAGTTGCCCTGATGGTGGGCCTTCCTCTTGAGCCACTGCAATCCACACGGTATCCTTTCTGGCAGTTTGATGCAACGGAGTGGCTCGCTAGGTAACTTCAGAGGGCAGTTGAGTCAACCACGTTGGTGTGGGACTGTAGTCACATATAGGGCCGGACCGGGTAAGGACGGCAGGTTTCCTTCCCTAAAGGACATTAGTGAACCAGTTGGGTTTTTGACGACAATCCGACAGCTTCATGGTCACTTTTACTGATATCGGCTTTTTTAAAATTTCCAGATTTTTTGTACTGCATTCAAATTCTCAAATTGCCATTGTGGGATTTAAACTCACATTCTCTGGATTATTAGTCCAGGCCTCGGGATTACTTGTCCAGTTACATAAGCACTATACTACCGTACCCATATACAATATTGACCCAGCGATGATAGAGGAATGGAGATACATATCTGAATCACAAGATCATAAGACACTTCAAGATGAGAAAGGACATTCTGCCCATCTTAGTACATCCATCCAGAACAACCCTACAATTCCACCCATTATTGCATCAAATTGTTTCTTAAATGCTTTCATGATTTTCAATCCCATCACTCTGCCCAGAAGTCCATTGTAAGTATTGATCACTCGCTGCGTGAAGAAAAACCTTCTGATGTCAGTCCTAAAGTTACCGTTTATTGGTTTGAACCCGTGCCCGCTTGCCCTACTCCCACAGTTTTCCGGATTAACCTTTTCCGTACCATTTACTGTTTTATCAGGATGGTCTGTGACTTGGAGAGGAACTTGGAGGTGGTGTGCGCTCCCGTGACGTTGCTGCTCTTGTCCTTCTCGGTGGTAGAGGTCCTGTCAAAGCAACCTTGGTGAGTTGCTGCAGTGCATCCTCCAGAATAAGGCGGGGAAACAGGCGTATATTGAGCTCAGTGACAGGGGCACCAATCTAGTGAATTGATCTGTCCTCGATGGTGTTGAGTATCTTGAGCGAAGTTGTAGTTGCACTTAAGCAGGCCGGTGGTGAGTATTCCATCGCACTTCTGTGTTGAGCTTTGTAAATGGAAAGGCTTTGAGGGGTCAGGAGGTGAGTCACTCATCACGGAGTACCCAGTCTCCACCCACTTCTTGTAACCACATTGTGGCTGCTTCAGTCAAGCTTCTGGTCAATTGTGACCCTCAAGATATTGATAGTGAGAGACTTGGTGATGCTGATGCCGTTGAAGGTCAGGGGGAGATAGTTGTTGGAGATAATCATTACCTGGCAAACGATGCAAATGATACTTGCTACTCATTCACCATCCCAAGCCTGGGTGTTATCCAGGTCCTACAGTAGGCTGGAATGGGATGCATCATTATGGGAGGAGTTGTGAATAGAACTGAACACTCTAGAATCATCAGCAAACTCTTGACCTTCAGTTGGCTCAACAATGACAGAGGGGAAGGTCCTTGGTTAAACTGTTTGACCTCCATCTGAGTTGTCCCTTTCTCCGCATCTGAATGAAGATATGATGTTTATCACTCTCCAATGTGCTGGTATCATTTTCAGATCCAGCAAGCTTTGCAAGATGCCGTGTGAGGTGAGCGCGAGGTGGGTGGGCCCGTTCGCCATTCAAGGTCAACCCCCCTCCCCCACCCCCGGAGACATTGTTGCAGCATCCCTGGAAGGGAAAGAAAAGAAAGACTTGCATTTATATAGCGCCTTTCACAACCTCAGGGCGTCCCCAAAGCGCTTCACGGCCAGTGAAGTACTTTTGAAGTGTTCTAATGTAGGGAAACGCGGCAGCCAATTTGCGCACAGCAAGGTCCCACAAACAGCAATGAGATAAATGACCAGGTCATTTATTTTTAGTCATGTTGGTTGAGGGATAAATATTGGCCTAGGATACCGAGATAGGAGAGACAAGGCAAGGAGGGTGAGATAGAGAACTCAAGAGCACAGCTGACCATCCACGCCACTGGCAGTGCCAGCGCTATGATGCGTGCTAGCTGCAGCTGTCCTTGCAGCAGGCGGCATTGCTCTGCCGTTGCCCACCTGGCAATTTGTGGTTCTGCAGGCAGAGCTCCTCTGACAAACCCGGGTAGGGGTGCCCCTCTGCCTGTAAATGTGGGTGTGAGGGCAGCACTGGGTGGGTGCGGTGTTCCTCTGGCAGTCTGGCAACCCTCTCATTGCCCCTCATCTCTCCCCAATAAACACAAATAAATGGGAATTCCCAAAGGGGGCAGCCATTGTGCCAACATTGCGGACCTTCCAAAAAAAAATGAGAGCTTGTTTTGTGGCTTTCTTTAATCCTCCCAGTGCTCATTCTTGCCACCATTCTTCGATCTTACATACGCCTAAGGTTCTTTTTGTCTCCGATGCCATGACTAGAAGTGCATTATGTGAAGAAGAACATCCTAGATTTGTCTTTCACAAGTTTGAACCTCTCCTTTGTCCGATTGTCATGGTTGAACTTGAAGTAATATTCCAGATTTACCTTTCCTATAACATTCAATTCTGGTCTCTCATGCAACCCCACTCCCTTCGCCCCACCATTGGTGGCTGTGCCTTCAGCCGTCTGGGCCCTAAGCTCTGGAATTCCCTTCCTCAACCTCTCCGCCTCTCTACCTCGCTCTCTTTCCTTAATACGGTCTTTAAAACCTACCTCTTTGACCAAGCTTTTAGTCACCTGTCCTAATGTCACCTTCTGTGGCTCGGTGTCAATTATTTTTTTCTGATTACGCTCCTGTGAAACGCCTTGGGACATTTTGCTTCGTTAAAGGCGCTATATAAGTGCAAGTTGTCGTTGTCAACTATCTTATATGTCTCTACGAAGTCCCCACCTTCTCGGGTTGAAAAGTCTGAGTCTCTCCTGTATTTCCTCATAACTCTGACCTCCAAAACTAGGGACCAACCTCACGGCTCTTCTTTGCACTTCCTCCATCCAACGCTTGAACCTCTCGCTTATTGTTTAGTGACCAGAACTGGACAGGACGCAGTACACAAGGTGTGTGGTCTAGCCAGTGCGCTGTATGGTTTTAGAATGACATTGTCCAATTTATATGCTACTGATTTACTACAACAACAAGCTTTGTATAAGTGCCTTTAACATAGAAAAAGAACGTCAAGGCCTCGGGGTGGGTGTGGAGGAGATTTATTGGAATGTTACCTGGGATGGGGGACTTCAGTTATGTGGGGAGACTGGAGAAGCTGGGATTGTTCTCCTTAGAGCAGAGAAGGTTAAGGGGAGATTTAATAGAGGTGTTCAAAATTGTGAAGGGTTTTGATAGAGTAGATGGGGAGAAACTGTTTCCACTGGCAGGAGTGTTGGTAACCAGAGGACACAGATTTAAGAAAATTGGCAAAAAATCCAGGGGGAAAATGAGGAGAAATTTTTGTACACAACGAGTTGTTATGATCTGGAATGCGCTGCCTGAAAGGGCGGTGAAGCAGATTCAATAATAACTTTCAAAAGGGAATTGGATATGTACTTGAAAAGAACAAATTTGCAGGGCTATGGGGAAAGAGTAGGGGAGTGAGACTAATTAGATTGCTCTTGGAAAGAGCCAGCACAGACACGATGGGCCGAATGGTCTCCTTTTCATCCTTGTTTTCATGGCCATGCCCCTCCCTATCTCTGTAACTTCCTCCAGCCCTACAACCCTCCGAGATCTCTGCGCTCCTTCAACTCTTGCCTCTTGCGCATCCCTGATTTTCATCGCTCCACCATTGGCGGCTGTGCCTTCAGCTGCCTAGGCCCTAAACTCTGGAATATCCTCCCTACATCTCTCTGCCTCTCTACCTCTTTCTCCTCCTTTAAGACGCTCCTTAAAATCTACCTCTTTGACCAAGCTTTTGGTCACCTGTCCTAATATCTCCTTGTGTGGCTCAGTGTCAAATTTTGTTTGTTAGCGCTCCTGTGAGGCACCTTGGGATGTTTTACTATGTTAAAGGCATAAGTTGTTGTGGTTGTATGACTCTATGAAAAATGTCCCAAGGCGCTTCACAGAAACGCAATCAAGAATTGGTTGCCAAGGCAAAGAAGATATTAGGAGGGGTGACCAAAAACTTGTGGGTTTTAAGAAGGGTCTAAAGGGAGGAGAGGAAGGTGGAGAGGCGGAGGGCTTTAGGGAGGGAATTCCAGGGTACGGGACCTGGGCGGCTGATGGGACGGCGGCCAATGGTGGGCTGAAGGGAGGGGTTCCCGGACAAGTGGCTAGAGTCTGCACTTGCCTGGAACTGTTACTTATGTTAGAAGCTCAGTGGTTGGGGTGGGGGGGGGCGTTGAATAGGACGTCGAGGTTGCGAGCAGTCTTGTTCAACCCGAGGCAATGGCTGGGGAAAGGCATGAAGTCGGTGGCGAGGATACGGAGTTTGTGGCTGGGGGTGGGGGGGCCGTAGGTGAAGGCTTGGGTCATCCCATTGCTTAACTGGAGGAAATTGCGGCTCATTCAAGACTGGATGTCGGACGAGCAGCTTTACAACGGAGAGGTCAATTTGGCAATGTAGTTCAACATTGTATTTGCCTTGTTGACTGCTGCTTCACAGTGATTAGTCACATTAAATAGCAGGTCCTTTTGACACCTAGATCTCTTCCAATTCTACCATACAGAGTCCTTTTTTTTTACTTTTAATGTCCTGTACCCTTGTATTGAATGTCATTTGCCACTGTTCACCGATACAGGGACTAATAGGGTTAAATTATGAGGACAGGTTGCATAGACTAGGCTTGTATTCCCTCGAGTATAGAAGATTAAGAGTTGAATTAAGGTGTTTAAGATGATTAAAGGATTTGATAGGGTAGATAGAGAGAAACTATTTCCTCTGGTGGGGGGAGTCCAGAACAAGGGGCATGATCTTAAAATTAGAGCTAGGCCGTTCAGGGGTGATATCAGGTAGCACTTCTTCACACAAAGGGTAGTGGAAATCTGGAACTCTCTCCCCCAAAAAGCTGTTGAGGCTGGGGGTCAATTGAAAATGTCAAAACTGAGATCGATAGATTTTTGGTGGCGAGGGTATTAAGGGTTACCGAACCAAGGAGGGTAAATGGAGTTAAGATACAGATTGGCCATGATCAAATTGAATGATATTTGGTCGGAAGCTCATATCAGGGTCAAAAAGGATGCCAAGGTTGCGAACAGTGTGGTTCAGCTTCACACAGTGATCAGGGAGAGGGATGGAGTCGGTGGCTAGGGTTTGTGGCCGGGACCGAGGACAATGACTTCGGTCTTCCCAAAATTTAGTTTGAGGAAATTTCTATTCATCCAGTACTGGATGTCGGACAAGCAGCGTAACAAACCAGACAGTGGAGGGGTCGAGAGAGATGGTGGTGAGGTAGAGCTGGGCGTCAGTGTACATGTGGAACCTGACATCATGTTTTCGGATGATGTTGCCGAGGGGCATCATGTAGATGAGAACTAGGAGGGGGCCAAGGATAGATCCTTGGGGGACTCCATAGTTAACAGTGCGGGAGCTCTACCCGGGGTACAGTGTATCTATACACCGTGTACAGTGCTGTATCCGGGGTACAGTGTCTCTATACACCATGTACAGTGCTGTACCTGGGGTACAGTGTATCTACACACCTTGTACAATGCTGTACCCAGGGTACAGTGTATCTATACACCGTGTACAATGCTGTACCCGGGGTACAGTGTCTCTATACACCTTGTACAGTGCTGTACCCGGGGTACAGTGTATCTATACACCTTGTACAATGCTGTACCCAGGGTACAGTGTATCTATACACCGTGTACAATGCTGTACCCGGGGTACAGTGTCTCTATACACCTTGTACAGTGCTGTACCCGGGGTACAGTGTATCTACACACCTTGTACAGTGCTGTACCCGGGGTACAGTGTATCTATACACCTTGTACAGTGCTGTACCTGGGGTACAGTGTATCTATACACCTTGTACAGTGCTGTACCCGGGGTACAGTGTCTCTATACACCTTGTACAGTGCTGTACCCAGGGTACAGTGTCTCTATACACCTTGTATAGTGCTGTACCTGGGGTACAGTGTCTCTATACACCTTGTACAGTGCTGTACCCGGGGTACAGTGTATCTATACACCGTGTACAGTGCTGTATCCGGGGTACAGTGTCTCTATACACCTTGTACAGTGCTGTACCCGGGATACAGTGTGACTATACACCTTGTACAGTGCTGTACCCAGGGTACAGTGTCTCTATACACCTTGCACAGTGCTGTACCTGGGGTACAATGTATCTATACACCTTTTACAGTGCTGTACCCGGGGTACAGTGTATCTATACACCTTGTACAGTGCTGTACCCAGGGTACAGTGTCTCTATACACCTTGTACAGTGCTGTACCCGGGGTACAATGTATCTATACACCTTGTACAGTGCTGTACCCAGAGTACAGTGTCTCTATACACCTTGTACAGTGCTGTACCCGGGGTACAATGTATCTATACACCTTGTACAGTGCTGTACCCGGGGTACAATGTATCTATACACCTTGTACAATGCTGTACCCAGGGTACAGTGTCTCTATACACCTTGTACAGTGCTGTACACGGGGTACAGTGTATCTATACACCTTATACAGTGCTGTACCCAGGGTACAGTGTCTCTATACACCTTGTACAGTGCTGTACCCAGGGTACAGTGTCTCTATACACCTTGTACAGTGCTGTACCCGGGGTACAGTGTCTCTATACACCTTGTACAGTGCTGTACCCAGGGTACAGTGTATCTATACACCTAGTACAGTGCTGTACCTGGGGTACAGTGTCTCTACACACCTTGTACAGTGCTGTACCCAGAGTACAGTGTCTCTATACACCTTGTACAGTGCTGTACCCGGGGTACAATGTATCTATACACCTTGTACAGTGCTGTACCCGGGGTACAATGTATCTATACACCTTGTACAGTGCTGTACCCAGGGTACAGTGTCTCTATACACCTTGTACAGTGCTGTACCCGGGGTACAGTGTCTCTATACACCTTGTACAGTGCTGTACCCAGGGTACAGTGTCTCTATACACCTTGTACAGTGCTGTACCCAGGGTACAGTGTCTCTATACACCTAGTACAGTGCTGTATCCGGGGTACAGTGTCTCTATACACCTTGTACAGTGCTGTATCCGGGATACAGTGTGTCTATACACCTTGTACAGTGCTGTACCTGGGGTACAGTGTATCTATACACCTTGTACAGTGCTATACCCGGGGTACAGTGTATCTATACACCTTGTACAGTGCTGTATCCGGGATACAGTGTGTCTATACACCTTGTACAGTGCTGTACCCGGGATACAGTGTGACTATACACCTCGTTCAGTGCTGTACCCGGGGTACAGTGTCTCTATACACCTCGTTCAGTGCTGTACCCAGGGTACAGTGTATCTATACACCTTGTACAGTGCTGTACCCGGGGTACAGTGTCTCCATACACCTTGTACAGTGCTGTACCCGGGGTACAGTGTCTCCATACACCTTGTACAGTGCTATGGGGCCAAGATCTGTCTGAAGATCTGAAATACTGACCGCGAGCCTCTTTTGTCGTTTTGCCAGACGCACCTGTCCAAGCCGTGCCTGAAGAGGTCCGAGAAGGCCAAGAGCAGGAAGAAGGTGGTGGCCACCCGGAGGAAGTACCACCGCCGGACCCCCAAGCAGAAGTGGAACACCAGCTCGGCCAGCGACGAGGACGGGGACAGCCTGAGCTTCAGGCACAGGCGGCCCAATGCCTCCAAGTTCAGCAAGATCGGTCCCAACTCCTGCGTCTTCCTGCCCGTGCCGGAGGATATCTTCATCGAGGACATGCTGTCCGACAACCCTCACTACAAGAGCAACTCGCAGCTCAAGTCTGTGGAGTACTGGAGCAGTGTGGCAGCTGAGTTACCCCCGTACCAGGGCCCTTGGAGACCAAGAAGATATTATTGACGATGAGATTTTTTTAAAGAGAAAAGATAGCAGGGTATTTGTCATAAAAATACATTTTTTCCCCCTGAACAAATATGTATTAATAAAAGCTTTTAATATTACTAAAACTCCTTCCATTTGCAATTGAACATTTATCTTGAGTATAAACACCCACACATATTTGAACAAAAACAATTTGCATTTATATAGCACCTTTAACGTCTCAAGGCGCTTCCCACAAGCATAATCAAACAAAATTTGACACCGAGCCACATAAGGAGATATTAGGACAGGTGATCAAAAGCTTGGTCAAGGATATAGTTTTTAAGGAGTGTCTTAAAAGAGGGGAGAGAGGTGGAGACGGAGAGGTTTAGGGAAGAAATTCCAGAGCTTAGGGCCTAGGCAACTGAAGGCACGGCCACCAATGGTGGAGCGATGAAAATCGGGGATGCGCAAGAGGCCAGAATTGGAGGAGTGCAGAGATCTCGGAGGGGTTGTAGGGCTGGAGGAGGTTTCAGAGATGGGGGGTGGGGCGGGGGTGAGGCCATGGACGGATTTGAAAGCAGGTTGAGAATTTTAAAATCGAGGCGTTCCCGGACCGGGAGCCAATGTAGGTCAGCGAGTTTTGGATGAGCTCAAGTTTACGGAGGGTGGAAAATGGAACATATATAAAAGGATATGGGGTAGGGGAAATGGGATTAGAGTAGACAGTTTCAGTTGAAGACCTAGCAGCCACACAGATGCACTGGGTCCAGTGACGTGCTGAGCTGTAATTACATTGGTTCTATTTGATTGAAGGTGCTAACCTGTTTCTTTTAAATGTTCTCAGTAGGGGTGAATGACAGGGGGAAAGTTATACAAACACGTCCATTATTGAACATGGGACCAGACCATTCAGCCCCTCGAGCCTGCTCCACCATTCAATTACATCGTGGCTGATCTGTACCTCAACCCCATTTAACCTCCTTTGCTCCATATCCCTTGATACCCTTACCTGACAAAAATCCATCGATCTCAGTCTTGAGAATTTCAGTTCATCCAACATCCACAGCCTCTTGAGGGAGCGAGTTCCAAATTTCCAATACCCTTTGTGTGAAAAAGTGCTTCCTGATTTCACTCTTAAATGACCTAGCTCTAATTTTAAGATTATGCCCCCTTGTTCTGGATTCTCCCACCAGAGCAAATAGTTCCTCTCTATCTACCCTATCGTGTCCTTTTATCATTTTAAACACCTCAATAATATCGCTGCTTATAACCTTCCAAGCTCAAGGGAATACAAACCTCGTCTCTGCAATCGGTCCTCATAATTTAACTCTTTTAGCCTCGGTATCATTCTGGTGAATCTGCGTTGTACCCTCTCCAAGGCCAATATATCCTTTCTGAGGTGCAGTGCCCAAAACTGAACATGGTACTCCAGATGGGGTCGGACCAAGGCTCTGTACAAATGAAGTATCACTTTTATATTCCAAACACTTGGAACTGTTTAAGAGATCGCTGGATGCTGTGTTGGGGAGAACTATGTGGGTTCTTGCTGGATGACCGAGCTAAGAGGGGCTGAATGGCGTTCATCGTCTGTGTCTATACTGTGAGTTTCTTATATCTAACAGTACGATTGTACCTCAGTTCTTCCTTGTGTTTTTTTTCTCTCTTTTCTCTTTCCCTTTGCCAGTTTCCTCTCCTCCTTTCAAGGTGTTAACTCATTGCTGGTGTAGAGCTCCTCCAGGGGCTGGTCACCCTCCAGTACCTTGCTGAAGGAGCCATTCATCATTTGTGAACCTGGGCAATGAGTGTTAGTGGGCTGGGATGGTGGTTTGGGGGGGGGGGGGGCGGGGGAGATGGGGGGAAGGGGGTCATCATAGCTGGGCCTGATCCTGTCCTCACCGTATGTCCACACATACGGACGTCCAGCAAGAGTGGTTGACTAGCTATCTGTAGCAGGAACCTTGATTGATTTTTCCCTCCCTAATGATGCAGCATTGAGGTCAATTGTAGTGCTTCTACTTGTACTTGAGATCAGCTAAAGGTTATAGAATCATAAAATCATACAGCGCAGAAGGAGGCCATTCGGCCCGTCGTGCCTGTGCCGGCTTTTTAAAAGAGCTCTCCAATTAGTCCTATCCCCTATTCTTTCCCCATAGCCCTGCAATTTGTTTTCCCTTTAAAGTATTTATCCAATTCCCTTTTGAAAGTTACTATTGAATCTGCTTCCACCGCCCTTTCAGGCAGTGAATTCCAGATCATTATAAGTCGCTGCATAAAAAAATTTCTCCTCATCTCGCTTCTGGCTCTTTTGACAATTACCTTAAATCTGTGTCCTCTGGTTACCGACCCTTCTGCCAGTGGAAACAGTTTCTCCTTATTTACTCTATCAAAACCCTTCATGATTTTGAACACTTCTATTAAATCTCCTTCAGTACTGCGCTGGGAGTGTCAAAGAATCATAGAATCATATAAACTTTCAGCACAGAAAGAGGCCACTCGGCTCGTCGTGCCTGTGCCGGCTCTTTGAAAGAGTTATCCAATTTAGTCCCACACTCCAGCCTTTTCCCCATAACCCTGCAAATTAGTCCTCTTCATGCACATGTCCAATTGTCTTCTGAAAGTTCCTATGGAATCCGCTTCCACCACCCTTTCAGGTAGTGCGTTCTAGATCTTATCAACCTTCTGTGTAAAAAAAATTCTCCTCATTTCCCCTCTTGCTCTTTTGCCCATTCATTTAAATCTGTGACCTTGTGGTTACCATCCCTACCTGCTTTATGAAAACCCCTCATAATTTTGAATATCTCTATTAGGTCTCCCCTTAACCTTCTCTGTTCGAAGGAGAACAATCCCAGCTTCTCCAGTCTCTCCACATAACTGAAGTCCCCCATCCCTGGTGCCATTCCAGTAAATCTCCTCTGCTCCCTCCCCAAGGCCTTGACATCCTTCCTAAAGTGTGGTGCCCAGAATTGAACACAATGCTCCAGCTGGGGCCTAACCAGTGATTTATAATGGTTTAGCATTAGCCTTGCTTTTGTACTCTATACCTCTATTTATAAAGCCCAGGATCCCATATGCTTTTTTTAACAGTCTTCTCAACTTGTCCTGCCACCTTCAAAGATTTGTGTACCTACACCCCCAGGACTCCCTGTTCCCGCACCCTCTTTAAAATTGTATGGGTTTGAGGATCTAGTGTGGGTAGATGTATGGAATGAAAGGTTTTTGTAGTGGACTGGTCAAGAAACGGACCTGGGAGTTATTGTGGAAGAATCGTTGGAACCACCAGCTCAGCTGACGGATGCAGGAGAAAAGGCAAAGAGCAAGAAGTTTTATTTTATACAGTGGTACAAAACGCCTGAAATGCTTCACAGTGGCGGATGCCAAGCAGGAAGCAGGAAAGAAATTGACCGAAAGCTATGGTCAAAGAGTTAAGTTTTGAAGAGGATTTTGAAGGCATAAAATAGTCGCTAATCAATCCAACAGAAAATTCAGGAGAAACATATTTACCCACAGAGTGGTTAGAATGTGGAACTCGCTACCACAAGGAGTAGATGAGGCAAATAGCATGGATGCATTTAAGGAGAAACTAGAAAAGCACACAGGGGAGAAAGGAATAGAAGGATATGTTGATAGGGTGAGATGAAGTAGGGAGGGAGGAGGCTCACGTGGAGCATAAACACCGGCACGGACCAGTTGGGCCGAATGGCCTGTTTCTGTGCTGTAATTTTGATGTAACTCGATGGAGTAATCAGGGGGAGGGGTTTAGGGAGAGAGTGCCAGAGAGTGCAGAGAACATGAAGGTCACTGATGGTGGAGCAGATGGAGGGCAGGATGCCCAATGCACCAGAACTGCCAGACAAGATACTAAGCGGCATTAGCAAAGGGACTGAGCACCAGTCTGAAGAGATGTCTGGGAGGCAATTCAGCAGGAGAAATTCTATCCACAATACCTATTCCCAGGCTAGGTCTGAAGAGCAATTTGAAATGTCTTAAGAAGAGGAGGGGAATTTTTTTTTTTAAGAAGAGAAATGACAGAGAATTACATAGTATTTATAGCACAGAAAGAGGCCATTCGGCCCAACTGGTCCGTGTCGGCGTTTACCTGCCATGTGAGTGAATAATCCAAATCCACACATACCCTCCCTTCTCCCACACCCCTTTAACCCTTTTCTTTCATCTGCCTATCCAATCTAATCCTCAATGTTGACATTGTCTCTGTTTCAACCACTAAAAAAGCCTTGGAAGTGAATCCCACGGCCTCACAACTCCTCTGTGTGAAGAGGTTTCTCCTGCCTTCCGTTCTAAATCTACATTGAACCTTGCATCGACGGCCTTTATAACAAAGTTCCAGTACGTCGCACGGGAAATAAAAGGTAAGTCGGGAAAGTTGTGTTCGAAGCCACAGATCACACCGTGCAATACTCCAGCTTTGGGTAACTGTTACCGCAGGAGGGCAATGCTTCCCAAATCATTTTTTTGTTTGAGATCATTACAAGAGTCAAGGTCATTCAGCCCATCGAAACTCATCCCTGTCCCATTAGAGCGACCAGCTCCATTAGGTATGTCCCTAAAGTTCACGCCCAGCTTGGTAATTTGCAACAATAACAGCTACGAACGACAGAAACTTGATTTATATAGCTCACTGAACATAGAGAAATTGTCACAAGGTGCTGAACAGAAGCGTGAAGAAAAAAAACCGAATGCCAATAAAAGGAGTTGGTAGCCCACTCGCCTCTGAGTCAGAAAGTCCTGGGTTCCAGTCCCACTTTAGAGACTTGAGCGCGTAATCTAGGCTGACGCTCCCAGTGCTGTACTGGTGGAGTGCTTCACTCTCAGGGGTATCGTCTTTCGGATGCTTCTGCATCTCAGGTGGACATAAAAGATCCCACGGCCGCTATTTCGAAGAAGAGCAGGGGGGTTCTCCCCGGTGTCCCGGTCAATATTTGTCCCTCAACCAACATCACTTAAAAAGAGATTATCTGGTCATTATCACATTGCTGTTTGTGGGATCTTGCTGTGCACAAATTGGCTGCTGTGTTTCCTACATTACAGCAGTGACTTTAACAGTACTCCAGTGGCTGTGAAGCGCTTTGGGACGTCCTGAGGTCGTGAAAGGTGCGATAGAAATGTAAGTTCTTTCTTTACTCAAAGAGGATTTTTCCTTTTCAAGTATTTATCCATTTCTCTTTCGAAAGTTACAGACGGTTAAACCCGCTTCCGTCACACTTTCAGGCAGCGCATTCCAGATCGTAACCATTCACTACGTTAAAAAAAAATTCTCCTGGTCTCCCCCTCTGGTTCTTTAGCCAATGATTTTAAACCTGTGTCCTCTGGTTACCTACCCTCCCGCAAGTGGGGAAAATGTACACAAGCTGCTCTGAGACGTCACTGAGCGTCGCGATAAGGTGCGACAGGAATGCGAGCTTTTTCTTTAACAGAAACTCGGCATGAGGTCGGAGCGCTCACTTAGCAGGTGAGTGAAAAATGGTCCCTTTTCCAGCGCAGGGGCTTGATGAGGAACACGGCCCACTCCGGCTTCTCGGTGAGCAGCTTTGGATTCCAATTTGTGCCTTCAGTGGGGCAGAACCAAAAACCTGATCAGCGTTTCTAGTTATAGAGTCATAGAGTCATAGAGTCATAGAGTTATACAGCACGGATAGAGGCCCTTCGGCCCATCGTGTCCGCGCCGGCCATCAAGCCCTGTCTGCTCTAATCCCATATTCCAGCATTTGGTCCGTAGCCTTGTATGCTATGGCATTTCAAGTGCTCATCCAAATGCTTCTTGAATGTTGTGAGGGTTCCTGCCTCCACAACCCTTTCAGGCAGTGAGTTCCAGACTCCAACCACCCTCTGGGTGAAAAAGTTCTTTCTCAAATCCCCTCTAAACCTCCCGCCTTTTACCTTGAATCAATGTCCCCTTGTTATAGAACCCTCAACGAAGGGAAAAAGCTCCTTAGTATCCATCCTATCTGTGCCCCTCATAATTTTGTACACCTCAATCATGTCCCCCCTCAGCCTCCTCTGCTCCAAGGAAAACAAACCCAATCTTCCCAGTCTCTCTTCATAGCTGAAGCGCTCCAGCCCTGGTAACATCCTGGTGAATCTCCTCTGCACCCTCTCCAAAGCGATCACATCCTTCCTGTAGTGTGGCGACCAGAACTGCACACAGTACTCCAGCTGTGGCCTAACCAGTGTTTTATACAGCTCCATCATAACCTCCTTGCTCTTATATTCTATGCCTCGGCTAATAAAGGCAAGTATCCCATATGCCTTCTTTACCACCTTATCTACCTGTTCCGCCGCCTTCTGATTATTCACTTGTTGCAGTTTCATTCTCTTCAGCCACTAGGCACACCCCTTGTTAACTGCACTTTGCTGTTGTGTTTCATCTTCCTACTTGGGACGTGGCTACCTCTGGAAAGGCTGGCATTTACACCGTGTTTAGATATTCTGCAACATGCGTACAGCACTGTACAAGGTGTATAGAGACACTGTACCCCGGGTACAGCACTGTACAAGGTGTATAGAGACACTGTACCCCGGAAACAGCACTGTACAAGGTGTATAGAGAGACTGTACCCCGGGTACAGCACTGTACAAGGTGTATAGAGACACTGTACCCCGGGTACAGCACTGTACAAGCTGTATAGAGACACTGTACCCCGGAAACAGCACTGTACAAGGTGTATAGAGACACTGTACCCCGGGTACAGCACTGTACAAGGTGTATAGATACACTGTACCCCGTGTACAGCACTGTACAAGGTGTATAGATACACTGTACCCTGGGTACAGCACTGTACAAGGTGTATAGATACACTGTACCCCGTGTACAGCACTGTACAAGGTGTATAGAGACACTGTACCCCGGGTACAGCACTGTACAAGGTGTATAGAGACACTGTACCCTGGGTACAGCACTGTACAAGGTGTATAGATACACTGTACCCTGGGTACAGCACTGTACAAGGTGTATAGAGACACTGTACCCTGGGTACAGCACTGTACAAGGTGTATGGAGACACTGTACCCCAGGTACAGCACTGTACAAGGTGTATAGATACACTGTACCCTGGGTACAGCACTGTACAAGGTGTATAGAGACACTTTACCTTGGGTACAGCACTGTACAAGGTGTATAGAGACACTGTACCCTGGGTACAGGACTGTACAAGGTGTATAGATACACTGTACCCTGGGTACAGCACTGTACAAGGTGTATAGATACACTGTACCCCGGATACAACACTGTACAAGGTGTATAGAGACACTGTACCCTGGGTACAGCACTGTACAAGGTGTATAGATACACTGTACCCTGGGTACAGCACTGTACATGGTGTATAGAGACACTTTACCTTGGGTACAGCACTGTACAAGGTGTATAGAGACACTGTACCCCAGGTACAGCACTGTACAAGGTGTATAGAGACACTGTACCCCAGGTACAGCACTGTACAAGGTGTATAGATACACTGTACCCCGGGTACAGCACTGTACAAGGTGTATAGATACACTTTACCCCGTGTACAGCACTGTACAAGGTGTATGGAGACACTGTACCCCGGGTACAGCACTGTACAAGGTGTATAGAGACACTGTACCCCAGGTACAGCACTGTACAAGGTGTATAGAGACACTGTACCCCGGGTACAGCAATGTACAAGGTGTATAGAGACACTGTACCCCGGGTACAGCAATGTACAAGGTGTATAGAGACACTGTACCCCAGGTACAGCACTGTACAAGGTGTATAGAGACACTGTACCCCAGGTACAGCACTGTACAAGGTGTATGGAGACACTGTACCCCGAATACAGCACTGTACAAGGTGTATAGAGACACTGTACCCCGGGTACAGCACTGTACAAGGTGTATAGAGACACTGTACCCCGGGTACAGCAATGTACAAGGTGTATAGAGACACTGTACCCCGGGTACAGCACTGTACAAGGTGTATAGAGACACTGTACCCCGGATACAGCACTGTACAAGGTGTATAGAGACACTGTACCCTGGGTACAGCACTGTACAAGGTGTATAGAGACACTGTACCCTGGGTACAGCACTGTACAAGGTGTATAGATACACTGTACCCTGGGTACAGCACTGTACAAGGTGTATAGAGACACTGTACCCTGGGTACAGCACTGTACAAGGTGTATAGAGACACTGTACCCTGGGTACAG
Organism: Heptranchias perlo; assembly: GCF_035084215.1. Lineage (NCBI taxonomy): Eukaryota > Metazoa > Chordata > Chondrichthyes > Hexanchiformes > Hexanchidae > Heptranchias > Heptranchias perlo. The sequence goes on from NC_090328.1 coordinate 9,074,481, forward strand.
CACTGTACAAGGTGTAAAGAGACACTGTACCCTGGGTACAACACTGTACAAGGTGTATAGAGACACTGTACCCCGGGTACAGCACTGTACAAGGTGTATAGAGACACTGTACCCTGGGTACAGCACTGTACAAGGTGTATAGAGACACTGTACCCCGGATACAGCACAGAAAATTTCTTGAATATCAGGTCAATGGTGGAAGTTATGTCGTGTGTGGAATTGTGCTGCTTCACTGAAATCGGTCTGAATGTTTAACAATACGGACAGCACGAATGACTGTAATAGTTTTTTTTGGGGGTGTTTATTTATAGAATCATCGAATCATAGAAGTTACAACATGGAAACAGGCCCTTCGGCCCAACATGTCCATGTCGCCCAGTTTATACCACTAAGCTAGTCCCAATTGCCTGCACTTGGCCCATATCCCTCTTTACCCATCTTACCCATGTAACTGTCCAAATGCTTTTTAAAAGACAAAATTGTACCCGCCTCTACTACTGCCTCTGGCAGCTCGTTCCAGACACTCACCACCCTTTGAGTGAAAAAATTGCCCCTCTGGACCCTTTTGTATCTCTCCCCTCTCACCTTAAATCTGTGCCCCCTCGTTATAGACTCCCCTACCTTTGGGAAAAGATTTTGACTATCGACCTTATCTATGCCCCTCATTATTTTATAGACTTCTATAAGATCACCCCTTAACCTCCTACTCTCCAGGGAAAAAAGTCCCAGTCTGTCTAACCTCTCCCTGTAAGTCAAACCATCAAGTCCCGGTAGCATCCTAGTAAATCTTTTCTGCACTCTTTCTAGTTTAATAATATCCTTTCTATAATAGGGTGACCAGAACTGTACACAGTAGTCCAAGTGTGGCCTCACCAATGCCCTGTACAATTTCAACAAGACATCCCAACTCTTGCATTCAATGTTCTGACCAATGAAACCAAGCATGCTGAATGCCTTCTTCACCACCCTATCCACCTGTGACTCCACTTTCAAGGAGCTATGAATCTGTACTCCCAGATCTCTTTGTTCTATAACTCTCCCCAACGCCCTACCATTAACGGAGTAGGTCCTGGCCCGATTCGATCTACCAAAATGCATCACCTCACATTTATCTAAATTAAATTCCATCTGCCATTCATCGGCCCACTGGCCCAATTTATCAAGATCCCGTTGCAATCCTAGATAACCTTCTTCACTGTCCACAATGCCACCAATCTTGGTGTCATCTGCAAACTTACTAACCATGCCTCCTAAATTCTCATCCAAATCATTAATATAAATAACAAATAACAGCGGACCCAGCACCGATCCCTGAGGCACACCGCTGGACACAGGCCTCCAGTTTGAAAAACAACCCTCTACAACCACCCTCTGTCTTCTGTCGTCAAGCCAATTTTGTATCCAATTGGCTACCTCACCTTGGATCCCATGAGATTTAACCTTATGTAACAACCTACCATGCGGTACCTTGTCAAATGCTTTGCTGAAGTCCATGTAGACCACGTCTACTGCACAGCCCTCATCTATCTTCTTGGTTACCCCTTCAAAAAACTCAATCAAATTCGTGAGACATGATTTTCCTCTCACAAAACCATGCTGACTGTTCCTAATTAGTCCCTGCCTCTCCAAATGCCTGTAGATCCTGTCCCTCAGAATACCCTCTAACAACTTACCCACTACAGATGTCAGGCTCACTGGTCTGTAGTTCCCAGGCTTTTCCCTGCCGCCCTTCTTAAACAAAGGCACAACATTTGCTACCCTCCAATCTTCAGGCACCTCACCTGTAGCGGTGGATGATTCAAATATCTCTGCGAGGGGACCCGCAATTTCCTCCCTAACCTCCCATAACGTCCTGGGATACATTTCATCAGGTCCCGGAGATTTATCTACCTTGATGCGCGTTAAGACTTCCAGCACCTCCCTCTCTGTAATATGTACACTCCTCAAGACATCACTATTTATTTCCCCAAGTTCCCTAACATCCATGCCTTTCTCAACCGTAAATACCGATGTGAAATATTCATTCAGGATCTCACCCATCTCTTGTGGTTCCGCACATAGATGACCTTGTTGATCCTTAAGAGGCCCTACTCTCTCCCTAGTTACCCTTTTGCCCTTTATGTATTTGTAGAAGCTCTTTGGATTCACCTTTGCCTTATCTGCCAAAGCAATCTCATATCCCCTTTTTGCCCTCCTGATTTCTCTCTTAACTCTACTCCGGCAATCTCTATACTCTTCAAGGGATCCACTTGATCCCAGCTGCCTATGCATGTCATATGCCTCCTTCTTCTTTTTGACTAGTGCCTCAATCTCCCGAGTCATCCAAGGTTCCCTACTTCTACCAGCCTTGCCCTTCACTTTATAAGGAATGTGCTTACCCTGAACCCTGGTTAACACACTTTTGAAAGCCTCCCACTTACCAGACGTCCCTTTGCCTGCCAACAGACTCTCCCAATCAACTTCTGAAAGTTCCTGTCTAATACCATCAAAATTGGCCTTTCCCCAATTTAGAATTTTAACTTTTGGGCCAGACCTATCCTTCTCCATAGCTATCTTAAAACTAATGGAATTATGATCACTGGTCCCAAAGTGATCCCTCACTAACACTTCTGTCACCTGCCCTTCCTTATTTCCCAAGAGGAGGTCAAGTTTTGCCCCCTCTCTAGTCGGGCCATCCACATACTGAATGAGAAATTCCTCCTGAATACACTCAACAAATTTCTCTCCATCCAAGCCCCTAATGCTATGGCTGTCCCAGTCAATGTTGGGAAAGTTAAAGTCCCCTACTATTACCACCCTATTTTTCTTGCAGCTGTCTGTAATCTCCTTACATATTTGCTCCTCAATTTCCCGTTGAATATTTGGGGGTCTGTAGTACAATCCTATCAAAGTGATCTCTCCCTTCTTATTTTTCAGTTCTACCCATATAGACTCAGTGGGCGAACCCTCGGATGTATCCCCTCTCACTACTGCCGTGATGTTCTCCCTAATCAAGAACGCAACACCCCCTCCTCTCTTACCTCCTGCTCTATCTTTCCTATAGCATCTGTACCCTGGAACATTGAGCTGCCAGTCCTGCCCCTCCCTTAGCCATGTTTCAGTAATAGCTATAACATCCCAGTCCCATGTACCCATCCATGCCCTGAGTTCATCTGCCTTGCCCATCAGACTTCTTGCATTGAAATAAATGCAGTTTAATCTAGACTTCCCTTGGTCTTTGCCCTGCTTTCTCAGACCATCTGTCCGGTCATGTTCTGTACACTCTCCCTTACTGCCTTTTGTTTCTGTCACCACTTTATTTCCCACTGACTTCCTGCATCGGTTCCCATCCCCCTGCCACATTAGTTTAAACCCTCCCCAACAGCACTGGCAAACACTCCCCCTAGGACATTGGTTCCAGTCCTGCCCAGATGCAGACCGTACTGGTCCCACCTCCCCCAGAACCAGTTCCAATGGCCCAGGAATTTGAATCCCTCCCTCTTGCACCATCTCTCAAGCCACGTATTCATCCTAGCTATCCTGTCATTCCTACTCTGACTAACCCGTGGCACTGGTAGCAATCCTGAGATTACTACCTTTGAGGTCCTACTCTTTAGTTTAACTCCTAACTCCCTAAATTCAGCTTGTAGGACCTCATCCTGTTTTTTACCTATATCGTTGGTGCCTATATGCACCACGACAACTGGCTGTTCACCCTCCCCCTCCAGAATGTCCTGCAGTCGCTCCGAGACATCCTTGACCCTTGCACCAGGGAGGCAACATACCATCCTGGAGTCTCGGTTGCGTCCGCAGAAACGCCTGTCTATTCCCCTTACAATCGAGTCCCCTATCACTATAGCTCTGCCACTCTTTTTCCTGCCCTCCTGTGCAGCAGAGCCAGCCACGGTGCCATGAACCTGGCCACTGTCACCTTCCCCTGGTGAGCCATCTCCCCCAACAGTATCCAAAACGGTATACCTGTTTTGGAGGGAGATGACCGCAGGGGACCCCTGCACTGCCTTCCTACTCTTCCTCTGTCTGTTGGTCACCCATTCACTATCTCCCTCAGTAATTTTTATCTGCAGTGTGACCAACTCACTGAACGTGCTATCCACGACTTTCTCAGCATCGCGGATGCTCCAAAGTGAATCCATCCGCAGCTCCAGAGCCGTCAAGCGGTCAAACAATAGCTGCAGCTGGACACACTTCCCGCAGGTGAAGGAATCAGGGATACAGGAAGGAGCCCTGAATTCCCACATCCCACAAGAGGAACATGACACGGCCCTGGGATCTCCTGCCATGACTTAACCCTTAAATTAGCTTAAGAACAACTACAATGTCAAGAGAAAAAAAAAGGAAAGAAAAACTACTTACCACTCCCTTTAAGGAGTTTACTCCTTTAAATTGTTCTCAATTTCGAGAATGTTAACTACACTAGGGACCTTGATTCACTAAAAAATAAACGCTACTTCCTCATTTGAGCAATAAAACCTGCCTCTTTCCCCAAGCTTTTGATCACCTGTCCTAATATCTCTTTATGTGGTCCGATGTCAAATTTTGTCTGAAAACCCTCCTGTGAAGTGTCTTAGGATGCTTTTACTCATTAAAACGCTATTGAGTAACTTTCAGAAGGGAATTGCATAAATACTTGAAGGGAAAAAATGTACAAGGCCGTGGGGAAAGAGCAGGGCAATGGGGCTAATTGGATAGCTCTTTCAAAGAGCAGAACGGCCTCCCTCTGTGCTGTAGCATACTAGGATACAATGATACTGTAATATCTCATCAGTCAGCCTCGGGCTCAGATTGTGATTGAGATGTCTGAGTTTTCAAAGTTTACTCCCTTCCCAGCGGGAATGGTAGATGGAGACGCAGAATAGGAATTTAAAATAAGAACAGCAAGACGTTCTTACAATTTATTTTGAGGGTGCCCCGGCTCGGGGGCCAAAGAAGGGAGGGGTAGATTCTATAGGGGGTGATTTTAATCCCTGGAAACCGGGCGGGCGTGCAGTTAAACTCGGCTGCGTAACCTACCCGCTGAAAATGCGAAAACCACCGGGCTCTGCGGTAGCCCACGTGGTAGGGGACTAGTGACCGACTCAAATATAAACATGGCAGAGCGACACTGGACTTGGTTGAACTGAACTGTAAGATAAACAGGCCTTTTGCTCGATTGTCTTTGTTTCTTCTCTCCAATAAACATCTAACCTGTTTAACCAACCAGGTAATTTAGACAATGTTCTCCAAGCCTTGACACCCTATTTGATGCCAGCTATTCGCACATCAGGCGCCTGGAACGAACCAACGTGATTAAATGTTCCGATTGATTCTGAGAAATGCTTCGCTTGGAGATGATGTCCCTCAGGAATACTGAGGACAATTATGGCAGCACAGCCGTGGCTGAGAACAGCTACGTCAGAGCAGATACCTTCCTCGGCTCAGTGGGTGGTGCTCTCGCCTCTGGAATCAGACGGCTGCGGGTTCAAGTCCCACTCCAGAGACTTGAGCACATAATCCGGGCCGAGGCTCCCAGTGCAGTACTGAGGGAGTGCCGCACTGTCGGAGGTGCCGACTTTCAGATGAGATGTTAAACTGAGGCTCCGTCTGATCTCTCGGGGTAAAGATCCCGCAGCACTATTTCGAAGAAGAGCGGCGGAATTCTCCCCCGTGTCCTGGGTCAACATTTATCCGTCAAACCAACATCACTAAAAAACAGATTATCTGGTCATTATCACGTTGCTGTTTGTGGGATCTTGCTGTGCACAAATTGGCTGCTGCTTTACATTACCAGAGTGACTACATTTCAGAAGTACTTTATTGGCTGTAAAGCAGTTTGGGACATCCTGAGGTTGTGAAAGGCCCTCTATAAATGCAAGTCTTTCTTTCCTATATGGCTCAGTGCTACACGAGGTTACGTATTTTCCCACCAAGCCATGGCGGGGGGCACTCGACATTTTCAATTGAGATCTTCATCCAATGGTTTAATGCTGAGCAGTCAGAGTAGATGGGAAGAGAAAAGTTGGGGGGGGAGGGGGTGGTGCGGGGGAGTGAAGTGAGACTGGAGCAGTTGGGCCCAAAATTAGAAAGAAAGAACTTTCATTTATATAACACCTTTCACCGGCAAATGACACTAACCATTTGCCATTACCACTGAAGTCCATTACAAAGGTGCAGCTTATAGCACATTAAGGGCGCCAGCTATCTTGGGCAGCGGTGGATCAGATGTGGCGTATTACATAGAACCATGAGTCCTCCCGTAAAATGGTTTTGGACGACGTCCTACCGCTGATGACACCACTGGATTAAAGCCTTGCCGTCCTCAGACATTTTGCCTCGGAGGAGAGCCCGTGAGACCTTTCTCGAAAGAGTTGCTACGGGATGCACTGATTAACCCCTTTGTAGCTCCCCTGCTTCCCAAAACATACCCTGCTCTCAGTGTCTCCCCTGCAGCTACCAGAGTTGCAGCTGTAATAGAGTTGCAGTTCTACCGTCTACCGCCAGTAGCGGGCGAATCACGTTCACACCGACTGTAAGCGGTGGGGACTGTACCTTTTGAAGTGCAGTCACTGTTGTAATGTACATGGTGAGATCATGGTTTCTGGCCATGTGCCTTATTGATACGATAGCCCATAAATGCACTTCTGATCTAATACTTCAAATTCACTCCTCAAAATATTCCCTTTCAGACAATCTGCATTGCCAAGATTCAAATATTATAGCTGAGCTCGGGTCTGGGGCAATGTCTGCAGGATTTATACTGACGGGTATATGTCCTGATTGGTGAAGTCCTGCTCTGAATGCTGAAAATGGTGGTGTTATGTTTCTCTGAGCACCGAGAAAAGCATTTGTGATCATGTTAAGGCCTAACTTAATATCCCACAGAGGGAATTTTCAGGACAGTTTTGCCCTAACACTGTTTTTTTGGGGTGCATTTTATCCAATGGATAGAAGTAGAAAAAAAAGTACAGTAAAATTATCTGGAAAATACAGGAGTAAAGGCCAAGTCTATGCGAGCTGGCCTGATTGTGGTGACGAAGCCAGTAGGACCAGGAAACATAGAAACATAGAAAATAGGAGCAGGAGTAGGCCATTCGGCCCTTCGAGCCTGTTCCGCCATTCAAAATGATCATGGCTGATCCACTATCTCAATACCATATTCCCGCTTTCTCCCCATACCCCTTGATGCCTTTTGTGTCTAGAAATCTATCCAGCTCCTTCTGAAATATATTCAGTGACTTGGCCTCCACAGCCTTCTGTGATAGAGAATTCCACAGGTTCACCACCCACTGAGTGAAGAAATTTCTCCTCATCTCAGTCCTAAATGTCCTACCCCGTATCCTGAGGCTGTGACCCCTCGTTCTGGACCTCCCAGCCAGGGAAAACATCCTCCCTGCATCCAGTCTGTCTAGCCCTGTCAGAATTTTATATGTTTCAATGAGATCCCCTCCCATTCTTCTAAACTCGAGTGAATACAGGCCGAGTCGACCCAATCTCTCCTCATACGACAGTCCTGCCATTCCAGGAATCAGTCTGGTGAACTTTCGCTGCACTCCCTCTATGGCAAGTATATCCTTTCTTAGGTAAGGAGACCAAAACTGCACACAACACTCCAGGTGTGGTCTCACCAAGGCCCTGTATAACTGCAGTAAGACATCCTTGCTCCTATACTCAAATCCTCTTGCAATGAAGGCCAACATACCATTTGCCTTCCTAACTGCTTGCTGCACCTGCATGTTTGCTTTCAGTGACTGATGTACAAGGACACCCAGGTCCCTTTGTACATCAACATTTCCCAATCTATCACCATTTAAATAATACTCTGCCTTTCTGTTTTTCCTTCCGAAGTGGATAACTTCACATTTATCCACATTATACTGCATCTGCCATGTATTTACCCACTCACTCAACTTGTCTAAATCGCCTTGAAGCCTCTTTGCATCCTCCTCACAACTCACGATCCCATCTAGTTTTGTGTCATCAGCAAACTTGGAAATATTACATTTGGTTCCCTCATCCAAATCATTGATATATATTGTGAATAGCTGGGGCCCAAGCACTGATCCCTGTGGTACCCCACTAGTCACTGCCTGCCACCCGGAAAAAGCCCCATTTATTCCTACTCTCTGTTTCCTGTCTGTTAACCATTTTTCAATCCATGCCATGTGCTTTAATGTTGCACACTAACATCTTGTGTGGGACTTTATCAAAGGAAGGTTGTTTGCCAACAGCAGCTGATTCTCGCACGAAGGAACCGGTGCCGGGAATTTCCTAGGGTCTCCTGCTTCGTTGCCGTCGTAGCTTTTGGCCGAATCCTTGTTCACACTCCCTAAACGGGGTTTCCGCCAAACAGATGCCAAGTGAGCCAAGCGGGAGAAGCCCTATGGAAGTTCCTGGTGCTGCTATCCCCACAGCTGCCCTGCCTGAGATCAGTTAACTCAAAGAGACTGACCGGAGCTCAAACAAGTTGTATCAAGGGAAACCTAGTGATAGGGCCAATAAATGCCGGCCTTGCCAGTGACGCTCATGTCCCGAGAATGGGTTCAAAAAAAAAAGAGGGCGTAGCAGAGCTGGAGAAGATTGAGGGTCACATGAGATCATTAAGCTAATCAGATCGGGCGGACGAGGCTGATCTAACATTCCCTCAGCACCTCCGAGCTTCCTGGTCTGTATGGATCAGTTACTCACTGCCTAAATGTGCTGGGGCCCTGGGGGGCGGGAGTACTTTGCTCTTCCTCAACCTTTCTTCACACCTCGGGAACCTAAATCCTAGAATCGCCTGCTGGAATCTTCCTTTGAGTCTTTTTACCCTGTCTCACTGTATTTTTTGTAAGTGGGGTGACCACAACTGGACAGAATACTGCCACCGAGGCACTTTACAACCTTCCGGACTCAACATTGATTTCACCAACTTCAGATCATAACCACTGCTCCCAATTTTTGCGGACAGCAGGGGTGCTGGTAATGGCCCTGCTGTCGCCATTTGCAGCTCCTCTGGACCCGTCTTTTGTTTCTTTACTTGTCCCATTCCCACTCCCCACTTTGCTTTGCACCGTCATCCCTTTTGTCATTTAATCACCTCTGCCCTCCACCCATATCACAGACCTCCCCCTTTTGTTCTTTCCTGCCCCCCATCCAGGCTCTGTACCTGCTTATAAACTTTTGAATCTCTAACTTCTTCCAGTTCCGATGAAAGGTCATCGACCTGTAGCATTAACTCTCTTTCTCTCTCTCCACAGATGCTGCCTGACCTGCTGAGTGTTTCCCAGCATTTTCTGTATTTATTTCAGGTTTCCAGCGGCTGCAGTATTTTGCTTTTGTTTTGGACACAATGCTGCGTACCCAGCCTCATTAAATGCTTTGCAAGGTATCAGGAGTGTGATAGTGTAGTGGTTAAACAAGGGCTTTAACTAATAATCCAGAGGATGTGAGTTCAAATCCTACCACGGCAGTTGGAGAATTGGAATTCAGTTTTTTAAAAAAAAACACAGAGATTAAAAAAGTTGGTTAAAGTGACCATGAAGTTATCAGATTGATGTAAAACTCAACTGGTTACTTAGAATTTCATAGAATGTATACCACAGAAACAGGCCATTCGGCCCAACAGGTCCATGCCGGTGTTTATGCTCCACATGAGCCTCCTCCCTCCCTACTTCATCTCACCCTATCAGCATATCCTTCTATTCCTTTCTCCCTCATGTGTTTATCTAGCTTCCGCTTAGGTGTATCTACGCTGTTCGCCTCAACTACTCCTTACAGTAGTGAGTTCCACATTCCAGCCACTCTCTGGCTAAAGAAGTTTCGCCTGAATTCCCTGTTGGATTTATTAGTGACTATCTTATATTTATGGCCCCCAGTTCTGGTTTCCCCCGCAAGTGGAAACATCTTCTCTATGTCTATCCTATCAAACCCTTTCATAATTTCTACCATAAGACCATAAGAGATAGGAGCAGGAGTAGGCCATTCGGCCCCTCGAGCCTGCTCTGCCATTCAATGAGATCATGGCTGATCTGATTTTTACCTCAACTCCACTTTCCCGCCTTTTTCCCATGCCAAACCCTTTCATAATTGGTTCACCAATGTCCTTTAGGGAAGGAAACCTGCCATCCTTCTCCGGTCTGGCCTTTTTGTGACTCCAGTCCCCACACCAACTTAGTTGACTCATAAGTGCCCCCTGAAGTGGCCGAGCAAGTTGTATCAGGACAACTAGGGGATGGGCAATAAATGCCGGCCCTGCGAGCGACGCCCACATCCCGAGAATGAGTTCTAAAAAAAAAAGGAGGTAGCAGAGCTGGAGAAGATGGAGGGCCACATGAGATCTTCAAGCAAATCAGCTTGGACGGACAAGGCTGATCTAACAATCCTTCTGGGGAGCAGCCCCTCAATACTATTCACTGGGGACTGTTTGTATTAAGATTAGGAAAGTATGAAAATCTGTTTGCTTATTGAAGTCCAATCTTTAGAAGCAGGCAAGGTCCATTTTGTAGACCAGTCCGGGCAATGGGGGATTGGAGCCTTGGTCGGCAGTCTCACTAAGAGGAGAATATCTCGGAATTCAGTTTGTGGGGCAGTGGGAACCCAAGATGATGGATATGAGAATGAAAGCAGAAGAAGATTCCAGAAAGGTTAATGACTCCTACCACCTAAGTATGTTGGGAAGCCATCATGTTTTTCAATGCCTAATAGAATTTTAATGGGAGACACAATCAAGAATGCTGTTTGCCATTGATTCTCCAGATAGGACATGAAGAGAGCATAGTATCCCTTAAATAATCAATGACATATGTCTAAGAACGAAAGAATTGCATTGATATAGCGCTTTTTATGACCTGAGGACCTCCCAAAGCGCTTTACAGCCAATGTAGTACTTTTTTTTAATGTAGTTACTGTTGTAATGTAGGAAATGTGGCAGCTAATTTGTGCACTGCAATGTCCCACAAACAGCAATGAGATAAATGACCAGATAATCTGTTTTTATTTACTGGTGTTGGTTGAGGAATAAATATTGGCCAGGACACCGGGGAGAACTCCCCTGCTCTTCCTCGAAATAGCACCATGGAATCTTTTACGTCCACTTGAGAGGGCAGATGGGGCCTCGGTTTAACATCGTATCCGAAAGAGATATTTCTAGTCATTTTCTCATTCAGAGTATTGTGCAAGAGATCGATAACTGTGATTTCATTATTTGATGCTGGAGGAGAATGTGTTGCTTACACAGAAAACAAATTCAGTGCAATAAGGATGATACCAGAACTGTGAGGATATCCTTATCAGGAACAGCTGAACAGGTTGGGGCTCATTTCTCTAGAGAAGGCTGAGGGGTGACCTGATAGAGGTCTTTAAGATTATGAAAGGGTTTGATAGGGTCCACGTGGAGAAAATGTTTCCACTTGTGGGGGAGTCCAAAACAGAGGTCATAAATATAAAATTGTCACTAATAAATCCAATAGGGAATTCAGGAGAAACTTCTTTACCCAAAAAATATGGAACACACTATCACAAGGAGTAGTTGAGGTAAATAGCATAGATGCATTTAAGGGCAAGCTGGATAACCACATGAGAGAGAAAGGAATAGAAGGATATACAGATAGGGTCAGATGAAGTAGGGAAGGTGGAGGCTCGTGTGGAGTATAAAAGCAGGCATCAACCAGTTGGGCCGAATGGCCTGTTTCTGTGCTGTAGTTTCGATGCAGCTCGATATAACATGTGGTGCCAGCACTAATTCTCTTTACTATTAAAAAGGAGGAAGTTAGAAGGAATTTTGCATTCAAAGGGTTAATGGGATATAGGATGCATCGACACAAGTGGCTATTGGAACCGTGTCGATCAGAGCTTTTAAGGGGGAATTAGATAATCTCTTGAAGAGCAAAACTATTAGAGAATACGGGTGATATAGCAAGGGAAATTAGATTTGAATGGATAGCTCCAATGTGAAGGTGCTAGCACGGACGCAATAGGCCGAGCTGGCTCCTTCTGAACCTAATAAAGTGAATGTGCAATGCAATTCAGCAGTAGCGAGAGAGGAAATGTTGGAACATTTCCCCGTGTTTCAGTGGATGCGCGGAGTCTTTGTAATCCATATCCAGCGATCTCCTTATCCCTGTATTTATGCAGCTTTGAGAGATTAATCCCTCTGATGAAATGGTTGCTACATAAGACACACGCACACACACACACACACACACACATACACACAACGTGCTTGCTTCCTGCAATAAATCTCTGCCAGGCAATTAGCCTCTTATAACCACATTGAATGGGATAAGTGGAGCTGTCATCTCGGTGGCTGGGGTTTCTGCACATCTGGAGGGACTGGTGCGAGGCACAAACGCCTGGCAAAAAGAATAGGCATCATTACTTCCAACTATAATAACACTTGCTTTGTGCATCCTGTGGGAAAATGGCAATGCTTGGAACAGTTCCTGGACATTCTATTTGGGTATTTTAAGTCTCTTGTCAGACCGTCATGTCACCTTTTGTTTTCCAGCTTCAAATCAGCCTGCAGCAGCTCATCGTCTAAAGAACAATCGGATCTCTCAGTGTGCTGCACGTCAGTCCTGAGCGGTACAGTGTGAATTATTCATCCCGTGCCCCGTTATGTTTTTCTTTCTCATTTTCTCCCCTCCCACTCCCTGCTCACCCCTCTCTTCCCATCCCTTCCTCACCCCTCTCTTCCCCATCTCTCCTGAAAGCACTGACTGCGTGCTGTGATATCTTTCCACAGGCACTTGGTACCGTCCGGTATCTTGTCCAACATGGACATTCTTTCGTGAGTGAGCCCAGATAGTAAATTTTGACAGGCCCATTGGTGAGGGGGGAGCACCACAATTGGGGCTGACCAGTTGTGGATGCTGGGGATCAACTGAAATTTTCAAGACTGAGATCGATAGATTTTTGTTGGGTAAGGGTATCAAGGGATATGGAGCAAAGTCGGGTAAATGGAGTTGAGGTACAGATCAGCCATGGTCTACTTGAATGGTGGAACAGACTCGAGGGGCTGAATGGCCTACTCCTGTTCCTATGCAGCTTGTCTACACATTTCCATAAGGAGTTGCGAGGTTGTGATCATGAGCAGGAACCCTGGGCAAATTTCTTTTCCCGTACCCTGGAAGGCACTGAGGAAAATTATACCACCCTTACCTAGAGGCACCAGCCGTGGCTCAGTTGGTAGTATGCTTACCATTGAGTCAGAAGGTCATGGGTTTAAGTCTCACTCCAGTGATTTACGCACATAATTTAGGCTGACACTCCAGTGTAGTACTGAGGGAGTGCTGCACTGTCAGTGGTGCTATCTTTTGGATGAGCCATTAAACTGAGGTCCTGTCTGCCTGTTCAGGTGGACGTAAAAGATCCCAGACTACTATTTGAAGAAGAACAGAGGAGTTCTAGCCAAGCTTTGTCCCTTAAGCAACATCACTAAAGCAGACTATCAGATAATTTATCTCATTGCTGTTTGTGTGGGATCTTGCTGTGTAAAAATTTGCTGCTACATTTGCTTACATTACAACAATGACTACAATTCAGAAGTACTTCACTGGCTGTGAAGCACATTGGGGTAAATCATTATGGTTCCAAAATTAAGACCTGCTAACTCAGCACAGATCAGGGATCAGAGCTGAAACCTTCCTGCTCCGTGGAAGGTTAAAGCCACTCAGCCATTACCACCATTTTAACAATGAAGACCTGATGTGTGTATAGGGTCGCCAACTCTGGTTGGGTGTATTCCTGGAGGTTTCATCACATGACCTCCAGCCTCGAACCGTCCCGCCCCTACACTCCCGCCAATGGTCCATCCTCCGGGTCCACTGCCAATTGGAAAGGGAACAGGGTCTTCGGGCATAATTTTAGCCCGGAGCCGGGAGCTCAGCCCGTGCGTAGATATTCGGGTGGGGAACCCGGAAACCAAGTGAGTGCATCATAATCAGCGATCGCAACTCAAATGAGTATTTCGGCTCCCGGGTTTCCCATGGGCCAGGCAGCCAGGTTGACAGGCTGGCTGCCTGTCGGGAGCGAATCGGAGAGGAGGGAGGGAGGGAAAGAGAGATCGTGGGTCTTGGAAGAAATTGGAGGGGTTGGGGAAGGTGGGGGGACGTGGACGACGTCGGGTGGGCCTTGGAAAAAGACTGGGGGGTCCGGCATCGGAGAGGGGGACCAGCATTGGGGGAGGTGGGTCCAGCATTGGGGGGAAGGGGCCACCGATCGCGGGGGTCCTGTTGAGCTTGTTGGGCGTGGATGAAGCACTCCTGCTCCTCCGGGCCCACAAGCAGTGCAATAAAGGCACTCACCTCATGGATCTGCCCTTCCCGCCTGCTTTCACCTGGTATGAATGGCAAGCAATGGGAAACTCGAACAGGTAGGCTTAAAGTTGTTTTAATTTTCTAATACACAAAGAATTAAGTACCTCATCTATGTTAATGAGGTACATTGCCCCTTTAAGTATTGGCCCGCTGGCTTTAAATGGAGGTGAGACTTCCAGGTGTCTGTTGTGCTCACACATCCAAACCTGCCTGGGTCAAACCCGGAAGTGGGCGGTTTGGAGCCAGGATGCGGTCCCGCTCCAAAAAGTTGTTATTCTAACCTCCCACCTGCTCCCAACCCTCCCGTTCTTTAGGGCCAAAATTACCCCCCTTATTACCCAATTGGATTAACCTTGACTGTTAGTGAAACAGCCTTTTTTCCCCCCATCTCCAATATTTTTACAACTAATAAATGAAAATTAAAAATACACAATTATTTTAATGCCCCTGTGATTCTTCTCCTGGATTGTTCGCAGCATTGTCCTAGAGATTAATCTTCGATTCCTGGAGATTCCGGGACATTCCTGGAAGGTTGGAAACCCTTTGTGTGCATGCATTTTCAGTCGTCCAGAGGTATTGGTTATAACTGTAGACACATCACCCCTGTGCTTGCTGATCTACATTGGCTCTCTGTCCACCATGTCTCAAATTTAAAATTCTCATCTTAGAGTTCAAATTCCTCCATGGCCCCACCCCTCCCTATCTCTGTGACCTCCTCCAGCCCTACAACACTCCGAGATCTCTGCGCTCCTCCAATTCTGGCTTCTTGGGCATCCCCTATTTCCTTCGCTCCACCATTGGCGGCTATGCCTTCAGCTGCCTAGGCCCTAAGCTCTGGAATTACCTCCCTACCTCTCTCTCCTCCTTTAAAATGCTGCTTAAAACCTACCTCTCTGAGCTCACCTGTCCTAAAATCTCCTTCTTTGGCTCGGTGTCAATTTTTGTCTGATTACGCTCCTGTGAAGCGCCTTGGGACGTTTTACTACCTTAAAAGCACTGTATAAATGCAAGTTGTTGCTTTGAACATTATGGGACTTTATACTGAAGCAGATGCCATGGTTCGCTTGTAGTTAATAAGAAGCGAACGTCATGGAAACGATAGGCAGGTCCACTAGCCACTGAAAAGATAAGAGGAATGGTTAATGTCTTTAATCAGAACCCAGAACTGGAGATCTGATTGAAGGTGCCCACCTGAAACATTAACCTCTTTACAGATGATGACGGGACCTACTCTGTATTTTGTCTTTATTTCTGCTTTTCCAGCACTTGTATCTCTACCCGTCTGTATTGGATGCGAACAGGTTATGAGAATAGAAGGAAAACAACCTGCTTTTCCAACAGATGATTTTGTGCCTGGAGATCTCTAATACATTCGTGACCGTTCCTTGGTACAAAAAAACCAAACATTTCCTAAAAGCTTACTCGGTGTTTATTGACGACGTAAGAGTTTAAAGGAAAGAAACCACGGGAGCTGGTTCTGATGAAGAAGGGTCGTTGACCTGAACTGCTGACCCGACCTCCCTGTGCAGGTGCTACCTGGCCTGCTGAGTGTTTCTAGAATGTTCTGATTTATTTCAGATTACATAGAATGTCTAGCACAGAAAAAAGGCAGTGTCCGTGCCGGTGTTTATGCTCCACACGAGCCTCCTCCCTCCCTACTTCATCTCACCCTATCAGTATATAGGGTAAGATGAAGTTTCTCCCTCATGTGTTTATCCAGCTTCCCCTCAAATGAATCCATGCTAGTCGCCTCAACTACTCCTTGTGGTGGGTGAGTTCCACATTCTAACCACTCTCTGGATAAAGAGGTTTCTCCTGAATTCCCAATTGGATTTATTAGTGACTATCTTATATTTAAGGCCCCTATTTTTGGTCTCCCCCAAAAAGTGGAAACATTTGCTTCATGGCTACCCTATCAAACCCTTTCATAATCCTAAAGACCTCTATCAGTTCATCCCTCAGCCTTTTCTCTGCCAAAGAAAAGAGTCCCAGTCTGTTCAGTCTTTCCTGATAGTTATAACCTCTCAGTTCTGGTATCATCCTTGTAAATCTTTTTTGCACCTTCTCATGTGCCTCTAAATTCCTTTTTATAATATGGAGACCAGAACTGTGCACAGTGCTCCAAGTGTGGTCTAACCAAGGTTCTATACAAGTTTAACATAACTTCCCTACTTTTCAATTCTATTCCTCTAGAAATTAACCCCAGTGCTTGGTTTGCTTTTTTTCAATGGCCTTATTAACCTATGTAGCTACTTATAGTGATTTGTGAACCTGAACCCTAGAGCTAAGTGTTTAGTTTATTATATAACTAACCTAAGTGTTTAATTAATTAATCAGATCTAAGGGAATAAAATTAAAATGAAGTAAATAGAGGAATATAACATTAAAGGGGCCAGGATTTTATTAAATTAAAATCAGGTGTACATAAATAATAAATAGGAGTTAAGGAGATAATAAAATAAAGAGATTAATAAACAAAAAACAAGGTTAATTAGCTACAAATTAATCTGAAATCAAGCTAAATCTATCTACTAAATATAATCTAGATCTCAAGTAATTGTATTATATCTAGAACCAAATTAATACTAATAAATAAATAAATAATAACTAGAAATGTCAGTGCAGGCTATGTGTTGGGACTGTGATATGTGGGAGTTTGTGGGCAGAAAGACTGTCCTGGATTGCCACATCTGCAGGAAATGTCCCTGCCTTGAGACACTCCAGCTCAGAGTCCTTGAGCTGGAGTGCGAGTCAGAGCCACTGACAAATAAGGGAGGGGGAGGAATTTTTGGATAGTTTTCTCCAGAGTACAGTCACATCTCAGAGGAAAGGGCAAGTACAGGAAGCGGAGAGTGTGATTGTTCGTCAGCAGGGTAAGGGGAATTAAAGGGAGGTAAAGAAAGACGTCCAGCAGACACTGGTCCTATCCAACAGGTACAATGTACTTGCTATCTGTGAGATAAGGATGTAGACTGCAGAGTGGACAGCCAGAATGCTAACCATGGCACTGTGGAGCAGAATAGAAAGGTTGTTGTCATAAGGGATTCAGCACTACAGCTGGGATGTTGTCTATGGGCCCTGACAACACCCCAGCTGTAGTGCTGAAGACTTGTGCTCCAGAACTAGCTGCGCCTCTAGCCAAGCTGTTCCAGTACAGCTACAACACTGGCATCCACCCGACAATGTGGAAAATTGCCCAGGTATGTCCTGTCCACAAAAAGCAGGACAAATCCAATCCGGCCAATTACCGCCCCATCAGTCTACTCTCAATCATCAGTAAAGTGATGGAAGGTGTCGTCGACTGTGCTATCAAGCGGCACTTGCCTGGATGAGTGCAGCTCTAACAACACTCAAGAAGCTCGACACCATCCAAGATAAAGCAGCCCGCTTGATTGGCACCCCATCCACCACCCTAAACATTCACTCCCTTCACCACCGGCGCACTGTGGCTGCAGTGTGCACCATCCACAGGATGCACTGCAGCAACTCGCCAAGGCTTCTTCGACAGCACCTCCCAAACCCACGACCTCTACCACCTAGAAGGACAAGGGCAGCAGGCACATGGGAACAACACCACCTGCACGTTCCCCTCCAAGTCACACACCATCCCGACTTGGAAATATATCGCCGTTCCTTCATTGTCGCTGGGTCAAAATCCTGGAACTCCCTTCCTAACAGCACTGTGGGAGAACCGTCACCACACGGACTGCAGCGGTTCAAGAAGGTGGCTCACCACCACCTTCTCGAGGGCAATTAGGGATGGGCAATAAATGCCGGCCTTGCCAGCGACGCCCACATCCCGTGAACGAATAAAAAAAAATAAAAAAATTAGGGGGATAGATAGCATCCTCTGCAGTCGCGACTTAAGAGTCCAGGAGAGTGTGAAGCCTACCTAGTACAAGGGTAAAGGGTATCTCTGAGCAACTGGAGAGGAACTTGGAAAGGGAAGGGGAAGATCCAATTGTCGTGGTTCACGTTTGGACAAATGACATAGGGAAAAGGGACAATATTAGGAGTTAGAAACTAAATTAAAAATCAGGACCTCACAGGTGGTAATCTTGGGATTACTACCCGAGCCACGTGCTAATTGTCATAGGGATAGACAGGTCAGGAACGTGAATGCGTGGCTGAAAGACTGGTGTGGGAAGGAGGGGTTCCATTTCACTGGACACTGGCGCCAGTGCTGGGACAGGAGGAGATGTACCATTGGGACGGGCTCCACCTGAACCGAAATGGGACCAGTGTCCTGGCAGAAAGGATAAATATGCTGTCAATAGGACTTTAAACTAGTAAGGGGGCCGGGGTTGCGGGGGGGGTGGGGGGGGATTGGGGGAGGGATCTGGTGAAAATAACATAGTTCTGAAGATAAAAGAAATATGAGATTAGAATAAAGGTCAGTCCAAAATAAGGAATAAGGGTAACATAACAGGTCAGGGAACAAATACAGTTATAGAACATACGTACAGAATGACTGTTAAAAATAAAGTGAGGGGAACAATTAGCAAAAACAAATTAATTTGCCTGTACAGCAATGTGCAAAGCACCTGAAACAAAACAAGGAAAGTGGAGGCAATAATTCATAGCAAGGAGCCAGATATAGTAGCAATAACTGAAACATGGCTACATAAAGAACAGGACTGGCAGTTAAATATTGCAGGATATAAAGTATTTAGAAAGGATAGGGAACAAGGAAAGGTGGGGTGGGTTTGCTGTACAAATTAGAGACAACAAAATGGCAACAGGAAAAAGGGACATAAGTGACATTAAAATAGAAACAGAATCCATATGGATTGAGACAAATGATAAGAAGGGACCGATCATGTTAATAGATATATTCTACAGACCACCTAATAGTGGAAGGGAAGTGGAGGATGAAATATGTGGGCAAATCTATGAAATGAGTAAAAAACATTGAATAATAATCATGGGAGATTTCAACTCCCCCCATATAAACTGGCAAGAAGAGATAGGGAAAGGGGAAAGTGGAATAGAGCTTTTACAGTGTGTACAGGGCTCCTTTCTCACCCAGTATGTGAGAGGCCCAACAAGAGAGGAATCACTGCTGGATCTAGTAATAGGAAATGAAATGGCACAGATAAGAGAAGTAAGCATAGGGGAACATCTAGGCAATAGTGATCATAACATAATAAGGCTTAAAATAATGATGGAGAAAGACGTAAGTAAGACAAAGACCAAAGTAAGCGATTGGAAAAAAAGCTAATTTTGAGGAGATGAGAATAGAACCAGGGAAGGTAAACAGGGAAAAATGTTGACAGACAAAGAGATAGAACAGCAGTGGGAAATATTTAAAACGGTGATCAATAGAGTCCAGAAGAAATATATTCCTCTAAAAACCAAGAACAAACTAGCCAATAATGAAACACCATGGAAGAATAAATAGATAAGGGTAAAATTGAAACAACAAAAAAAGGCATACTCTAAATACGTAGACAACCCCTCAGATAATAAAGCAGTCCGAGCCCACATGCAGCAAGACCTGGACAACATCCAGGCTTGGGCTGATAAGTGGCAAGTAACATTCGCGCCAGACAAGTGCCAGGCAATGACCATCTCCAAAAAGAGAGAGTCTAACCACCTTCCCTTGACATTCAACGGCATTACCATCGCCGAATCCCCAACCATCAACATCCTGGGGGTCACCATTGACCAGAAACTTAACTGGACCAGCCACATAAATACTGTGGCTACAAGAGCAGGTCAGAGGCTGGGTATTCTGCGGCGAGTGACTCACCCACTGACTCCCAAAAGCCTTTCCACCATCTACAAGGCACAAGTCAGGAGTGTGATGGAATACTCTCCACTTGCCTGGATGAGTGCAGTTCCAACATCACTTAAGAAGCTTGACACCATCCTGGACAAAGCAGCCCGCTTGATTGGCACCCCATCCACCACCCTAAACGTTCACTCCCTTCACCACCGGCGCACTGTGGCTACAGCGTGTACCATCCACAGGATGCACTGTAGCAACTCGCCAAGGCTTCTTCGACAGCACCTCCCAAACCCGTGACCTCTACCACCTAGAAGGACAAGAGCAGCAGGCACATGGGAACAACACCACCTGCACGTTCCCCTCCAAGTCACACACCATCCCGACTTGGAAATATATCGCCGTTCCTTCATCGTCGCTGGGTCAAAATCCTGGAACTCCCTTCCTAACAGCACTGTGGGAGAACCTTCACCACACGGACTGCAGCAGTTCAAGAAGGCGGCTCACCACCACCTTCTCAAGGGCAATTCGGGATGGGCAATAAATGCTGGCCTCGCCAGCGACGCCCACATGCCATGAACGAATAATAAAAAAAATAAAGGAGAGGATGACAAAAGGGAACACAAAGAGATTAAAAAGGATGTCATAAAGACAATTAGGAAAGCAAGGAGGAATTACAAAATTAAATTATCATAGAAAAAAAAGAAATAGTAAAGTACGCCACAGAGAGATAAATAACAAAAGGGATGTACGAGTTAAACTCACAGGTAATGACAGCGAAATGGCAGAAATATTAAATAGTTACTTTGCCTCAGTATTTACCAGGGAGACTACAAGGTGGGCATGATACTAGAAGAAGAGATCAAAAAAGGTATAAAGACATTTAAGATAGCAAGGGGGGAGATAATTGTTAAAACAATCAAACTTAGAGAGGATAAAACACCTGGCCTGGATGGATTGCATAAGAATATAAGAACATAAGAAATAGGAGCAGGAGTAGGCCATACGGCCCCTCGAGCCTGCTGCACCATTCAATAAGATCGTGGCTGATCTTTGACCTCACTCCACTTTCCAGCCTGATCCCCATATCTATCTCAGCTGTGGGGTAGAAAATTCCAAAGATTCACCACCCTCTGTGAAGAAATTCCTCCTCATCTCAGTCTTACATGGCTTATCCTGTGACTGCACCCTCTAGTTCTAGACTCTCTAGCCAGGGGAAACAACCTCTCAGCATTTACCATGTCAAACCCCCTCAGAATCTTATATGTTTCAATAAGATCACCTCTCATTCTTCGAAACTCCAGAGAGTATAGGCCCATTCTTCTCAATCTCATCTCATAGGATAACCCTCGCATCCCAGGAATTAATCTAGTGAACCTTCGTTGCACCGCTTCTAAGGCAAGTATATCCTTCCTTAGGTAAGGAGACCAAAACTGTAAGCAGTACTCCAGGTGAGGTCTCACCAAAGCCCTGTACAATTGTAGTAAGACTTCCTTACTCTTGTACTCCAACCCCCTTGCAATAAAGGCCATCATGCCATTTGTCTTCCTAATTGCCTGCTGTACCAGCATGTTAACTTTTTGTGTTTTTTGTATGAGGACACCTAAATCTCTCTGAACACCAACATTTAATAGTTTCTCATCATTTATTTATATGCACATATAGATATGCATCCGTGCATATTAAATTGAGGACATAGCAGAGGCACTATTACATATATATAAAAATTAATTAGAAAAGGGAATAGTGCCAGAGGACTGGCAGACTGCTAATGTTATTCTTATATTTAACAAGGGAGATAGGACAAGTCCAGGGAACCATAGAACTGTAGACCAATTAGCTTAACGTCAGTGGTAGGAAAGATGTAATAGAAAAACATCTAGAAAATGAAAATATAATAAAGAATAGTCTGCGCGGATTCAAAAGGGAAAGTCATGCTTGACCAACCTTATTGAAATCTTTGAAGTAACAGAAAGGATAAACCAGGCTGATGGAGAAGATCAGGGGAAAACTCTCCAGTGGCTGGAGACATACCTAGCACAAAGGAAGATGGTAGTGGTTGTTGGAGGACAATCATCTCAGCCCCAGGACATTGCTGCAGGAGTTCCTCAGGGCAGTGTCCTAGGCCCAACCATCTTCAGCTGCTTCATCAATGATCTTCCCTCCATCATAAGGTCAGAAATGGGGATGTTCACTGATGATTGCACAGTGTTCAGTTCCATTCG